>NC_051163.1:132631309-132931309 GCF_013339745.2 Dermacentor silvarum
TAAACTATAAGCCGACAAGTCCAAGCGTTTTGCGATGCGAACGGCTCGCTCTTCCTCGGTCTCCGACGCTAGCTTCGCGCGCTTGGCATTCCGGACCCTCTACAGTGAAGCAGTTCGCCGGGCGATTTCCGCGGGGGGTCAGACGCCGCTTGCCGACGACGGCTCAAAGCCTCCCGCTGCCGCGCAACGCTCAGGGAAAACAGCCCGGCTTTGCTCTCATCCACGGTGAGCACGACGTTCCTTTTAGCCAGGGGCGCGGCAAGTGCGTGGTCAGGCCCAGCTGCGGAGAGCGCAAGCACCAAGCCGGCGGCGGCGAAGCTCGGCGCGGCGAGTCACGTGACGCATTGCCAAGGCTACTGCGCAGCTGCGGTCAAATGAAGGCCAAATTTCTGGCGACGGCGAAACTTGGCTCGCCTAGATTATAGTCGGGTACAACTTTAGAAGACAGGAGGAGGCCCCGCCCAGTTGACCGAAGCGCAGCAGCCAATTCCTCCGCGACTAAAGAAATAGTCCCACTCAAAAATTGTGACTGCTTCTAAAACACGTATTTGTCGGTATAAATAAGATTTGTGTATATTGACGAGTGGTTTGGTAAAACTACCATGATGGAAATGCTACCGCCGGATCGCGAGAGAAAAATAACTCCGTGCCTTCTACAACGCTGTGCGTCGTCTGCTACGAGCAAGATCGACGGCACCGGGCGTAGCAGTCGCTGGCTTAATAGCATAAGATTCATATATACTTTTTGAGTGTTTGCACAACCTTATTTTTTTAATGTGTCGGGCTTATTTTTAATTAATTTTTTTTCTTTTTTTTTCGCGGTTGCGAACCTGCGATCTCGTGAGTTCGCGAACGATCGCGCGCGGCATTCCGTGCCAGTTTTCCGCCATGGAGCCAGCGAGGTGACATCGGAACGCGATCCTTTGTTGCCGAACGAGCCTTGTGTCGCCTCGATCACCACACCACCAAGGAGCCTCGGCAAGAACAGAGCGGCCACATCCTGAACAGCGATTCACGCAACATGATCTTCCACTGCTACACGTTTTGGCGTAACAGGCAGCCCGAACGCAGCGTGGAGGACACGAGCAAGTTTATCGCCGACATGCTTGGTGTAAGCGAAAGGACTGTGTTCAGGGTGACGCAGGAAGTTAAAGCTTCGCATTTTTCGGGTGGCAAACTGACGACGCCCTCGCGAAAGCGCCCACGCAATGCGGAGAAGAGGAGACGCAGTGCGAAGTTTGACAGCTTCACGTTGTGCGCGCTGAGATCATGTGTGCACGATTTCTTTCGCCGCAACGAGATACCGACTGTCGAGAAGGTAACTACCGAGTTCTCGGAGCGTATGGAACTACCATCACTAAGGCGGTGTACTGTGCGTCGCCTGCTTGCCGAGATCGGCTTCAAGCACGAAAAGAGAAGCCGCAACTCGCTGCTTATCGACCGGGATAACATCACCGATTGGCGGAATCGCTACCTCCGTGACGTGGAGTGCTACCGGGCGGAAGGCCGAAAAATCTTCTACGTGGACGAGACATGGGAGACGGCGGGACACACTCGGTCGATCGTGTGGACAGACCCGTGGTGCAGAAGCGCGGACGCCTGTTCGCTCGAGCAAATGGCCTGACGACGGGTCTAAACAACCTTCTGGGAAAGGTCAGTGCCTGATCGTGACGCACATCGGCAGCCAGGATGGCTTCGTCGACGGCTGCTTGGATGTATTCCGAGGGGCAAAGCCAGGCGACTACCACGGGGAAATGGACGGCAATCGCTTTGAGGGCTGGTTCAATGACGTCTGCAGAAGTCGCCAGCTGGTAGCGTCATTGTTTTAGACAATGCACCTTACCATAGCCGGCGAGAAGAGAAATTGCCGACGACAGCCTGGAGAAGGAAAAGATACAGGAGTGGCTCACAAGCAAGAACATCACCTACGGTGAAAGGATGATAAAGAAGCAGCTGCTTGAGCTGGTGGCATCTGTAAAGTCACGCTTTCTGAGCTACATCGTAGACACACACCTGTAAAGGCCGGTTGCATTGTAATCAGGCTCCCGCGTACCACTGCGAATTTAATCCCATTGAGCTTGTGTGGGCCAAGGTCAAAATGGCATCGCTGCGGACGACAAATACTTCAAGCTGTCCACGGTCGACGTCATCTTGAGGGAGAAAATCAAGCAGTAAACGGCGGAAGACTGGAGGAAGAGCATTCAGCATGTGATGGACTTGGAGGCAAAGTTCAGACTTGACACGTCTGGGAGTGAGCACATTCAACCCATCATCATCCAGCTGGGTGAAGATGACATTGAAGAAAGCGACTCCGACTGCGAGCTGTCTGGCATTGAGCCACTCGACGAAGCATAAACGCTTCTTATTAACAAAAGAACAGCGCTTATTAGGGCTACCAAAATTTGCCGGTGGGTTCGCAACAGCAAACCATCCATTCCGTGACCCTCAAATAAATAAGCAGTTCCATTTATGGCATATTCCTTATAATAGAACCTCAATTCTGATAAGCAACGTCCTGTACACATTGTGCTCGATTTAAGAAGTGGCATAGAAACACATTTAAATGCTGGCTATCTGAATTGAAACACTATTGTTAACCCTGATTATCGTTGGCGGGCTCAAAATGCTCATTCGGGCAGCCATTCATGTGGTTGCATTGTTATTTTGTTATCTGGCTCACACAAGTAAAGCGATTAAGAGAACAAATATAAGACATCATTAGCTTAGTGAGGCCCAAAAATGCTCATTCAGGCAGCCACTGTCGAGTTTGACGCGCCCAATAGTGAAATAGCAGTAGTCGGAGCACGCTTGATGGTTCTGTTAGCAGTCTGCACTGTAAATCGCAGTCATATCATAGCGAGTGGTGGTGAAATAGCAGCAGACAACACAAACTGACAGCCACTGTCAGCAGCTTGAATGCCAAAGCACATTCATGTGGTTGCATTGTTTATTTGTTATCTGGCTCACACAAGTAATGCGATTAAGAGAACAAATATAAAACATCATTAGCTTATTGAGGCCCAAAATGCTCATTCAGGCAGCCACCGTCGAGTTTGACGCGCCGCATAGTGAAATAGCAGTAGTCAGAGCACGCTTTATAGTTACGTTAGCAGTCTGCACTGGAAATCGCAGTCATCTCATAGCGAGTGGTGGTGAAATAGCAGCAGACAACACCAAACTGACAGCCACTGTCAGCAGCTTGAATGCCAAAGCACATTCACGTGGTTGCATTGTTTATTTTGTTATCTGGCTCACACAAGTAATGCGATTAAGAGAACAAATATAAAACATCATTAGCTTAGTGAGGCCCAAAATGCTCATTCAGGCAGCCACCGTCGAGTTTGACGCGCCCCATAGTGAAATTAGTCGGAGAATGCTTTATGGCTCCGTTAGCAGTCTGCACTGAAAATTGAAGTGTTGTCATAGCCAATTTTCAATTTATTAATCTGACTCGAGCAAGTAATACGAATGCAAGCACAATTATTAACGTGATTAACTTTGCTAGCATTTTTTTGTCATATTTACGTACCAGAAAAATGCTCAGTAAAGTTGAACGTGTTTTAGTGAGTCACTTTGTTCATTACAAGCCGTAGGCAAAGTGACGGACAGATTCAGACAGTGATATTGGGGAAGTAATAAATGGTGAAAGTTGCAAAATCTCTCCCAGCACTGCTTTGCTGGACTCCATTCACTAGAAAACTGCATTTGTAATGATGAAAGCGTCATGACAGGAAATGATACCCCACTGCACAATGTTATATATGTGTTCCACTACATGTGACGGGCAGCAAAACCATCTGTTTATTAAGACTGAATGCAACGACATAGCAAGGTGCTGTTTCACAATATGGCACCTTTTCATGTGCACTTCTGGTAAGCTACCGTATGCACTGATGCATAAGCACATTAACAGGGGAAAGAGACGAAGTAACTGTGCAAGCCACGTGATGCTTTTAACATTTTGTATCTGTCAATGTTTCTGTTGTCACAGCTGATAGAACTTTCTTTGGTGCAAGTTGATTAATCACGTTGCAGCAACAGCACAGGAAGCAAGGTCAGAATAGTAGGAGAAAACAAAGCAAGGTGGCAGACTGAGGAGGCAAGGTAGACAAGAGAGAATGGCTTTAATGACATCGAAGAGGCCAGCCCTGCTATTCACTGGACTTGGTGCTTTGAATGAGACGAGTTAATAGAATTGTAAAGAAAGTCGTGGCTGCAGCATGCTTACAAGAACAAAAGCAAAGATAACAGGATAGAAATAGGAATAAATACATACACGCACGGAAGACCTCACATATTCACACACATGAACACAAACGCGAGCGCGAAAACTAAGATATAAAATACAAAAAAGGGCAAAATAACAAATATACACAAACATACAAGAAAACACGCAAACACATTTAACGCAGACGCGAGTAGAACTATTAGAAGTCAGTTCACAAGCAGCTGTGCCTACTTTGTCGTACCTATTTTTAATGTACACATTGGCTCTGTTGCCTTCACTGTCATAGGAATTCTTTAGTAGCGACATATCACCACAAAGCGCAAAGCTGTGTTGTGGGAAAGCAAGTCGAGCGCTGACAGCACAGCTTATGCGCGATTGTGTCAAGTATAAATCGCATTCACGCGATCTTGCGCGCGACAGCGACAAGCGACGCGATGGAGATGGCTGTCGCGGTCGCTCGTCGCCTACAAGTCGTACCGCATGCGAGCGACGACTTAGAGCGACGTCTCCCCGGTGTTGCCGGTATGAGGGCAGCAAATACTCGCTGAAACTGGCCTGACGCTTGCTTTATTAATTTAAGTTGATGTGTTTTAGTGTAAAGAGCAGCATAAATATTTCTAAAGGTCTTGCACTACGTTATTATGCTTGCACGTATCAAAATCTAGTCTTTTGCTCGTTCCGTGCGACAATCGGTAGTGCTTGACTTATGTATATCCAGTTCCGGCTTCGCGCTATTGGCTAGTCGCTCATAGCACTTCCGGGCGACGAGCGACGAATTCTAGATTTCTAGAACCGAGCGATTGAGCGAAAAGACCGAGCGATCTGTTCGCGCGACGGCCCGTTTCGTCGCTCGAAGCCGTCGCTCGTCGCCGTCGCGCACAAAATCGCGTGAATGCGGTTTGGGCTTCACAGCAGGCGCGTGCGGTGAGCGAAGAGTTCTAAGCCACACAGCGACGCGAATTCATGCCAAGCTCCCTTGCAACGGCACCAGTGTATCAGTCATAATTTTAAATTAGCATTCAGGCTGACATTAAGGAAACAAACACTGCTTCCAAACGCCTGACCGTTAATAATCCAATGACATTCGCTCAAGCAGCGCGTGTTAGTCACTGATTGTTAGCATTGGTGGAAAGCGATCAATCGACGGTGCTACACAATACTCGAACGACGCGGCTAGACGCTCGGCTATCTTATCACACTGCTGAAAACGATCGGTCGTTTGCACGCTGAGCTGGCAGCAACGAATCTTTGCGTTGGAGGTTGCTTTCAGAAATCTTTTCTGTTGAGAAACTCGCAGGTTGGTTTCATCCGCGCACGCTTTTCTCATTTATCCTGATAATGGTTTTGCTCCATCACTTCACCACGTCCGACGAGAAACGCAGGGGCACAGTACACAAACACACCCGCCGCTCACAGTAGGTACCAGACTTTGGCGAACTCTCCTCGTCGTAACTTCACTTAGGAGCAAAACAAAACACCACGGAACAAACACGTACGATGTTTGTTTGCAGCGGTATGCCGCCGCGGGATCTTGTTTCCACACGAAGCGCAGCGCAGCGCCACCGATGTTCGCTGCAATCTTTCTTCGCCGGCTCACGGCTCAGAACAAACGCACGCGGCACAAATTGTGCATCGTAAGCTCACAATAATATTTCCGGCATGACAGACCACCACAAACAATTCGAATTCACTCTGACGAAGGGAGACGCACAGAGCTGACGCGACTCGGCCCAGTTCGAAGCGAGGGCGGCCATGTTAGGCATGTTCTCCGTCGGCGGGGACACCTGCCGTCCGGCTCATGACGTCACCTGAAGTACGCGCCTATTGGTGCCGGCTCGTGTCCATCCGCCTTTGAGGGGCAAATGCCGCTGTCTTCTAAAGTTGTATCCGACTATAGTAATTACGTTGTTTAGCGCAAAACAACGGACACAAGAAAGACGACAGGACAAGGCGCCTTGTGTTCGTTGTTTTGCGGTAAATGAAGTAATTATGGTTTCGCACCAACTAGCGCGCCAAAGCATTACATTAGTAACGCTTTTTAACACGAAAGTGTTTTATGCCGGGGTCCACCAAGACTTCACTGTATGTGATGTGACATAATACAAAGAAAGAAACCAGAAGAAAAAGTTCCACAAACATGCAAGATTTGGGAATCGAACCCACGACCTCTCGGTCCGCGACGATAGATCGCCGAGCGTTTAACCCATTGCGCCACAAACGCATTTGCAGAGAGCTACACAGACGCGCCTTATATATCTAACACTCCTCCGTGTACCCGCGCTCTTGCTCGGGGCGGTGCCGCCGCCTACGAGCAGAAAAGAGAAGTACTGCATTATGACACTAACGCGCACCGACAGTGAACGCTTCGGTGGTCTCAGCGCTACGACGCCTCGATGCCAGCATTCGAAGGGACGCTGGCATCAAGAAGCACTACCAACGCCACCTAGGTGGCGTTCACCGCACTCAGCACAGCGGAGCCTGGCCTCCGCAATTAGCTCTGAAAATGTTTCTGAAGTTGATCGCGGAGGCTGCAATTACGACGCGCTGTACGCGCTGATTTGACTCGGTGACGATTCAGTTACGTGCTTTGTCTTGCACGTTGTATTAGTGTGTCAGTTACGTGCTTCGTCTTTCGCGTTGTGCTAGCGTGTGCAGCGTAGTGCAGCTTCCATATGCACGACGGTTGCTCATGGTCATCGACGTTGGTAGTCGTGATGGAGGAGACGTGCCACCAGGCGTCAGCGTGGGTGCATCAACGCCTAAGGGCGCTTTAGCCACAAAACACCAATAGACATTATATATCAATGTGCAATAAACATTACACTAGTTCTGTGAAGACACGTTTCACTTTCGTGTTCTATACCGATTCCTATATAAGAGGGATCAACCACATTTTTCTTTAAAACTTCGCATCGCGAAGCTAACTGGTGAGGCAGAGCACTACGCAGGGCAACTTGCACTACAGAACGGGGACCAGTTCTGTAGTGCAATATGTTACTCCCGAATTGTGTCCCCTCAGATTGCTAATAAATTTAATGATTATTTATAAAAAATATGGTCAGGATATGCAGGGTGTCCCAGCTATCACGCAGCACGCAAGAGGAACGGCGCTACGCGAAGAAAACCTAGTGCGTATTGTTTCCAGTACAGTGGAGTAGCCGCCAGTAATTTTTTGTTGCGGAGATTTAATTAGCTAATTGTAATTAATCATCTAACTCGAGAAGTACTATCCTAATTACCAAAGTGTCAATGAGAAAGTTGTAGAGCAACATGAAAAACTCCCGATACAGCTTTCAGTTGCTCAATACGTGCTACATAAAAGTGTTTTCCGAGCATGAAAGAAGCCCGCGAATACGCGCAAAGTGCCTCGAGCGACCAGCCGCGCGGCAATCCGCCTTTTTCATTTTCCTGTGCTGCCCTTTGTCGCGCGCCGCTGGAAACGTTTTGGTAGGGTGCTGGGACTTTCGCCGGTTGATTTGTGAACCTGCGCCCGTGTTAAATGCGCATCGGTTGTGCGTTTCCTGGATCGCGAATAATTATTAATGGCTTCTGGGGGGCATCATGTCGTTCCTCGAAGCCATGTAGCACTCACCAGCTATATACACGTAGGGTGAGCAGGCCTAAGTGTGCTGTTTTGTTTACAGTGCGGCCGATAAAGGCACGCTGAGTTCCCTCTGCCGTCGCGGCTGCTTTGGAGTTTGTTGGCCCTAACTCCTGCACTTGCACCTCGCTTTTTTTTGTAATTCTTTTTACACATTCTTTAGACATTTCGCATAAATAAGATGTTTTCGAATGCGCAGCCTTCCGCGTCGGATTTAGCAAAGCGATGCACTTGTTTACAACCCCAGCAATTCCGGACATCGCCTTTAGTTCACAGCTTTTACACCACGTGGCGTACGGACCTTTAAGATTCGAAATTCGCGCCATGACGCACGAAGTGTACTGGACGATAACAGAATACACGTTTTAACAATAAAAGAAAAAAATAGGGACCACGCCAACAGCTTTCACCGTCCAGCATGCACGAGCGCGAATCAGGAATGGCTGATCTGATAAATGCCGAGCGTATAAGACGAGCGGCCAGCTAGTCTACTGTGAATCAGCAGTTTTGCTGCTCTTGATAGTCGTTTAGAGGCTCAGCCCCGCTTCGAGAAAGCGGGTGCAGAATCTTGAGAGAGCGGCCTCCGCCCCCCCCCCCCCCCTCCCCTACCGTCCATCTTTTCCTCGTCCAACTTTTTGTCCGATCGAATCAGAAAAGCAAAAATGCCCTTTTATCGCTTCATTTCTCGAAAGCTGATTCTAAAATAATAATGTAAGATTGCTAAATGGTCGCGATGGGCGCATGTTTCAAGATATGCAGTCGCATGATTGACACCCTTAATCTCGGTTGGCCTCAGTTTACGAGTCCATTTGCTCATTTGCGTGCAGGTGCCTAATCGAGTTATGTTCACTGCCACGGAATTTCTGTTTTTCGAAAGCGAATGCCTTAGGTGCATGGCTATATTTTCGGTGCCATTGGCAGTGACCTTGGCGAAACCGCGCCATAACGAAAATGGCCGACACCGCAAAGAGTAAAATCACTTCAACAAATGCTCGGATTGACGTCAGTTTTCTCAGGGAGGTTCCTGTGAACAAAAGAAATTAGTGGCTCTCTAAAGAAAATTTGCTACTTTTCAGCCGAACACCTTTTCTAAGCTCTTGGTAAGCGACGGGTGTTAATGCAGACAATCATCTGTAACTGGTCAGTGTTCGAAGACCTGCTTCACTGCACAGTGGCATAGCCAGAAATTTTGTTCGGAGAGGGGGGGGGGGGACGGGCGGGAGGGGGGGGGGCGCACGTTGCAGCGCGGGCTCCTCCTTATAGAATTGGTCGAGAGATCAAATACATCAATAGTAACTGCATTGCCATTGCCAATGTCATTGTATATTAGAGGCTGCAAACAAACTACTGAGTGCTACCCACTGTCAAGTAAAATATGTATTTTTTCATACAAGAATATATTCGTACGTCCCAAAAATTGTGGCAGAAATAACTGATATCAATGCTTCCGCGTTTTTTTGTCTATTTAATTAGTAAAGAAAATATCACACGAACTTTAGAACATCAGAACATCATAGAATATCAGTTCCAAACCAGCAAATCAGTGCATACAGCTGGTGCGAAAAACGCAAGGGCTATGAAAAGAAAAAGTTGAGCACAAATATTTTGATAAATTTTTTTCATTAAAGAACCTTGTTTACTTTTTTGTACAGTCGCGAGCAGAAGTTTGGTAACCATGGCATCAGCAAAAATTTAAATATATTCAAGCGCAGCTGCATGGCCCCGAATTAGCTTAATATGTTGTATTGGTCCATCACGCGCACGTAGGCTTGCGCTCTTGATTTCAGCCGGAATGGCCAGGCTGCGAAGGAAAAAATCTTGCAGTTTCACCTGAAAGGCGAAGCATCAATTGCGATAGCAAAATTGTAGAGAGCTATACGGAGTAATGATATTAGCTTTATCAGCTGTATAAACTTGGACATGCAGCAGCACCGGCAACACGCAGAACTCTTGTCGACGCCGTCGATGTTTTGCCCGCGTTCGCTCAAAATGCGTGCGGCGTTGGTGACTGTTGCCGGAGCCTCTGATATAAATGTCGCAGCTAAACGTCGCCTCCCTTCCCTCCCCCTCCCCCCCTCCCCCACGGCCTCTCGCGCGCCGGAAGAAGGCGCGTTTGCTCTACATATATGGTGATTGTAAAGGAGGAAAGAGACGTCTACTTCTGCAGCCCTTAAGCGAGCACGGCGCAGAACGCGCGTTTGTTCTCCGCCGTGCGTTCACTCCCCGTGAAAGCGCGCGCCCCTCATGCCCTTTCACTCGCACATACAGCGTTCGGCGCGCGGCGACGATTTCATCTCCATTGACGTCATACGGAACCTCACGGCGACGCCGACGGCAGAAATCTGCTTTTGAGTGTCCATATAATTGCTATCGCAGTAAAAAAAATAAAATCGTGGCAGCAGAGAGGCTCGGCCTTTCTGTACCGACGTGGGAGCGCCCCGCTATGTGCTGACGCGCGTTCCGAGGGACCGTAATGAAGCTTTATCATACCATCATAGCATACCTTTGGTCCACAAACTTTGGCTCGTGACTGTACATATGCAACGGCCAGGGAAAAACCTCAATGGCGCTGTCCTTCGTTGCAATAGATTGCGAATGAGCAGTTGTTACCGGTCGTGTATTGTAATTACACCGATAATATAGTCGCAACAGTGAGTACATATAAGAAGCAGGAGTTCTGCAAGATGTACATTAGAAATGCGAAAATAGAATGGAATATACAAGTGCGAAGATACAAGTTGATAAAGGACACAAAAGTGTCACTGGTAACAAAATGCACTGTTTGTATACACAAAGCCTCGCAACAAGATGTTTAAATATATGTATAAGTATCCAATAAATCCAAGTATTTAAGCAAACGTCACTGTATGTAATGCGATAACAAGACAAATAGACATGTTGCGCAGTCACACATAGTAGTAGCTTTACGCATAGAAAGACAGACGATCCAGGCAAGTACAAAACTATGATCGCAGAAATCGTGATATGTTCCAGAAGGACCGCCTGTTGGCCTAGTTGGTCTAACCTAGTTTCTTTCAGTTTGGCAGAACAGTTTGGTTCTTCTAGAAGCTGACAAGGAAGGTGGATTTGTTGTGATGCCCAAAGGCATGTTCAATGAAAAAGCCCAAGCGGCAGTGGACAAGAACTTTGTGGCTGTTTAAAAAAGTGCAGTGAGGGTTAAGACTAAGTTTATCAAATTTTGTAAGGACTTGGAATTGAATGATCTTGCTAGTGCTATTAGAAATAGTAAGGGGAACAGTCTGAAGGTTTTCTTTTCTGCAAAAACACATAAGGTAGATGTCCGTTTCAGAACCATTGTGAGCGAAGGGGGGGCTTGGCAAAAGAATGTTAGTCAGTTTTTACTGAAGAACCTTAAGTGACTCACGGTTGTTGATCCTTTCCGCGTGAGGAAATCTGAAGAAGTCACTGAATATGTGAAACACAACGAGAGTATAGATTATGGCTTGTCTGTCGACGTTGAGGACTTGTTTTATTCAGTACCTCAAGATAAGCTTTTAGTTGCTGTTAGGAAGTGCATTGAACAGAGTGGCGAATGCGATTTCCGAAACTCCGCTTGTTTGTCGGTTCATAATTTAAATCTTTTAGAATTTTCTCTTAGTGTAACATTGATTGTTTTTAACGAGCAGCCTTTTCTGCAACGTAGAGGAGTGTGTATTAGGTCTGGCGTGGCTCCGATTCTATGCTACATATTTTTAGCTGATATTGACAGTGCGCTTGATTTGGCTTTTAATGGGGGGAAGGTATTCAAAGTGTTTCGGTACGTCGATGACTTTTTAATTCTTTTAAAGAAAGAGGACGGTTTCACTGCCCCTGGAAGTATTTTTGATGTTTTTATTTAAGCTGGGCAGGGTTTGAGTTTCACTCATGAATTGCTTGGAACTGAGGGGTTACAATTCCTGGATCTCAGGCTAAAATTTAGTGTAGGCCATGTTTGCTGAGAGTACCTCCCACGGATTAAGAAGTGTCCCCTGCCTTTTGAATCTGCCCACTCTAAAATAGTAAAAAGGGGCATCGGATTACAATGTATGGATGCTGCGCTCCGTAAGTCACGCCCGCATTCAATGCAGCATAGCTTTGACAATCAGATTAGCAGCGGGATTCCCTGAGTTGCTTGTTGTTGCGGTGGCCGAGTGTAGATCCTGCAGTAGGTAAACAGAGCTGGAGCAGAAACGGCTGATACCCAACGATGGATGGCGAGACCCGTAGCCATGCCTTATATGCATCAGGTCTCGCACAACCTGAAGAAGGTTGCGAACAGGCATCGTATTCCTGTGGTCTTCACGGCTCCTAATAAGCTATCCAGGCTCTGCCCTCGAATTTGCGGGGACAGGAAAGGAGGTTGCCAAACCAGCCATGATAGCCGCTCCGTGGGGTGTGCGACAGGAGTGGCATACTCCGTCCCCTTGTTGTGTGGGAAGGTGTACATCGGCCAAACCGAACGGTGCATAAACGACCGGCTCAGGGAGCATGCGCTAAACGCAAAGAAAAAAGAGGACAAGTATGGACATTTAGTTGCCCACATCATTACGTGTGATTGCGAGGCACGATTTTATGAGACCACTATCTTAGGAAAATCTGCAAGCTACAAGGCTCGAGTGGCTCTAGAAGCATTCTACATCCACAAGAACTCAGATATTTGTATAAGCGAAGCGTCAATTCTTTTGCACAGTGCCGAACTGAACTACTTGAACTCTGTTGCCTGAGGGAGATAGTACTGTTAACTTTTTTAGATTTCTTTTTATCACCTCGCATGGGAAAGGGGCGTGACACTGGTGTACGTGGTTCACCTTAGAAATCGGAGGGTTTGTTGACTGAAATAAACGGTTGGTAGTAGCGCTCGTCCGCGTCTGTCGTGTCTTCGTGAGTGTTGTGCGTACTTTTTTGCGCTATGTCTGATAGTAACTCGCGATATGTACTTGGGCCATGCGGCGGTCGCGACAGCACCATATGGGTAGATAATAGAGGAATAATGCAAAAATCAGTAGGAAAATGTGTAATTTAACTGCCTGTAGAGCGGCGACAAATTTTCTGCACCCAAAATTAAGGAAGGGTATTGCTTCGGCTCAAAAAAGAAGTAAAAGTGGGTAGCTAAAAAGGAAAGACCAAAAGAAAGCTACAGATGATGCGGCAAGTTAAACTACCCAATATCCTAGTGTGTTTGTTGGGAAACGCCGCAAGGGCCGGGCTTTCAATAAACAAGGTCGGCAAAAATTTGTTAATAATGTCCTCGTAATTTTCGTTTTCTCACGATAACTTTGATCATGATGCTACCTGTTTGAATAAACAGCGATAATTTCTGCGGTTTTAGAAACTAATGAACAGTCATACGTTTTCATAATTACGCGTTTATGGACCTGAAGGAACAGAACCTTTACTTGCATTGATTTTTGCCGCTTCGGTATCTAAAGGACAAACTTCACTCGGCGGGGAAGTTTAGTCAAGCGGTCAATGACTTCGGACACGTTGATGCCGACGTCTCTGTGGACGTCGGCATCCTTGTCGTGGACGTCGGCATCCTTGTCGAGCCAGACGTCGTCGTCCGCAAAAAAGAACCGCCTCAAAAATAGGCCGTTAACTTTCTTCTGTTTTCTCTTATTTTACTTTGCCTGCCTAACCACGTGTTCTTCAGACATTGTAGAGCGCAAGTAGTTTTTCTAATCTCATGTTAAAAATATACTATCTGCGGTTGAAGTGGTCACTGGAAGGGTGGCTAGAATCTGAAGCCGTTTCTACACATTTACATAGAACCTGCAGTCGCAATGAGAGAGGGCATCTATTCCGGTGCTAAAACCTAAAAGTACTCTTTCGATGTCGTTGGCATCCTTGTTTAGGTACCTTGCACAAACAGTAAACTGTTGGATACCGGCAATATCCGTCGTCTCATCAGCAAATATGGAGAAGTGGCCTGCACCATTTACTTTTGCACCTAGGCTTTCTTTGATAACTTCACCACAAATTTCTATAATTTGGTTTTATACATCTGGACTCAAATGCGAGCTATTACTGGGGCAACATCCAAATGGTTCTTCAGATATGTATCTCCACAATCAGCTCACAAATGAAGAAGCGCTCTGAAAATACCAATATTTTCAGAGGGGATTTGCTTAAATCCATAGGACAACTGTCCCTATGGCCACGGAGAGCCAGACCTTGTCGTCCGCAAAAAAGAACTGCCTCAAAAATAGGCCGTTAACTTTCTTCTGTTTTCTCTTATTATTGCGATAGCAATTATATGGACACTCAAAAGCAGATTTCTGCCGTCGGCGTCGCCGTCGCCGTCGCCGTGAGGTTCCGTATGACGTCAATGGAGATGAAATCGTCGCCGCGCGCCGAACGCTGTATGTGCGAGTGAAAGGGTACGAGGGGCGCGCGCTTTCACGGGGAGTGAACGCACGGCGGAGAACAAACGCGCGTTCTGCGCCGTGCTCGCTTAAGGGCTGCAGAAGTAAGCGTCTCTTTCCTCCTTTACAATCACCACATATGTAGAGCAAACGCGCCCTCTTCCGACGCGCGAGAGGCCGTGGGGGAGGGGGAGGGAAGGGAGGCGACGTTTAGCTGCGGCACGAAGTGCCTATTTATATCAGAGGCTCCGGCAACAGTCACCAACGCCGCACGCATTTTGAGCGAACGCGGGCAAAACGCCGACGGCGTCGACAACAGTTCTGCGTGTTGCTGGTGCTGCTGCATGTCCAAGTTTATACAGCTGATAAAGCTAATATCATTACTCCGTATAGCTCTCTACAAATTTGATATCGCAATTGATGCTTCGCCTTTCAGGTGAAACTGCGACAACTTTTTTTACTTTGCCTGCCCTGGTCCAGCTGATTGATCACATCGGGCGCCCTTCCTGCAAATGTTTGGAGAAATTATCAGCTGCCAGCTGGCAGTCACGGTCATATTTAGTATTTTCGTGTGTGTGGAAGATTGCGAGCGCGGGTTTCCATTTCTGAAACGGCTTGGACACGAGGGTTCCAGTGCGCGCATGTTACCTCATGTTTATAAGAACATTAAACCCATAAATTTCCAGAGTTGAAAATCTAAAGCACGCCTTTGGAAATGTCAGTGCACCTTTCGCGTCATAAGTTTATGGGAACTTTATACCCATAAAGTTTAGGAATTGAATTCCATGCGCTCCGTAGATTCCCCGGCTACTGCGAGATGCCGCAGTGCTCCCGCTCGCTATCGAAAAACCCTTGAAAGTTTGTGCTCGGATGGGGCTCCTTGCGTTATGTGAGTCCAGGTGCCAAGGGCGCTGCGACAAAATCCAGCCCGAGTTCGCAATGTGCGTGCCGAAATGTCTTTTCGAGCGTGAAAAACACACGGTAGACAAAATCCAGAAAGATTCCCGGTGCCGGTGGTTGTTTTGGTCGGCGGTACATGCCAGCACGAAATAATTTCGGGGGGGGGGGGGGGGGGTCTGAAGTCCTATCAGTGCTACTACTGCTATTACTACCCCTACTGCTACTAGTATTGCATTATTACTCAATGATTATTATAGAGGAAGTACAACAACAATGAAAGCTTCACATGAGATCCAACGCAGTGTTTTAGCATAAGTGATGCGAGTGTTCCATTGCGATTATAGAAAAGTTTTCATGTGTTAAATTTGTCGATTTTATGCAGATTGACAGTGGAATCAACATTCCCTGGCTTACTTATCGTGATTATTTTTTTTCATTTACCATAAACCACATCTCCACTATTAAATCACTTAAGCAAACTTTAGTGGACTCTGGGCTTGGGCTCCCGTGTACTGGTGAGGGATAGTGCCCCTGTATACGCAGGGTCTCTCGTTCGCTCGCGCCACCGGCACCGCCGTTGGCCGAGCGTCGTCACGCCGTGACAAGTGATATAAGTCGTTTTACTCGGCACAGAGCAGAGAACATGGCGGAAACAACGCCGGTATACCACTTGCTTCAGCTCTTGTGCCATCCGTATCGGGAAAGGCGCGTTCCCACCACGGCGCCAGGAAGCACATCTGGCCGCTTAGGCCGGAGCAGCGGTCTCACTCCTATCGCGTGCACTCGAGCAGTATACACGCTCCCCCACGTCGCCGCGCAAGAACTATCTGCAGTAACTCTGAGCATGACGGGATGCAGCGCACCGGGGCTGCGCAAATCGCAATGAAAGCAGATGAAAGTGGGAAAGCTGTTTACTCTGCGCCGTACAGACGGGCCGTTGTCGTCTACAGTAGTCATTAATGCGAAAGCATTACATGAGCCATGAGGCAGAAAAGCCGGCGTCATTCACAACGAGTGGTATCAAAAGTCAATGTGACATCATCAGCGTCTTTAATGAAATCAGTAGTAATATAGAAGATAGTAAAGGGTATTACAACGTCAATTAGTAGTAATTATGGGTAGTTATTGTGAATTAAGGTGAATTACAGTGAAGTGAATTAAAGTTACAAGTTAGAGTGGGGTGACTTAAGGTGGACTCAAGTGAATTAAGGGGAAGTAAACTAAATTACAATGAATTAAATTTGGTTAAGGTGGATTAAGGTGGATCACCATATTAACTCGTAGCTACTTGGCGATGAGTTCTGAATGGTTGTGGTCTGGTGATTAATGAATGCAGAGAAAAGAAAGTGAAGGAAGGATCGCAAACAGGTTGTAATACTTAAAAAGTATTTGTTGGTAATGACTAAGAGAAGTCATAATGCTTTCGCATTCAAATTACGTAAGGAAACTTAAGGTACAATTTTATTTTTTTCATGGGCCGCCACAGGGCTATCGCTGCAAACCCCACCGCGCCTCTACCCGCCATATAACTCTTTGCAGTAAACCTTCTCTGTGATAGCGTTCATGATCCAACGTTAAAACCCGCCATGTTTGGCTACGTCATAGTGCACAGCTATCGCTTTAATATCAACAATCTTTTTAATCTTCGGCGCGAACGTCCGTCACATCCAATTATCCTCGCGTTGCAACGGCAACCTCCACCAATTCCGAGTTGCACCCCACCGCCCGTATATTTCGGCCGGTAGCATGCTGCACTGTCAATGCTTGAAGGGGTCTGCTGCGTCACGGCGCGAAGCTCCCCTCGCTTGAAACCGGCGTAGTTTCTGCGCGCGCTAGGAGTGCATGTTTATTTCCCCTTAAACACTACGATTAGCAACATCTAGGTTTAAAAAATTTAATTAAACTATAGGCTTTTACGTGTCAAAACCACGATCTGATTATGAGGCACGCCTTAGTTAGGGATTCCGGAATAATTTGGACCACCTGGGTTTCTTTACCGTGCACCTAAATCTAAGTACACGGGTGTTTTCACATTTCGCCCCCATAGAAATGCGGCCGCCGTGGCCGGGATTCGATACCGCGACCTCGTGCTCAGCAACCCAACACCATAGGCACTCAGAAACCACGGCGGGTCGGAACAGATAGGAAATTGAAATGAATCACATGCATCAAAGTTTGCATTGCGAGTATTATCAAGTACAGTTCAAGTTTTTTTCTTGCACTTTATGATATATGACAGTCTTTGTGATGACTTCAATTTCCTGTTTTACGTTTAGGCTACTGACACTGCACAAACTATATTTTTTGTCATAATACGGAATACAGGCACGAGAGTGCGGCTCATAAACACATCGGTATAATGAGGTGTAATTTGTGGATACATTTCTCGCTATGGGTAATATAGGAGCTCCTTTCTCGCAAATATGTGTCTTGGGTCAGAGCGCTTATGCTGAAAGTGGACTGATTGTCCGCGCTTTCCGTGGAGCTACGGAAGTGACTGTGAAAGCCTTTCGCTGTTTAAAGGTGTATAAGCCTTTCGATGCCAGGCGCCTGAATTATACACAAAGAACGCGCTCGTCCGGAACCAGAAAAGTCGCAAGCATTATGCCAAGGTCGGGATTACCCTTCTACGGGTTAGTCGCGTCCTTGACAAAAAAAAAAAGAAAAAGTGACAAGTCATTTTTAACGACGGGCGGTCGTTCTTATCGTGAACACACATGACGACTTGCGCCAACGTACCGCGCTTTGTCGGGAAGCTGTGATAGTTCATTCTTTAGAAAGGGTATTTATTTTTTCCGCAACGTAACTTACGTCTTCGGGGCAGATTTAAAAATATAAAGGTCACGAGTCAGGCAGTGGTACCTAGGTGAAATGAACGCCCGAGAAAGATGGACTTGTAGTGGCTTTCTTTTGGAAGCGCTGATAACGTTGCAGTTTAAACCACAATAGAACTTCGTACACAGTATTTTTACCAACAGTTTAACAGAAGGCTACTCAGTCGTGATATTATTAAAGTTATAACTTTTTAGCAGAGACACTCTCACATGACTTCAACATATATACAATAAAGGGCTCTGTAATTTCCACCGTGACTTAACCTATAGGTACGTTGGCGTGCTTCATGTAATAATTTCAGTCAGCCTACTCACATATACCGCATTACTAATCACATCTACCATGGCCTCGGCTACATCCCAAGAAGCAATTGCTTACCTCTTCTCATTGCTAAAGATTCGGTAGGCGTAAGACAGGCCAAAATTCGAATATGAATGCCCTGTATGCAATTAGCATGGAACCTTCAGTGATATAGAACGTATGCGTTACACTCGAGTCTGTCCAGAAACGGGCAGTAACATTAATTTACTCTGATTATTCATTTATCATCAGTGTTAATAAACAAAAAGCATGCTGAGCTTCTATCGCTAGGTTTGCGTCGTGAAGTCACCTGACCTTGCACAAGTTCTACAATTCTACGATATAATATTCCATTATCAAGAGCTCGGCGCTTGTCATCACGTATAAGCTAAAAAGCAGCCTGGCCTTCAGAACGTATAGTCAGCGTCCAAAGCTTTCGCACGCCTGAAGCTGAAAAAATATTATATTTCTACGCCTGAGGCACGCATCGTGGCATTCTGATTTACAGCGTATCCTGGTCTAGAGTAAACAAACGTTTTGCATACTTTTACTGGCTGTGGGCGTAGCTGCGTTGAAAATGAACTTATTCGCAGAATCTCGGCCGCGTAAACTTTTGACGGTGACTGTGCCATTGAACACCTGTATTTTCTTTATTCTGCACACATTTTTAATGAATGACCTTCCAGCCAACGTCATACAATGGTTACACCTGGTTAATTTTCAGGACAGCCATCTCAGACATGTTGAATTAAGTATAAGAACTGAACTACTATGTAGTGCGTCATTATTATCACCAATGAGGTGTAATAAATTTGTAAACAAATAAAGGATAATAACGTTGCCTATGAAATTTTACTCAAATCTCAGGACTACTTCAAAATTTCGCCTGTTCGTCTTGTGTACCTCCCTATGCTTTCTAGGAAACTGAAAGGGCGAAAATCAAGTGTGAAATTGACATGTCCTGTGGCACCATGGCAGAAAAGTAAAGGTTTGGCTTAGTAGGACCATGTGAAAGGTTCAGCTGCCATTGTGCTACTCACACACAAGGAACGACACTTTTGTATTTTATTTATAGGCAGTAGACAAAATGATAAATGATGCTCAGTGCACGCTGGCGTGATCATGACAAAACGACCGTACCGATATGAGTCATAAACGATTATAATAAAGGAACATTTCTGCAAACCGTCACGGTCCTTTCTCGTGTTTCTTCAATTATTCAAACATGTTAAATTTAGGGTAGGAGAATATTCGAACATAATTACTAAAGAATTGCACCAGTAATCATATCATGGTGCTGTGACCTGATTCAGCAATAGAGTTAGTCAAGAACAGAACTGCAGAATGCTATATGGCAACTTCGGTAATTGTAGCCGAAAACAGTGTCTTCTTGCACAACTTTGTGGGCATAATTCAAAAAGGGTATGGTCTGTGATTGGAGTCGTTCTCTATTTTTACACGACAGGCTACATTAACACGTCCCAGAGTCTTTTCGCATAATTCCCAATACTCCTCTGCGTAAGTTGTGGTAAAAGGGTAAAAGGATATGAAGACTTTTAGTATTTCTGGAATTTTGTGAAGGTATATGGGAATGGTTCAAATGATAGGACACGTGCGCTGCATATTGAGGGTAGAATGTTTATGTTTCGAGGTACTGGTTTGTACTAAGCAAACAAGCTTGTGCATTAATTCGGATATCCTTCATTTGCACTGAAGGTCAGGCATACGCAAAAATTCTGCTTTGATATAATGCAAATACACTCAGTCAAATAGCTTCAACTGTATTCCTTTGTAAAAATACTACGTCTGGGGCTGCAGCCAACTTTTCTACTTCTGTGTCTTTTAATTGCACATACTGGGCGCTATTTATTTTTGTGGCACGTTCCAAGCCGCACAAGAGTTGCACAAAACACGCCTTTCCCAAGACGTAGCTGAAAAGGCAAAATATTTCTTAGTAATGACTTCATAAATATTCACCTTAGGAAAGAAATGTACTTTCAAAACACGTTACCTGCGTTTATTTTCCAAAGTACAATATACCTAAAGTGCAAAAGATGTTTGGAAACACGTTCGCATGTTCTCGAAACCAGCCAGCTATTTTTTTAGGAAGACTTTGGTAAAGTAGAAAGAAACTAAACAAGAACCGTAACCAAGGGCGCGATCTTGTACGCGTTCCAAAATGGAACGGAGGCGTTCCGTTCCATCGAGCCGCACACGATTGGTCAACTTGAACGTCGCGGTTGAAATTGACCAATCGTGTGCGGCTCGATGGAACGGAACGCCTCCGTTCCATTTTGGAACACGTACAAGATCGCGCCCAAGGCTTATGTCCTGCATTTCGGAATATGCCATCGGGTGGAAAACTGCCAAACTAAGCAGCGACAAAGAGATAAGAAGAAGCGCGGCACAGCTGGCTTCGAACCTGCGAACTCACGATCCTGGTTATCAGTGATCTTGATCTGTGGTCGCTCAACACGCTCGGCTACCGCTTCGAAGCGCTGCTGTTGGCGAAAACTAGGTTTATATATGTACCACAATAAATTCCGCGACCTTGTTATGAAAACTGCGATTTTGGAACGACTTCTTTGCCATTTCAAGAGCTGCTGCTGCAACTAGCTAGCTGAAAGCTGATTCATTGAAGTTGATAAATCATTGAAGTTGATAAATCCGCAGGAATACGTCAGTCAATCCAATAGGTTCATCGCAAATTGCTTTTTACTGGCCAAAAAAGCCTCCAAAATTTTCGCTTTTCAATAGACTCCCATAATTGAAACTTCGCCCGCAATTTGGAACGAGTTTTCTGCCGTATGTAATGGTACCACTTGCATGTTATTTCGGGCTAAGCGCCAAGAGCCTATTTCCATGGGAATATTTTAAAACATGGCTTCTATGATTAGTTATTTGAAAAAAAAAACGACGCTCTCCCGTAGAAAACGCGTATGTTTTCTGAGGCGGCCGCTAGAGGCGCTGTTCTAATGAAATGCGACGGGATCCAGCCAGCGAGAACCGTAGGTAACGTGCAACTCCCAGAAGCGCTTGGGTTTAAAGTGGAAGGAAACATAAACAGATCAGCCGTAGAGATCAGCAAGAGACGATTAGAGTACTGGTGGAAAAAAAGCAGGGAAAAGATGGATACGACCTGATCTCGTAAAATCATAGGCAGCGGTACAAGGTAAATTTTTGAAAAAGAAAAATAATGAGAGGTGTATATACAAAAATGCTCGATAAAGAACATGTATAGTATAGCTGATTAAATCAAGCAGGCTAGGTGACTATTTGTCGCCGCCCCGTTTCAAAGGGTATGCCAATAAATCATCATCATCATCACCAAATTCCTGGTAATGTATAACAATTTTACACGCCTTTAATTTCAAAATCTTTTTTCTTTTAGGCTCATGGTAACTACTGTATGCTACATACTGGGGCCGGAATCACAAAAACGTTCTCATGCTAAAACTGTTCGCAGAAGCAGGTGTCAGCCAATCGTGGTGCGGCACTTACGATCGAAAAGCTTTGTGAATTCGGCCCCTGGTGCTTTGTTACTTTGTTTTAGATCTTGTTTGGTTTGGGTATCACTTCTTATAATCTTACCTTGAAAAAAAGTTTTAATGCGTGTATACATGCTCCCCGCTATAATCCTCCTCGAGCGAATATGGGACTGTGTGATAAATAAATGAAAGGCTGTTCCAGTGACTGAATCGTCCTGGTTCTGTTTTCAAGAAGGCTTAAATGTGCGTGCGATGAGTAGAAATTTAGTCACGGTGTTACGCAGCCTAATAACCAAAGTGGGCCATGCAGAAATAAAACATATACGTACCGCCGCAAATATACATAGGCTTCAAGCGTTGAGTTGTACGAACAATGCTGAAAATGTGTTGCTATAATAAAGTTTTACCGCATGGCCTGCATATTGGTTCTTGGTTCACTAACGTCATGTTATTCTATTGATGGTCTAGTCGTATGTACGCCTTCATATGCAACAGTTGTCGCCTTGCGTCACCCTTGAATCACCTGTTAACAATAAGATTGTCGAACTTAGTGTGTCCTAGTGGTTTTTCCCACATTCCTTTGGTGCGAGATATCATTATGTAGTTGGATTCATGATCTGTCTCGTTAGCGAATTTATTGTAAGGATAAGACCATGCCGCGTGCAGTTGGGCCTTTTCTCTGTGCTCTATTATGTCTGACTAGCGGCATTTTCAAGCTTAGTACATTAAATAAAATAAGCAAAACAATGCAGCACTTACACCATAGAACATTCATTTGAAGAGCACAAATTTTTCATGTGCCAAGAAAATGACAACGTAAGGGTGTGTAAATGGTGTCATGCAACCCAAAAAGCGTTTAGCATTTAACGAGAGTGCAGCAATCAGCTGCTCAATATCGTATTTGACCGTTTTTTTCCCCGAATCTCTACACAACGCCGCCACACACGTCGCACTGCAGGAGAAGACAAATACTGTCGAAAATGTTAACTTCCTATTGAGAATGCTTATTGTAACCAGAAAAAAAAAATTCTGGCGACTTTTTTCTAGGGCAGCATGGGCTTGAAAAAAAGCTAGTGCTAAGATCCAAAGACAGGGAGTTGATAGACTGTCACTATCCGCTTTCAAAAGCACAAAGCCAATTTGTCTTGTCTGTGGTAAGGTTGTAACTGTTATTTGACCGACTAGGGGGTGGGACGGTTTTTTGGCGAGAAAACAAAAGTAGTAGCCCTGACATTGTCCGATAAATGACCATACTCTGACAGTCCACGTCTCGGCCCCACGAGAGTGGAGCCACGTGTGCAACTTTCAATAAAAAACGACTACAGCGCAAAAGCTTGTAATACTCGCCTTCGCGCACTACCGTTAAATGTCTTACGTTTAATAAAAGGAAAAGAAAGATGAAGTAGCACTGTGCTTTTTGATCACCTCGGAAGGGGGCTACTTCCAAGAACGCCGAACGCAGATGACTCTACCTACTGCAAAAATGTTTAGGTGTTTCCGTCGAACGAGACAGTGACCTTATGTTAATGTATTGAGACGCTGCCCAAAACAAACAGGAAGAAAACAACAAGAGACGGGAAAGAGCGCACACTACCTAATACCACCATTTTTGGGCACTTGTACTTTGGATTCACTTTTAAAGCAACGGCTTACGCGAGAGAATATATCCATTTTTCCAACAAGGAATCGACCCACCACCCGAAATTCTCTTTCTGCGTGCTGATATGCCCCATCCAATAGAAAACCGCATTTACAACATGTCTATGCCACCGTATCCGCAGTGGCAGACACCAGTCCGCTTTTTGTAAACGACACGCTGTGCCCCATTTGCTCGAAAAAAATTATCGGCACTCAGTCGCAAGAAGACAGAACTGCGCCTGTATTCGAAACTTGTATGTGTATTGCGCCTGGCTTGAGCGTAATAAGTAATAATAATATTAACTACAATAATATTAACAATAAGGTCAATTGCACCCGACAGGCGAATCACTGATTGCGACAGAAATTTATTAGACAGCTGTGCAAACTAAAGTTAGTCGTTTTATCAGCTTCATAAACGGCTGTAAACATTCGCTTACTAACTAAATTAACCTGCACGTTGTCACGCGCGCACAATCACAAACGAGCACATCTCTCTCGATAAGCGCGGACACTCGCTGTCAAAACGCTGGCGTGGGGGAGAGTGGCAGCAACAGCCAGCGAATTGTCCATCGTGCTACTTCTAGCTTCAACGCTAACTAATTGCGCCGAGAATACACCGCACACGAAGGCATCAGGGGCACTTTAACGAAAAGCTATTCCAAACTGCTTCTATTCTATTTTTGCAATCAGGCCTCCATGATTGCCCAACTTCACTTGTCTTTCACGCAACGTAAAGGAAAAATATTAGCGTAGCTTGCACGGGAGGCTCAATGCTACAGAGAAAGCGTAGCTGATGGGCGCCTAGCTTGGCATGGCTTTTGGACTAGGCTAAGCACTACCAAGTCATTCCCAGCATTTTCCGGAATTTATTGATCATTTATCGATTATCGATTAGCTGCTGGTTGACTATCGATTGTCTATCGATGAGAGACTAAGCTTAAGTAGTCCCAACCATGCTTAGCTAGACTTATCCAGGCTCAGCTTCGCCAGTTCACAGAGGTATGTGTCATTGCGCTTGGACGCTTTCTGCACTACCGCCAGGATCGGCCCACAATTTCTGTCCGCAGGTTACGGACTAACGCTCGGCTTAAACAGCTCCGCTGTTAAAAAACCGCTAGAGTTACTCACTCTTATATGACGTGTGCACACTAATTATGAATCTGAGACCGAACAACAGAAAAATATTATTTTTCGATTCTATGCCTTTTTACCATCAGCCATCCGCAATTGGTCAAAAGTTTTCGGGCTGCGTCCACTTCGCCTGTCTGTCACCTGACGTCCAAAAACCGTGAAAAATCACTGCGTCAAGGTGGCTTGTACGCATTAAAGATGCATTATTACGCCGATCAAAACTTAATTTTCTTTTTAATAGCCGGACACTGCCCCGTTCCGACATCAATAGAAGGTGGGTACCCGCCGATCGCTCTGGCACTGGCTAGTCGGAGCTGCCGTAGAGAATGGACTTATTTGCCTATATTAAAAATTTTGCGTGACATTATATGGTTGTCGAGTCCTTTCAGCACGAAAACGACATCGCTATGTCAAATTTTCTTCACTGAAGATTCGTTTTAGCTGCATTGTTACGTTGCCGTTGCACGCCGACGTGATTTTATAGCACACACCTAAAGCTAAGTAAGAAGAAGCAGGGCAAACGCA
Organism: Dermacentor silvarum; assembly: GCF_013339745.2. NCBI lineage: Eukaryota > Metazoa > Arthropoda > Arachnida > Ixodida > Ixodidae > Dermacentor > Dermacentor silvarum. The sequence continues at coordinate 132,656,321 of NC_051163.1, forward strand.
GACGCCGGCAACACACAGCTCATCAGGTTATCTACTTTCACTGCGCTAGCCCGGCCCCACGTTACCCCCTCCACTTCTGCGTGCTCATCGCCCTTGGTCAGCCAATCAGGTAAGATATATATATGTTAAGTTAGGCAATGCTATTCCTTTTGAAAGCAAACAACATGCAGTGACCTCCTATAAAATAGGAGAGCGTTTCAATAGCCTTCTCAAACAACGCTGCGAGTCACCGCCCGATGCTTGCGTTGGCGGTTACGTAAATAGGACATCAGGTGATTAGAATGAAAACAGATTGGAATAGTTTTACGTTATAGGGTCCCAGCCATCGGCCCGCCTAGACTTTGTACCCAGCGCAGATCGCTTTCTAGATCGGGGCCGCGCGGCCGCGCTCAGCCGCGCCATACGTAGCCGCCACGGGAGTAAAACATCCCCCACTTTCCCTGCGGCCTTGTGCGCGATGGAAGACGGAGCGCTTTTTCCCCGCCTTCCTCCCTTGCGCACGCGAGACTGAGCAACCATTCTTTGCTCACCCTCTCACCCTTTCACTTTACCCATACCATACGGCGCGCAGGCACGATGTTATCGCACTCGGACATTATACGAAACATCACGTCGACGACGTCGGCGGAAATGTGCCTGGAGTGTCCATATATTTGCAATACCAATAAAATGATGTGGATCCGACTCAGTGTGGTAAGCAGAGTAAGCGAAGCTTTCTCTGCTGTTTGCTTTGACTGACGATAGTACGCGGTGATCTTAACAGTGAATGTTTAATTTCTTCAGCATTTAGTGCAACGCGAGAGTGGTGAGTTGATGTTCTGTGTGCACCTGTTTGTCCGTGTAATACACACAATACACAGCGAGACGTGCTTGCTTGAGGCATTGTTGTGCGCCGTTTTTCATAACCTTCGAGATTGAGCCACCAGGCTTCTAAGATGAATCTGGCACGCTTCCACTCGCACCGGCAACATACGGCATCCGGCCGCGATGTTATCGCAGTCGGACTTCACACAGAACATCGCGGCGACAGCGAAGGCGACGCGGATGACGTCGGCGTAGATGTGCCTGGAGTGCACACATAACTGCTTTCATAATAATAAAAAAAAGTTGTGTACGGAAAATACCGCTGCCATAAACTAGAAGCTTGTTTTTCCACAGTACGACTGAGTTTGTGGATAAACAAACGCATTGTATGTTTTCTTCGTATTTCCAAGCGATTTGGTGCGACTGCATTTAAAAGCCCGGAATCAGGTTAGCCATGTCCGAACGACCGTCAGACCAGTGTTTTGTTGCGCTACGAGAACATTGTAAGAGTCACCTTACGAGAGGAAATACTCCGAGAAGTATTCTGAAGCGATTACCTATTTGCGCAGCTAAGCAATCGTGTTGCTCACAGCAGGCCCGACAACAATTGACCCGGTGTAGTTCAGCGGTTGCGGCTCCACTTTCTCAAACCTTCACAACCTTACCTTCGCGTATAACGTGCGAGATTTGTGTACACTGAACAGGCACGCATGATTTTAGTTATACTTCCGAAGTGAAAAAAGAAATCACGTAGAACCTCCTCTGGGAGTTGCCTAAGTATGCACAAGCATTGTGCCGCTTGCTAATCCCCACGCTGCCCGGTGTCATCACCAATGTTATGAAACTTGATTTGACCAGCATAAACCCTTATAAACCCTCATCGGTCGTTATCAACCTTATCGAACACGATCCGACCCTTACGAACTATTATTACGAACCTTATCAACCTGGATGTCCAGCTAAGCTGTTACAAAACCACCACTACAATTGCTGAGGGAGCATGCAATGTTTATTCATGGTTCGGACGCTTGTTTTGCACTTGTTCTTTATTGAAACGTGTGCTGTTCTGTGTATTGTATGGGTGATCTGAATGAATGTATGCGCTGTTCGCTTCACTTTGCTGAGCGCTTGTAGCCTCCGCCTTACGTGGTTATGAGCCATTGCATTCGTCTTACGTGACGGACGGACAAATTTCTCATTTGGTAGGCATAGAAATGCTTATGCATTTAAAACTAAAACGGGATGGTTTATTAAACGAGACGAAGCTGCTGATTTTCGCTGTAACACGGGGACTATCTTTTCCTCTTTATTTCGTTCCGTCACGCGCACTATAGATCATGAGTTTTTCCTTTCAATTTGTTTTTACACTGATAATATTCAAACCTTCGCATTGTCGGCACATTGCACTAAACACACGTAACACACATAACAAATTAAGTAAACACCTGACAAGTAACACGTAAACACACGTAGCAACTGCTCTATTTGGCGATGTCCTTTTGTCTCAAAAATTTGCCTAATACTAAATCTGTCTAAGCACCTTATCTTTCTAAATACCAAATGAAACATTTTATCATGCACCGAAACTTGAGAAAAAGGGGGGCGCGCAACCAGGCTTCGCGCTTGGATGGCACTCCATAAAGCCATTTGGCCCGCTCCTTCTTGCAGAATCTAATACCACCATGTTTCCTTATACGTCATGGAGCAAATATTCATCACAGCTGCACATTCGTGTCCATTTTTGACATGGTCCGCAAGCTCTTTCCCATCAATTCCACGGCGGACGAATCTTTTGCCCCTGTAGAGATGCTTTGCCGCATAGTAGCCAAACAAAAGCGCCCCAGGAAAAAAATTCAGCCAGCGGAATAAAACCAAACTGGACCTACATATATAGAGAGACCTAAAGTATGTGCCACTAGCGTGCAATTAGCGGATGAGTTTTTACTGTGCTGCAAACTACATTTTAAAAATCACCCCATGCATTTTCAATGGGTCTACAAAAGTGCCCCAGGAAAAAAATCCAGCCAGTGCAATTAGGCTACACTCGACATATACCGTGAGAACGTTGTCGGGATTTAGTGCCTAAAGTGCAAATCGCGAAAAACAAGCCATTGCTCAGTAATCGATTTTTAAAAAATGCTTCCCATAGAGTCACGCCAACCGCATCGCCCTAGGGTCGGCTTCGCCGCAATAGTCGATGTCCCAGATTGCTGGACTTGCATCGGCCACTACAGCCACAGATCATTGTTAGCGTCAAAAATGGGGGAAAGGTGCACATATGCAAAGGCACTGATATGAAAGAATGTCAAAACGTAGAATAAAACACACATATCTGCTCATATGAGCCGCGTTGTTCCATCGTGAGACGAGTCAGTATGAGCGGCTGAGCCACTTAAACAATGGCGGCTGTGATCCAGTTACAAATATTGGGCTGTTAATTTATTACTGATTCTCGCTTTTCTTTAACTTCGCGATAGTTAGTTTGCACGTGTCATACAGCCTTATTAGAGCAAACTGTACTCGCATAAGCGCTCATTTAAAGGCCGTGTTGTTCTCCCGCAAAAACGCGGATGCCATCGCTGACACCGTTGGTATATAACTGAGCGAAGCGGCTGTATATGCTACTGTACCGAATGTACCGTCTCTAATTGTTTCGGGTTTGACGCAGAGATAAAGAGTACATCTCAGGAATTAAGAAATGTGTCAGCATGCCAACACGTAAAAACCCACCCACCTACGTTGCGAATACGACCGGCAGCCTACGGGAACGGTGACGTACAGATGTTGGCACAGGCGTTGGGCACAGCGCTACGTCCTCGCTTGCAGCTTATTGTGTACGCGGCGATCGAAGCGAAGGGTAGTTTATTTCAAATCGCTAAGGTTAGAATTGGACTATAAAAGCAGTTTCCTTCATTTTAACTTGCTTACTTTTCAGTACCGGTCCGCCGGTAGCGGGTGCGCGAACTCGACGGTGCCAGGCCTAACCTTCGCTGAACAGGTCAACATTGGCTCAAACGTATGTGCACGGATTGAGAGGGTCGAATCTTGTGCATTTCAACTTCGTAGGCATGTCTTGACTCACTTTGAGCGCGATGATTTATATATACTAACGAAGCCGTTGCGGCTATCGCGTTATCGGTTCGACGGCCGATCGCGCGGGGTTCGATCGAATGATGGTCGGAACGCTGATTTTATCGGTGCTGTCGACAAGAAAGCCCGTCCCAGTACGACAACTCGCGCTCGTCGGTTACGTCTTGTAGGCCTGGTATGATAAAATGGTCTCAGCGACACAGTGCTGAATGGTCGGCCAATCGTAGGCGTGCGCGTCTTGTCGGTCTGGTATCGACCCAGTGTTACCGCGCCTTGAACGAGTACGTGAAGTCGGGCACACGCTGCCACTACCAGCAAGCGAGGACCGACGCTGCAAGAAGTCTTCGTCAGCAACGTGTTTTTAAGTGTCGGCCAAGTCTAACGCAGGGGTTTATCGATAAATTGGCTATTACAGCCATCAATGCAAGGCGGCAACTACGTGGTTCCCTGTGCAGTCTAGACAAAGCCCTCACCGCTTCCTCTTAAAAGTGGAGTTGCAGTCTTACGCAACGCCCGTTTTCGGTACCGCACCGACGTCGAGCTACCAGTGAAGTTTCAACGAGGTACACAGCACGAGTTTGCACTTGCAGTAGCGCGCGTGCGAGCACATTTTTTTTTTCGGGGGACGTTCCTCCGAGACGGGGGCGCACAGCCGCGCGCGCGACCCTTCCAAAACGTTTCGCGACTAATCCGCTAGGGCAGGGCGCATGCGCCGTAGCGCCGTGAAAAAAGGCGGATTCTGCGTGTATTCGCGGGCTTCTTTCACACTAGAAAAACACATTTATGTAGCACGTATGGAGCAACAGAAAGCTGTATCGGTAGTTTTCCATGGTGCTCTACAATTTTCTCGTTGACACTTTGATAATTAGGACAGTGCTTCTCAAGTTATATAATTAATTACAATTATCTAAATAAGTCTCAGTAACGACAAAATTACTGGCGGCTACTCCACTGCACTGGAAACGATACGCACTAGGTTTTCTTCGCGTGATGCCGTTCATATTTTTTTTAAATCGTGCTGTGTGATAGCTGGGACACCCTGCATATAGACAGTCTGTTCTTGCAGTTCCTCCGACCGTTGTCCAGAGAAGCGTCAGCAGTGAGTTTGATTTTCGTGAAGTAACACTTGAGGAAATACAATGTATCGTGGGCAAATTGATGGGTTAATCAAGCATCCTGACTTGACAGTATTCAGGATAGGATCTCGAAAAACAATATTGATGTCTTATGCATACCCATTTGTCACGTGCTTAACTATGCGATAAGTAGTTATTCTTACTGAAATATATTGAATGTTGTAAATGTTATCGATCCCTGTGTACAAAGCTGACGATCCCAACCATTCGAGTAGTTATAGACCAATTTCGATTCTTAGTGTAGTTAAGACACTATTTGAAAAACTCATTGTACTACAAGTAAATGCATTTCTAGTAAACAATAAGATTATCTGCCCGCAGCAGCATGGCTTTGTTGTGGGTTGATCTACATGAACCGCAGTTTTAACACTTTCGCAATTCATTGGCTCTGCTCTTCACAAGCAGAAAATTGCTGTGTAAATTTTTCTTGATATAAGAAAGGCGTTCGATACAATCTAGCTGTCACTCCATACTGTTACAAAAACTGGAATCTTACGGTATTGTTGAAAACGCGCTTTAATTCATCAACAGCTATTTTAAAGCACGAAGGCAACAAGTGATAATTAATAAACATCACTCCGCTTTCACCGATGTCATATGTGGCGTACCACAAGGCTCGGTTCTAGGCCCTATTCTGTTTTCATTATACATTAGCGATTTACCGCACGCACTTAAATTGACACAAGTCCTAATGTATGCTGACGACACCGCCTTAGTTTACTCAGGTGACTCGCTCTCATTATTACAAGACATAAATAACATCGGGCAAACTATTAAAGGTAGACAAATGGTTTTCGGAAAATAAACTAGCCCTAAATAATGATAAAACTAAATATATCATATTTCACTCCAATAGGAAAATACTAGAGAACAGTACCTTTAATTTCACTCTAGCGAACCGAACTCTGGATCGTGTTGATACGCTTAAATATTTAAGAGTTGCTTGATACTGTCACTTGCATTGAAGAGAAAAAATTAACCTTGTCTGTAGGAAACTCGCTTTCAGCTCTTACGCCCTGGCCTGTGCCCGGCAATATTTTCCTCGTGCTTTGCTTCGTTGCATATATTTTTCTTTATTTCATACGCACCTGGGTTATTGTTGTGAAATATGGGGCCTAACATGTAAAGCTTACTTAAAGCATACTGCAGTTGCAAAAGCGCGCCCTAAGAAAAGTAACATTCTCTTCTGTTCATCACCCTAGCTGAATTCTGTTTATTGATCTTCGCATCCTTTCTTTTATCGCTTTAAGAAATAATAATATTACTTGTTTAGTTCATAAAATACTAAACACCAACCCCCCTCCCCTTACCCAACACCATATTTAATTTCCCACTTGCAAAGAACACACAAGCAACTATAACTTAAATCTTCCTTATAGCAGCAATGTTTACGGCGAACGAATATTGGAGTTTTTTGGCGCTAGAACACTGTACCTGTGGAAGTAAAAGTAAGCAGAAACTTTGACCTTGCATGTAAACGCTTCTTCTTGTCTAGACAAACGTAATAACACCTCTTTTACAAATTAATACTTGTTCATGTAACCAATGTTATTATTCACTGAGAAAATATGTGCATACATGGTTAACCAATATATGTTATTTCTGTATTGGACCAGGTACTAGCCACATAGGCTATTGGTCCAACTATTTTTGTACGCATTCTTTGAATTGTATAAATAAAGCTCATTTTGATTGATTGATCGATTGATTGATTGATTGATGCTGCATTTTGAAACATCTTGAATATCCCGTACGGAAGATCAGCGCGCTGACAAAGATCTCTACACGAATACAGGAAACTATGGACGACTCGCCGATTCCCAGGAACATGTACCCGAACTTGCACATCGGACGGCGACATGCCCGAGCGCAGGCGCTCGCAAGGAAGCATGAAAACTACCCCAATGTCTTAAGGAATTATGGGGTTTTACGTGCCACCCCAATGTCTTGTGCGTAGACGTGGCGAGCACCGAAAGAAGCACCTCATTCGTCACCAGCGCAGTTGACAATCACGGGACCGAACTAAACGCGTCGTCGGTTTTCAGAGCGAGCGCTGCGGAGGCAGAAGAACTAGCGATAGCGTTAGCCATCACGACGAGGCCACACTGGGAGTGCGTCATAGTCCTGATGGACTCTCAGACGGCATGCAGAAATGTTTCCAAGGCCAAAATTTTCAGGGACGCACATCGCATTTTGGGTGGTGCGGACCAGCTCCCACAATAAATATAAATCGTGTAGACTCCGAGGCATGCGACCTTACGCAGCAATTAGCAGGCACACGCTTATGCCCGAGCGCATGCACTCCGGAAGCTGAGAGAGGACCGCGTCGAGCAGTTCCACCCCGAGCCCATACCATTAACCTACACGCACATCCTACAACACTATCGCCTTTCACGAAGAGCACTACCACCTCCCAATAATGCTCTGACGCGACAGGAAGCCGTAATATGCCGAATACTTCAAAGAAACACATTTGATCTTTTGAGTCTCTAGGACACCATACACCCTGCGCTGTATTCCTTTAAATGCCCACGCTGCGGTTAATGCGCGACGCTTTACCACATCGTATGGGCTTGCGAAAGCACACCACAGCTCACACCCATAACACACCCCACCACACGGCAATGGGAGGCAGCGCTGCTGCTCCGACTCTACGGATCAGCTCAGCCTGGTCAACCGAGCGAGAAGGGCAGGTAATGGCCCATACGCGCTAAATCCGCACATCCGCTGCGCAGGCTTGCGGACCGGGACGGAAGCCTGTCCGATCGTCTGGACGGGCGGACGCAACTTTGCCATCCGCATGCCTGCTCGTCTCTCAATGGCTGATACGAGGCGGACGGCGTAGGACGTGACGAAGCGAAGCGAAGCGGTGACGCGAGGCCTAGGCCGCGGCAGAAACATTCGATTTTTTCTCGTTCTTGTGATTTTTACTACAGTTATGCAGCACCCACGCAGATAGCCATCGAAGGCAGCAAGCTGGTGTACCTAAAGGTGTACCCTCCCAGGCCTCATCAGTGCGGACGATCACCGACAGAAACAGACGAAGCGGAGGACGATCGTCGGAAGAGATATTTCAAGCCGTCGACTTCGTGATTTCTTGTGCCGTGCTTAGCATGTGCATTTCAAACGATAAGGCCATCACATACCCGTGTATTCAGAGTATACAGCACATGTTCAAGGCGTGGCGAAGTTAAAGGTGTCCGATCGGCGTACCCAGCGTACGCGACTTGCATGTGTTCTGTGTATGCGGTTCATTGCCGCGAAGTGGTGAACGCCAGTCCTTTACAACCTTTAGAAGTGATGACAAGATCAGTAACGATAACATTTGTTTCCTCGTTATCGCTGTCATTCCTCGTGTGCTATACTGCGTGTGAGCCGTTTTGCCGGCTGCGATGAGCCGTGGTGACCGCGACGTTCGAGCTGTGTTGTTGCTGTTACGAAGTGTTCGCAGGATAACAAATCGGGATATATATGTGTCGCAGCGCTACTAGGGGTAAAAGTGCTCGTTTTATGTGATGTGCGAGTGCTCAGAAGTGAACTGTGCATAAGTGTTGCCGATGGCGTTTTCTTACCCCGATAGAGAAGCCCTATGACACCGACCTTTCTGCTTCGTACATGTGCGTTTGTTTTAAAAGTTCTTACTGCATGCACTTTTGAAGATGCTTCTATCGGTGAGGGTAACTTAGGAAACATCAAAATAGTTACATACTTCAAGACACACTGCACCGTCCTGAAATGTGGACACGCCTGGGCACTAATGCCATGAATGCAAATTTCGGGCAGCCTTGATTTTTTTATCATGTGGACAGTGCTGTCAATAGCAAGAATTTATACATTGCACCAAGTAAATAGCTTTATATTTGGGGGATACAAGTGTGTTGCATACACTAGTTCCTAAACTGTCCGGCTTTTGCTGGTACCCAAGCACAGGGTCCCTTTGTGAAGACACCAGTGGCATATGGTAGATGAATATATTATAGTTAAGAAGCGCATGCTTCCTTCTGATTATGTACAAATTTACGTTTCCTGACAAAGGCAACATACATCTAAAAATAAACAAGTAGGTCTGAACAAAGGTGTGGTGATATATGATGTTCTGCTAGCAGCCAGCAGAATCGCATGCAAGAAATTTTGCTGACTGTTCTTTCTCACCGGCTAGCCGTTGTCCCGGTACTAATGCAGGCAGAGAAATCTAAAGGAAAGTTCGCCGTTACTTTGTGGATCCACTCTAGTTCTTTCTGTGGTTCGTGTCGTCCCTTTTGGCATGAGCCTTCAGTGTAATGCGAACAAAATTCACTACTAGTTCCAGCATAATCTGCCTGGGAAGTGCTGTAGGTTCTATCCTCTTGATGATTCTGCCAACAGTCACTGCCAAATAATGTGCCTTAAATTGACTTGTGCCTGCAATGTATGTCTATTGGTGTTTTTTCTGGTGCAATTTTATCTAGCTGTAAGCACACTGCTACCTATTATTCGTGGGTGTAGGATGTTGGATGCTACAAGTGGCTATCTCACTGATCTTTATTTTGCACAGGCCATGATTCCACTCATTAACTGAACTGTTTTCAGCTGCGCTGCCAGATTATGGAAAGAGGTGCCTCGCTTATTGTCATTCTTTAGGTTGTTCATGGCCACAGTGCATTGCACGTGAGAATTCACCTGTTATAGCAAAATAAAAGGTGCCTATTGGCTGTCATGAGAATATTCTGAACAAAAATTTTCACAATTATGTCAGCATTAGTTACGTGATCGAAGCCAGTTAATCAGGACGAACTACTGGCAAGAATGTGACTTTGCCTGCATTATGTCTTCTCCCCCTATTATATTAGCCACGCTGTTTTAGTCAGTGGTCTGCATATTTCTTTTTACATGAATCCCAGCCAGATTAGATATTGAAAACCATCAATTTCAGGCCCATACACATGGACACTTCTTTATTTTATCATATTCTGGAAATTATATCTAAGCCCAGCTTAGCAACATGAGCTGAACTTAAGCATGCAATCAAGCAATCAATAAAGAAAGAAAGAAAGAAAGAAGAAAGAAAGTTGCTTCATATTAGAAAAATAAATAATTGCACAGTTAATAGGAAATAGTCCGGTGCAAGAAATTATATGTATTGATGCCTTGATTGAATATATATATATTGTGACGGGGAGTATTTAATTACCAGTAAACGGCTAGCGCTTGTCTAGTCAAAACTGCACAGAGCGCACAGGTTCCAGCAGGTTTCAGTCTGACAGAAGAGCCTCTGACCCAGCCCCACTACGACGTATTTGTCTTTGCCATGGCTCGTGACAATATATGTATGTATGTATGTATGTATGTATGTATGTATGTATGTATGTATGTATGTATGTATGTATGTATGTATGTATGTATGTATGTATGTATGTATGTATGTATGTATGTATGTATGTATGTATGTATGTATGTATGTATGTATGTATGTATGTATGTATGTATATAGAAACTTTATTTGACAGGAAAACACTTTAAGGAGTGGTAGTTGGAGCCCCTGAGTCCAGGGCCCCACTGGCCTTTGCTGCCTGCCTGACCTGGCTAATTAAGGACTTTTGTCCTGCCAAGTCGGAACGGGCGAGCTGTGCCTCCCACTGCTCCATTGTGATAGTGTTAGTTGGCCTATGAGGGTGCTTAGCGTACTCCCAGGTTACATGTATTAGGGTGGGTATGCCACCGCACCAAGGGCACTTGGCCCGATAGCGAGTGGGATACATGCGTTTAGCATATTTAGATGGGAGAATACTCCGGTCTGTATTTTGTGCCAATTGGTGGCCTCTTCCCCGCTAAATTGTGCGTGAGGAGGCGGGTATATTCTGCAGACTCTGCGCTGATGAGCAAGGATATATTTGACATTTAAATTCATGGGACTTTTGTGAGGGATAGTGTGAGAGGACGCCATCGCTCGGTTAGTAGACCCTTGAGCTAACGTGTTAGCCTGTTCGTTACCCTGTACCCCCATGTGTCCCAGGCACCAAGTAGGTGGTAGTTGAGCGATTTAGGGATTATCACGAGGCTAGCCGCTGTCATGTGCTCCTTGAGCAACATGCGACATGTCTCCCAGGAGTCCGTGACCACGACCGAGTCCCTTTCTAAATGCTCCGCGTGAGCGAGGGCGATCGCCACTGCTAACATTTCGGCCGAGGCGGTGGAGCCAGCTGTGTTCGACATGGTTAATTGCTGATGACAGATAACGTTCACGACTGCCAAGGCGTACCTGCTTTGGTAGCGCTGCTCTGTCGCCTCTGCATATGCAGTTGCGTCAGTGTAGTACGTATTGTACGTAGTTTTATTGGAGCACATCGATTGAATATGTCGTGTGCATGCTTTGCACCTTTCATTGTTGTACTCCAGATGCATGTTCATGGGAATTGGAGCTACTGTAATTTTGGATCTCATCGAAGGAGGGAGAGGTACGGCCAGTTTGGTGAGATAAATGGGGTATGCTGGGATATTGAGACGAGCCAATATTGCCTACCTGTTCTTGTGAAGCTGAGGCGCTCCCTCTGTCGCATCAGAGTGGTCTGCCTCAGTTCGTCGAAAGTATTGTTTACTGCCAAAGCTAGCATGCACTCCGTGGAGGTACATTTAGGCAGGCCCAGAGCCGCCTTGAAAGCTGTTTGAATTATTGCGTTGGCTTGCCTTTCATCTTCCCTTTTCAGGATTTGGTATGGCAAGCCATATGTGATTCGACTAATCACTAGGGCCTGTACGAGCCTTAGGGTATCGATTTCTCGCATTCCCACTTTTCTATACGTCACTCGGCGTATCATGTGGGCTATGTTGTGGGTTGCAGATTTGAGGGTTTTGAGCGTCTATGCTACTCCCCCATCGCTCTGAAGCCACAAACCCAGGACTCGCGTCGTGGGTACCTCTCGGACAGTTTGGCCCTCAACCACAATGTTTATCGATACTATGGATTTGTAACCTTTCGCATGTATCCGGATGACTTCGGATTTTGCGGGCGCGCACTTCAGCCCACCCTTTAGGAAACTGCTCCACCGCTATACCGCGGCTTGGAGCGTATATTCTTTATCCGCTAGAGAACTTCTGCTCGCCCACAGCGATATAAATATATATATATATCGTCCGTATAGAGCGTGTAACCTAGATCGAGCATCCGATCCAGATTGCGCTCGAGGCGACACATCGCCATGTTGAAGAGCATAAGAGATTATCGCGCCTTGAGGGGTTATAAGGTGTGCTGTTCATTTCGCGCACACAGTAACATGTAAACACAAATTATGTGCGTACCTTGCATTTACATGCATGTGTGTGTAAATAAAACAGCGCAACTTCTCCTATCAAGACATGTAATACCAGCTGGACCCCATGTAACGTGTTCTGTGCAGTGTTCAGCTAATCGTATTTAAAATTTTATCACTTGGTGCAGTTACAACATATCATGCCTGCATGTAAACCAATTTATAGACTACCAATAATCCCCTGCATGTGAGAATGCATATTCTAGATAAATGACAGTACCTGAGGCAGCAACTTTTTATTTAGCCTTTGACATCACTTATTACAGTGGTAATGATCATTATGCCATGAAAACAACTCAGTTTTACGTTAAGCATACCAGCATGAAATACTGAACGCAGCTACACTACTTCGTACACTAGTGGGATGAATTCCACTGCTCAACATTCTGTCATGTGTTGTTCTACAGTCATATGTGGTGACAGCATGTGCTGTCGCGTTCTATAGTCGGGTACAACTTTGGAAGGCAGCAAAGGCCCTGCCCAGATGACCGAAGCGCGACAGCCGATTGCCTCTGCAACTAAAGAAATGTTCCCGCAAAAAAATTGTGCTTCTAAAACGCGTATTTCTCGGTATAAATATAACACTTTTGTATCATGATGACTGGTGACTGGTTTGGTAGAGCTCTCATGATGAAAATGTTATGTGATGAAAATGCTACCGCAATGAACGCCAATATTCTGACGCCGACGCCCTCTGGCACTGTCCCTTGCCTGACAATGCCTGCTCCTCACTATGCGAGATCATTGTTTCTTCGCTCGACCTTAATACCATCACTTCTGAGCAGCACAAGGACCATTGGATTGCCTCCCTTATAGACTTGCTTTCTGGTTTATCGGCAGAACCAAGCACTCGCACGTTGCCTCGCCAAGCACATCATGTTGCCATTCGCGACAACCTGCTTCACCAACGCAAATATAACCTCAACGGGCACCAGTGGTTGTTAGTGGTATCCCGGAGTCTACGTTCCGAAGTATGCGTAGCTTTCCATGCTGATCCACAGTGTGCGCACTTCGGAGTTTTCAAGACTTACCAGCGCCTTCAGCAGCGGTATTACTGGCGCAGGATGTACAGCTACGTTCCCAAGTTTGTTTGCTCTTGTCCCGATTTCCAGCGCCGGAAATCTTCACCCTGCCTCTTGAAAGCCGGTCTGCAACCTTTACCTTGCCCTATCCGGCCGTTTGGATGCGTCGGCATCTATTTGTATGGGCGCCTTCCCCTGACGTCGGCTGGAAATCACTTGGCCATTGTGGTAGCCGACCACCTGACGCGATATGCCAAAACAGCCATCCTGCCGGCAGCTACAGCACGCGATGTTGCCTCCTTCCTGCTTTGACGATTCATCCTACGTCATGGGCCACCCCAGGAGCTGCTCAGTGATCGCGGACGTGTCTTCCTGTTCGATGTAGTTGAAGCCATTCTCAAGGAGTGCCACGCTGTTCATGACACAACTGCAGCATACCATCCCCACCCAATGACCTTATAGAACACTTCAACCGTACACTCGGGGACATGCTTGCTATGTACGTCGCCTCCGACCACTCTAATTGGGACACCATTCTGCCCTTTGTAACTTATGTGTATAGCGCTGCCACTCGGAGCACCACTGGCTTTTCACCTTTTTTCTTACTGTGTGGTCAGCATCCGTCACACACCATCAACACAATTATACTGTACCGGATGGATGCATCTGAGCCCTTCCTAGTGGGTCGATTCCTCCTGCGCCTTCCCCGGGAATCGCCGCTCGTGCTGAGAGCTCGGACCCTGAAATAACGGTCGGGCCAAAGGCTGGTGCCTAATAAACACCTTTACAACAGCCATATGACAGCATAAGAGAGAACTAAGCTGTACAATAGTGCCACCATCTCAGCTGGTTTGTCATGATGCTCTTGCCTGCTGGTTTCTTGTTTATATTTCCTAGCCTTTCTATGTTATGAATTCACAGCTTGCATAACAGTTACTGCACTAATGAAGGCACTGCACACATACCACTGCTGAATGAGGTATCCGTACATGTAGAGCAGAGGGAACTAATGGGTAAGTTAAAAAATATACATGTAAAAATATGTCGAACAAAGTATTTTTACATTATAAAATATACCACCGGTAGTGAATGCACATACACAACATGCAATGAGTGCCATGTATGGGAAATGTAGTCATGTGGTGCCATGACTCCTTGGTTTTTAAATATTGAAGTACAGAAAAATTCCAGTCCGTACTTTTGTATTCTGTGTCGGAGGATAGAATATCAAAGGAGAGGTACAAAATGGATGTTGTATATAGTAGTCCATTATGAATGTTGCACCAAAGACAGCTATCAGTGTGCAAAGCATTGGACCAGTAACCATATGTAAGCCATATATGTATGACATAACAATATGTATGACACAGAAATCTTTTGAACTGATCATCCTCAGCTCTAAATGAGAAGTGCAGGATGTTTTCAGCTACAAATAGCGCATATATATCGCTACTGCTGTGCCTCATAGCAAACGATGATGACAGGACTGACGACGTGACTTACATCGCCACCGATTTTTGGCCACTTTGAATTGTCCGCTCCAACGGAAGTTCGGACCGATGCCACCGGCCATGGTATTGTGGCTGTTTTGGCACAACAACAGCATGGATGCGACCGTGTCATTGCCTACGCTAGCTGTCTTATGTCACCAGCCGAACGCAATTACTCAATCACTGAACGTGAATGCCTCGCCCTCGTTTGGGCAGTGGATAAATTTCGCCCCTACCTGTATGGACGGCCTTTCACGGTTATCACCACGGCCTATGCTGGCTTTCGTCCTGAAAAGATCCAGCTGGATGTCTCGATCGGTAGGATCGGACTACTCTTGCACAGTGGTGTATAAGACGGGCCGACTCCATGAGGTCGCTGATTGCTTGTCACGTCATCCAATAAACCCAGCAGACCTACCTGAGACCGGCGTGTCAACTCAATTGTCCTGGCGCTTACCGCGTTTGGCGACAACGAAAATGAGCAACGGCGTTACCCTTACCCGAGACACATCATTCTCATCCGGACGGACCTGACAAGTTCCCCCTCATTGCGTATGTTCGTGCTGCAAGATGACATATTGTACCATTACAGCATGCACCCTGATGGCCCTGAACTGCTGCTGGTCGTCCCCAAGCATATGCGTGAGACTGTACTCACACAGTTGCATGATGCTCCTACCACTGGTCATCTGGGAGTCTCAAAGACATGACCGTGTTCGGCAATGTTTCTTTTGGCCCAATATTTACCGTTCCCTTTTATGTTACGTTGCCTGTTGTAAATCTTGTCAGCACCGCAAAAAACCAGCATCCTTTACCAGCTGGCCATCTTCAGCCCATTCAAATACCTTCTGAGCCATTCTTTCGGGTTGGTCTTGATCTCCTTGGCCCTTTTCCTCTATCGCTTAGTGGGAACAAGCGGATAGCAGTTGCTACGGACTACACCACCTGGTAGGCGATCATGTGGGCTCTCCCTAGCAGTTGTGCAACCAACGTCGCTGACTTCCTTCTCGAAGCTGTGATACTTCACCACGGCGCTCCCCGACAACTCCTTACTGACCGGGGCCACTACTTTCTATCACAGATTCTCCAGGACATCTTGCACACCTGCGACCCGCCGTAGTTGCTGAGTGGCTATGGTGTTGGGCTGCTGAGCCCAACGGCTCGCGGGATCGAATCCCGACCGCGGCAGCCGCATTTAGATGGGGGCGAAATGCGAAAACACCCGTGTACTTCGATTTAGGTGCACGTTAAAGAACCCCAGGTGGTGCAACTTTCCGGAGTCCCCCACTACGGCGTGCCTCATAATCAGATCGTGATTTTGGCACGTAAAACGCCATAATTTTTTTTTGCACACCTGCGCTACGAAGCACAACATTACAACGGCATATCATCCTCAGACCAACGGCCTCACAGAGTGGCTCGCTGTGTACGTCTCTACCGACCACTGTGACTGGGATGCCGCTCTTCCGTTCGTCACATTTGCCTACAATACGTCCCGCCATTATTCTGCTGGTTTTTCTCCATTTTTTCTCTCGCATGGACGAGACCCTATACTACCGCTTGACACGATCCTCCCAGCCGTTCTCGATACAACATCAGAATATGCCCATGATGCCATATCTAAAGCTACAGAGGTACGTGAGATTGAACACTTGCGTCTGACCACCTCCCGGGAAAAGCAACGACGCATATATGGTACTCGTCACCGCGATGCCACCTTTCACCCTGGTGACATCGTGCTTCTTTGGAAATCAGCATCCTGAGTTGGTCATTGTGAGAATCCGATTTCGCCCTATTCAGGCCCGTACCGTGTCTTGCGTCAAGTGACAGACGTGAGCTACGAGATACAACCTCTCGATACGTACACACCGTGATCCTCCTCTGATATCGTTCACGTAGCTCGACTGAAGCGATATCAGTCGAACCTACCAAGCACCGGAACAGCGCCTTCGCCACCGGGGATCATGCTATGAGGCACTACAGTAGCAAATGATGATGACAGGACTGACGAAGACGACGATCGCCGAAATTTTCACACACAGGCTTCATCTTGTATGCCTGTCTTCTGCCCATTGTATATATCTTGTAAATATATTGTCAAGCGCCTTTTCTCCCTGTAACAATATATGTATATACATATTTGACCCGCAGAACAAAGAGCTGGTGTGACCAAAGAATGTACACCTGAGTGTTATGTTGCTTTTAATGGTGTCTAAGTTTACTTAAAACAGTTTCGAATTCACAGATTTCTTCACATTTTTGTAGCTAAGAACCACAGTTAAAACCACAGAAGACTACCTGCATTCTGACTGGAAGGTCACAACACAATATTTGTGTTGTGTCCCTCCTGTCTATCGATGCTGTCTTACACTAAAAATGTAAAATGTCACACCAGCATTGCTGAGCATCAACCCTTACATTTCAAAGGCTTTTTGGAATCCTGGGCAGTTATGCTTATAAGCATATTCTGACAGCAAATGTGCACCACCTTTATTTCAGAGTGATGGAAAGGGATGTTTGTTCACAGCCAACCTGTTCTAACCTGCCTGCAGGAATACAGCAGTGCCTGGTGGCACTGTTTAGTTCCGGCGTGATAATGAATAAGTAGTAAATAAAGCACGTGATAATAAGGGGAGCTATATTTAGGATGATTATCTTATCTAATGCACATGCAGAGTTGCTTTCAGCTTACTCAGCTTTGATTTGTTAGTCTAGTTTACTCACGTAATCCATACGTGTTTGATTATACATTACATACTATACAGCTGTCGGTAGTGGGTGAGTATAAATATTCTGGGGTTTATTTTTCATCCGACCTAACTTGGACTAAGCAGGATGAATATGTAAGAGCGACAGCTTGCAAAATGCTCAATTTTATCAAGTTAACTTCAGGACAGCAGCTCCCAAAATTAGAGAACTACTTATTTAGTAATGTAAGATCGATATTGCAGTACGCCTATGCAGTCTGGGACCCACAAACTAAAGTCCTTTCTGATATGCTTGAACTCGTACAAAACCACGCAGCTCGATTTGTTTCTAATAATTATAACTTTACTTCTAGTGTCACTACCCCTATGGATGGGCTGGGAATGGAATTAAGAAGGCACAGAAAAAAAGCAATTAGAAATGCTTTCCAAATTTTATTGAGGCATGGTTAAAGTCGGCAGGGAAACATACCTTTTGCTCCCTCACTTTACATCTCAAAGATGTAATCATCAATGAAAAATAACGGAAATTAATTTTAGAACGAATGTCTTTAATGGCTCAATTTTTTCTATGCACCATCAGTCAGCGGAATCAACTGCCAGAACAAATTACTGAATGCCGAACTGAAGTGGCTTTTCGAGCTTTGTTGTTAGATGTATAACAGTGTGCGTGGTTATTCCTGTTTTCACCCGCCGTGGTGGCTCAGTCAGCTAAAGCATTGCGCTGCTGAGCACGAGATCGCGGGATCGAATCCTGGCCGTGGCGGCCGCATTTCGATGGAGGCGCAAAGCAAAAACGCCCGTGTGCTTGCGTTGTAGTGCCAGTTAAAGAACCCCAGGTGGTCAAAATTAATCCGTAGCCCTCCACTACGGCGTGCCTCATAATCACAACTGGTTTTGGCGCGTAAAACCGCAGAAAGAAAGAAAAAAAGAAGAAAGTTATTCTTATTGGTGTGTAATGGCGCATGCAGTAGTTTGTTGTTTGCTTCATGCCAGCCTCGTGAAAATACTATGTATTCTTCCCCCCCAGCAATAATGTCTTCAGGCGGTGCAGGTATTAAAAGAAAGTATGGAACCCAAAGAACCATCTGTTGGTTTATTATGAAAATAAAAAATGGCAACAATTGTTTCCTCACTTTTTTGGGCTGCCCTGTCTTGTGCCATATGAGCGTTCACTTCATTGTCATGCAGCCAATAATTAAGAAAGACAAACAGGGGCGGATCCAGGTTTTTTCTAAGGGGGGGGGGGGGGGGGGTCAGCTTTTGTCAATGATGATGATGATGATAGTAGCCTCTCTTATTTACCGAAATTTACCGTTTTTCCTCACGATAAACCCGCGTTTTATACGGCTAAATCAACACCTGTAGCCCTCCGTGGTGGCTCAGTCAACTCAGGCGTTGAGCAAGAGATCGCGGGATCAAATCCCGGCCGCGGCGGCCGCATTTCGATGGAGGCGAAATGCAAAAAACGCCCGTGTTCTTGTGTTGTAGCGCAGGTTAAAGAACCCCAGGTGGTGAAAATTAATCTGGAGCCTTACTCTACAGCATGCCTCATAATCAGAACTGGTTTTGGCACGTAAAACCCCAGAAAGAGGAAGAAGACCTGTAGCGAAGCCAGGTATCGGTTTTTCCGAGCTTATAGGAAAAGGACGTTACCCAATACAGCCATGTGCTTGGCGGCTGCGCCTGATAATACAGGGTGTTCAAAACTAAGCTTTATGGTTTTCTTAAAGTTAGGCACTGGGAGGCACGCGAAGACCACCTGTGCAAATAAGTTATGTGGCTAGGGGGGCACAAAGTGAGATGATAATTATCGCTGTGAGCAGCCCAATTAACTAAAATTGAACAATTATTTTTTGTTGACTGCAGTAAGTGGGTATGTTTGTATTGAAAACTTAGAGACAGTCGAGTTTCTACACAGTATCAGTCGGAAGAATTATTCTAGCGTGTCCGTGCTCCGAGATATCAGACTCCAAATTTCAATTGTCGTACTGCGCAGAATAATCGAGAATAAAGACGCGACAATTCGCATGAATTCCCGTGAATGATCATAAAGCTCAGTGACCACTTCTGTGGACTGATGGCGGTGCCATCTTCTCTCTTGAGTCGTGGTGGTGTGTTGACTAGAGGAACGTTCTTGAATACGGGCGTAACGCTCCGCTCCAACGCAGCAACCACCATATACGCTGCTTGTTTACGATATGCGAATCACCGCGTATGAAGACTCAAGACGCCACCTATAAGAATAACGATGTGGCGTAGTAGGCGAGAGCGCGAGCCAGCGTCTTCATGTTTTGTTTCCCACGCGACGTCATCCTTTTACACAAGGCGCGCATCTGCTCCCATTTCTCTAACCACGCGACGTCATCCTAGGCCCACGCGCTGGCGTTGGCCTCTGACGTCACGCTCCCCCACTTCGCAGCCGCGGCTCGAGGCTTCGCACCGCTCCGAGAGAACGCCCACTCAGATAAACGGATCCGGCGGGCTTGAGCCTCCTATGCTTAATGCACGACAATAAAACTGCGAAGTTACAATGAAAAACTTGTAGCGTACGAACGGCACTGTGCTCGTACTGGATATTGTCAACGTGTAACTGTGATCACAATGAGTGCTACAGTTAAAAAAAAAAGTTGCCTATGCGTAGTTCTCAGTTTAGCTGTTAGTTGTTATTATTTATATATGAACACTTCAGCAAGAAATCTCTTTCATTAAGCAGGTTGGTCGCGCAACCGATGACAGCCAATGAGGCAACCGTTGACACCCCCAGGGGAAACTAAGTTAATCAGGCGCGAAGGCGCTCGAGCGGACCTCGGCGTGTTTGGCAAAAGGGACTTCCCCTCGTTCATTCGACGCCACCGACGTGACGAGTAAGGCACGGCAGGCACCAGGAGGTCCAAGGTGTTCATGAGAAAAAATAACTACGGCAACTTCGCGACACCACACCCCTACGGAATACAACAAAGCTTGTGAGCGAGCTAGCTTTACTTCTGCATGGCTGATACCACTGGTACTTGCGATAAATACTTTTGAAGAATCCTGGTGGCCATATTTTTTTTTTTGCGACAGGGCAATCCCCTTGTCAGCGAGGGGGCGATGCAGAAATCTGAGGGGGGGGGGGGGGGGTCAGGACATCCCCTGGATCCGCGCCTGAAGACAAACATAAACCCACTTACTACATTAACTTTTTCACACAACGTGAGGTCACTGCACTCACTGCGAACCTTAGTAACTTGATAATCTTGCTTTGCTTTCGGATGAAAAAATGGTACTGGCCAGCTGTCTATGTTATGCTATGGATTTTTTTTTTTTCATTTTCTTAAAATATGGCTGTGATGAATAAGCTAGCTAGGTCGTTACTACATAACATGCAGCCCATGCCCAACTCACTCAACTAACCTGCTTGCAATAGTTCACTGATCATGTGCATCCTATGCGAGCTTATTTTTTGATAAAGGGAAAAATAATGAAAATAGAACACTCATGTATGATGCTGACAGCATCAAACGGTGTCAAGTCGATCATGCTCATTTGATGCCATGGCTGAGAGAGGGAGCATGCCTGTCATAGTACTGCTTAATATTTGTGCACTTTTTATGTGCACACTCTTAAAATTGGCAGAGTAAAAAAAAAAGCATGAACAAGCAAATGCAAGCATATCAGCAAGCTGTACTCGGAGCCTCACGCGAGCTCATTGGTAAAGAGAGGTGTCTTGTCGACCTACGCAGATGTATTCCGCGACGGTTGTGCGTGTGTTCCGTGTTCTTGTGAACTGTCACTAGCACTACAAAAACTGTGGCAACGCGGCGAACACGGGGATTTCGGTAGAATCGTTCGGTGATGCTATCGATTTCGCGTAACGTAGAGGGCGGCACGTTGGATGATTCTAGAGGTTTTGCTCAACCAGCCAAGGCAGCGTGCACTGAAAGTGATAGTGCGAGAATACGTCCCATGTTGCGACATGATGCGATTGCAAATACATTTTTAAAAGGTGGCGCAGATAGGATGATTGTGCGGTGTTTCGAACAACGATGACGGCGCCAATACAACACATGCGGATGCAGAACAGAATGTGACAGCCTAAAGTCGCATTTTCACTGTGACGCGGAAACTTGAAGTCGCATCTAGAGCACTGCACGGGCTCGGGCTTACCCAAAAGCCCGGGGCCGGCCCGGCCCGTGGGCCGGGCCGGGCCGGGTAGAGCAGATTTTTCACGGGCTCGGGCCGGGCTCGGGCACGGCGGGTGCTTTTTGACCCGGGCCCGGGCCGGGCTCGGGCTTTCTGCGAGTTATTCTCGGGCTTCTCAACTCCGAAAAACATGTATTTTTCGGTCTCGGGCCGGGTTCGGGGTGGTTTCGAGCCGGGCTCGGGCCGGGCTCGGGCTTAAGGAAAAGGGGTGGCGGGCCGGGCCGGGCGGGTAACGTACATTATTTCCGGGCCCGGGCCGGGCTCGGGTCTCGCCATAAACGTTTTGATCGGGCTCGGGCGGGCCGCCCAATGTAAAAACAGGCCCGGGCCGGGCCCGGGCCGGGCCCGGGCCGCAAAAATCGGCCCGTGCAGTGCTCTAGTCGCATCTGCAAAAATATGCCAGTGTCGTCTGCTGTCAAAGGTAGTTGCCAACCTTGAACACTTTGCTCCGCCGAATGGTTGGCAGCTGTCAACAGACCGCGTCGTCCAATCGGAGTGCGCGCGCAATCCGCTCGTGCGGATGCAGCGAATGACGACTTTTTCTACACGATCCGCCTTTTGGCCTTCCGCCCCGGTCCGCAAGAGGGCGGAGGCGTGCGGAGCGGAGTAAAGCCCCTGTATATAGGGGCTTTAGAGCGGAGGGGCGGATTGGGCGCGTATGGGCCATAAGGCCGCCGGACTCTTGGACTGAGGGGCCCACCCAGCGCATAGCGGAATAGGTACCTTCTCTCGTGTGTTCTTTGCTTTATAGTTTCTCTCTCGTCATTGCGTCGTTGGCAGACTATCAGCATCCGCTGTGCAACCTTCGTCGTCTTGCCATCGCGGTTGTACCATCGTCTTCATTCTAACTTCTTCATCCGCTTGTCGTCATGTCGTCGTAATCACGCCATCGTCATTATACACTCGTCTTCGTCCCATCCTACTCATGTTGTTATAGTCACGCTGTCCTCGTTGTACCACCGTCGTCATCTCATTGTGATCATGCCCCCGTCGTCATAGCGCCTGTGTCGTTCTGTCGACGTCATTTCATTGTTGTAAGAACCTCGGCTACATAAAGCCGCCATGCCACCATGTTCATGGGCGACCTTGTCAGGCGAGTGCCATTGAGATATAGAACGATACCGGTGTATGGTCGCGTATAGCCGGAGAAGCAGAAGTCATAGAGTGAGTCAGCCCTGCAAGTGTTCAATAAACGTAACTTCAAAAATGCAGTATGTCACTACATTGCTACAACGCTAATCGCGTTAACATCCGCAGTCATCATCAGATCGGCTCTGCCGGAATTTTTCACAGGTCTGATCCCATGACTTTTGCACCATACTCTGAGCGAGGAAGCGGGAGGAAAGGGTGGAAAACTTTTAATTGGCAGAATTACAAAGTACGTTCACATTGTCTGAGGCTGAAAAAACCCGGCTCTCCGCACTTCTTCCGGGAAACGTCCCTCGGCTCTCAGGGTTGCTTGACCTGGTTTCCGAATAAAGGTAGGTTTAGAGTTGAAGCTCACAATACCTTAGACTGGTTTGCTTTGGTGCCTGAAGTCATGGCTCAAACAGCTACGGGGAATCTCTCATCAATGGGACAGATTCTCTCGACGTTTAAAATACGGCCAGAGGCAATGTCCTCAGCATTCTCTGGAAGAATCCCGCGACAGGATAGCAAAACGTGATCAATGTTTTTTGCACTGTCTCGGCCTTCTACTCAACAGTGGCGGTCGTAGGTAAATTTTACCTAAAAAAAAGGGTCCATGAACCCGAACTACCCAAGTGGCACTCCAGTTTTATTGCGATAGCAATTATATGGACACTCCAAAGCAGATTTCTGCGGTCGGCGTCGCCGTGAGGTTCCGTATGACGTCAATGGAGATGAAATCGTCGCCGCGCGCTGAACGCTGTATGTGCGAGTGAAAGGGAGCGAGGAACGCGCGCTTTCACGGGGAGTGAACCCACGGCGAACAAACGCGCGTTCTTCGCCGTTGGGCTGCAGAAATAGGCGTCTTTTGTAGCGTTAGCTACACTGGCCTAGCCAAGCCCGTTTCGCGCGGCACAAGAAGAGCCGTGCTGCGCATGCGCAAGGACCAGTGAAGTCACACGGCTTGCGCACCGGAGCCGGCACCTCTCGCGCACTCCGCCGCCGCGGCGCGCGGCTCACCGCCGCCGGTCTGCGCATTCTAGAGGAGTGACGTCGTAGCCGTGGTAGACGCACTGGCGCCGGCGCGCGCTCGCTGTGTAGTCGCCGTCTGACACTGCGCTGGAGCCGCTGCGCTTCTGACTGGCGTTTGCCAGTGTGGTATAGCCATGGAGAAGGAGAGCGCAAATGCTTATGCCAGTCGTGTTGACGCTACCAGAAGCTCGGGAGTCTGCATCTATGTCAGGAATGGGATTGCTGCCAGTGAACTGCCAAACGTAGCGGTGCCTAAGGGTGAAGCCTGTGCCGTTCAGCTTGACGAAAGTGGTGTGATAATCGAAGCCGTGTATGTGCCACCGAACAATTCCGTTAAAGACACTATAGACGTAGTGGCTACGTGTATACCTAGTCGGGCGGCAAGTGAACTGTGTGTGGTGGCTGGTGACTTCAATCGTGCTCCAGACTCTCTTTGTGTTCCTTTGAAGGACAAGTTTAACCTCGACTTAGCCAGTCTTCCAACTGCACAGACGACCCAATGGGGAAGCACCATTGATCTTGTCTATCCGAGACAGACAGACAACTCCAAATACTGTGTTGGGGCCATAGAGACGGCAGCGTGTTACTTCACTGATCACCGAGCCGTCTTTGTGGCAATAGAGAAGCAACGTGACGTTGAGCAAAAATAAATATACATGTGCCACATAATACGTATACCGCGTGTGTGTCATTGGAGCAGCAGTAAGCATGACAATCAAGCTAATCCTTGACAATCTAGACAGCCAGGAAAGCTAAGAATAATCAGCTGAACCTTTGCTAACGCTACGTATATCCTGGCATAGCCGAGCTAAGCCACTGCAACTTTTTTTTCCTCCTTTACAATCACCATATATGTAGAGGAAACGAGCCTTCTTCCGACCCGCAAATGGCCGTGGGGGGGGAGGGGGGAGGGAAGGGAGGCGACGTTTAGCTGCGGCACCAAGTGCCTATTTATACAAAAAGGTTGTGAGGCGAGCAGGTGGTAAAGACTTCCGACGCTGCTCGACGAGTGTTCCGTTCTGATGTCGTCGAAAACCTCCGAGCCGCCCAGAGACCCCGGCAACAGTCACCAACGCCGCACGCGTTTTGTGCGAACGCGGGCAAAACGCCGACGGCGTCGACAACAGTTCTGCGCTTTGCCGGTGCTGCTGCATGTTCAAGTTTATACAGCTGATAAAGCTACTATTATTACTCCTGATATATATATATATATATATATATATATATATATATATATATATTATGGCGTCTCTGTTGGCACGACGTTTATTCGGCCCGAGTACTCGGCAGCGAACCAGCATAAGCACACACCCGATGATGATGATCACACATAACTGAAGATGAGGATCGCGCAATGTAGGATGATGATGATAATATACAGATGAAGAAGACGTGCGTAATAAACGCCCACACTAATTTCCCCCCCACGTGGAAGCGGCCATTCTGGCCGCAAGTCAAGGCGACGAAGACCGCCGCGTGAACGGTTTCATGCGGGAGACATGAACGACCTCGGTGCTGCGACAACGGCGGTCTGTGGCGGCGACAACAGGAGTCACGCGATAATTGACGGGCGATGTCTGCTCCAGGACGATGTAGGGCCCGATGAAACGCGGCTGGAACTTGTCGCACAAACCAGGCGTGCGAAGGGGCGTCAATAGAAGTATTTCGTCACCAGGTCGGAAGGACACAACGCGATGGAGGGTGTCATAAAGGATCTTCCGGTCGTGTTGCCTGGCCGCCGTGTTGACGCGAGCACGCTGGCGACACTGGGCGAGTCGTGAAAGGAATTCTTCGCTAGACGATGCAGATGGATTGACAGGAGCATCGAAGAAAGAAACGTCTAGAAGGGAAGTAGGCGACCATCCGTAAACTAAGTAAAATGGCGAGTAGCCGGTGGTACGCTGAACGGCCGTGTTGTAGGCGAAAGTGACGAACGGTAGAAGCTTGTCCCAATTCTTGTGATCAGGCTGAATATATACGGCGATCATGTCGGCAAGCGTGCGATGAAATCGCTCTGTCAAGCCGTTAGTCTGTGGATGGTAACTCGACGCTGTTTTGTGGGTGGTATCAGAGGCGCGCAGGACTTCGTTTAAAAGTTGCGAGAGAAAGACCTTTCCACGGTCGCTGAGCAGTACTCGAGGAGCACCATGGCGCAGAATTATAGCTTGAAGGACGAAGTAGGCAACCTCCGAAGCTGAGCCAGTGATCACTGATGTTGTCTCAGCGTAGCGCGTCAGGTGGTCGATGGCGGTCACTATCCACCGATTTCCAGCTGCAGTAACAGGAAGGGGTCCGTAAAGGTCGATACCAACAACCTCAAATGGTGCGTCAGGAGACGGAATAGGCAGTAATTCGCCGACAGGAGCAGAGGTTGGGAGTTTGCGACGCTGACACGGAGAACAGGAACCGACGTATCTCGCCACACTAGTAGAAAGGCCAAGCCAATAGTAACGGCTTCGAATGCGATCGTAGGTTTTGTGGAAACCGAGATGGCCAGCAGTCATGTCATCGTGGAATGCTCTGAGGACATGGGCGCGAAGAGAGCGTGGTAGAACGGGCACCCAGCGTTGACCGTCAAGGTGGTAAATGCGCCGATACAGCACGTGATTGTTCAGCTTGAATTGTGCGAGTTGGCGTCGAAGCCGCGCGTTAGGTGGGCGGGCAGAGGACTGAGGATCGAAGAGCACCTCCACCACTTATGGCGTCTCTGGTGGCACGACGTTTATTCGGCCCGAGTACTCGGCAGCGAACCAGCATAAGCACACACCCGATGATGATGATAATATACAGATGAAGAAGACGTGCGTAATAAACGCCCACACTATATATATATATATATATATATATATATATATAATTATATATAGCTCTCTACAAATTTCATATCGCAAATTGATGCTTCGCCTTTCGGATGAAACTGCGACAACTTTTTAGAGCGCAGCTCTTAAGCGCCCGTTTCTGTGGCCAGTGTCGGCGTCGGCGGCGTAGCCGAGGGAACGAGCACAGCGAAAGATGAAAGCGAACGCGGAGCGCAGCGGCGGATCAAGGACGCGAGGCGTTAAGCGGAGATGAGAGTGCAGAGCAACCAGGGGCTGTATTTTGAAACGATCCACTTCGGCGACGCCATCGCCTTGGCCACGCCTCCGCCAACGGCGCACGCCGATTGGCTGTTTTAGTAAAACCGTAAAATAAATAGCGCCATATAGTAGTTCCGGTCTACGTCACTTTAAAGTCATGGTGTCGTTGGGTTCTTCCGACATATATTGAATTAACGAACACGCCGTTCATACTAAAATCCCCATATAAGAAAAGTACCGCCATCCTTTGATAAACGCCGCTTCTCTCTCTCCTGTACCTCCGATTGGACGATGATAGCGCGCGCTTTTCACTTCTTTATATTTTCTTTTTATTGCGATAGCAATTATATGGACACTTCTACCGGATTTCTGCCGTCGTCGTCGCCGTCGCCGTGAGGTTCCCTATAGATAAAATCTTCGCCGCGCGCCGTATGCCCGAGCGGAAGCGTGCGGGGACGCGCGCTTCACGGAGAGTGAACGCACTCAATTCACCACGCGCAAGCAAGGTAGCGGGAAGCCAGCGACTGAGGGAGCGCGGGGGGGGGGGGGGGGGGGGGGGGGGGCGCACTTCTACGCTGCCAACAACCGCGCTCGTCGCTCGTCCGCACCGTCTCTTATCTCCACACGGCTCTGACCTTTATGCGCCGTGCATTCGCCGCTCAGTTTCCGTTGAAGCGATAGACCACACGTACCTTCGCCCGCTGTGGCGTATATACGCTCGCTGCCAGCGTTTTGACAGTCGTTGTCTGCAGTCGTTCAGTGTGATCTATTCCTGTTTGTTTGTGCGCGCTCACACCACGCTTGTTCATTCAGTTAGTAATAGTCGGGCCACATTTTCCAACGCACGCTACACATGCAATGCTGCCCGGATCGGCAGTGCAGCACTACAGGTGTGTCCCTTCGCACGCGCTGCCCACGGGAAGCGCTTCTCATCAACATCACGGTTTCACACGCGCCTTCTCGTGGTCATCGAGTCTCTCTTCATGTCGGTCTACTTACGCCGCAGCACACCTGCTTACTTAATCAGCTCATGTTTACTACAATTCATATTGCTACCAAAGCCGCTCACCTTACTTCGTATGACATTGCTGTGTTGCTATCGCATTCATTGCTTCGCCCTTGGGGCGAAACTGTGACATTTTTTTCCGCCTCAGAGCCATGTTGGAAGTCCTCTGCGCAGCCGCAGTCGCCGGCGGCGGCGCTACGGTGGCTAGATGGGTAGGTGTGCCGACCGAGCGTAGTTCACCACTTCTCCGCATCATGGCGCAAAATTGGCGCTACGGACAGTAGAACGGTTCAGCGGTGCGCAACGGCGGCTGCGCTGTGTAGAGCTGCGTGTCTGATAGTATCGCTTGCCTCTGATTGTATCTTTGAAGTGCGCGTTATAATACCGTTCTGAGCAGTGTAGGCCAAGCCAGAATGAGGAACTTGTTGTTGTCGTCTAGTCAGAAAAAACGAAATGCTGAAGTAAATTTTCTAGCTTGGCAATCGGTCACATTTATTGATATAAACGCGGCGCTCCAGCCCATTGCATTAAAGACGTAAATGCATTTTTCCATGCATAAAACAATACTGCAATGGTTTTATACGGTATGTGGAACCGTGTTTACATGATATTTAGCGAGTTCTAATGTTTCAATTTCGAGAAATCCAGCTATTGTTTTATTGCTGCGTCAGTTACGGTATCTAAATTGGTGCGAGAAGAATTGTGTTGGTAAGTGCATATGGTTCACTGTTTCATTGTAATAAAATAGAGTAATACGTCTTGGTCTAAATTCGTGAATATATTTAAAATACAAGAAACGCTCTCGTAACTTGAGTCAGCAAACGCACCAACATAAATAGCCTAGCGCCAGCAAGGCCGCAACGTTGGTCCACCACATCATAACATTATTCACAGCACACGCCTCCACTTCAGGTGATTCTTCTTCTCCCTGTTGCTTTCGCGCGCCATGTTATTGCCCTTGACAAGAAAGTAAACGCGTATAATTGAATAGAACTTCACAACATCGTTTGTGAGGTCTTTCTTGTGCCGCTTACAGCCGATCAAATTCGGGAGATTCAGCTGCAGAAAGGATGCAAAGTCGGCGATACACTGTTCCTTCGTAACTCATTTAAACTGAAGCACAGCTTGAAGGCGTCTTCGAGCGATGCTACCAGTTTTTTTTAGTGCTTCAGAAGGGAGCAACAGCCCTGACCTACTCATTCTGTTGAATTTAGTAATGTCCCTGAGCAATCGGAGCACTTGGTTCTTTGCAGGAACTTCCTGCTATATAGAATATCAGCCTAGAATCACTTTTCTTTTCCCTGTAGCACACAGCGGTGCTCGATGTCGCAGGCGCTGAGCACCTCATGTGCGGCTTGAAAATTTCCAACGTCGAGGAGCTCATGGACGTACGCTTTTCGGTATACCGCTTGCTCATTAACGTTGCCGATACAATCTAGCCAACGTACCGATACTGAGCAAGCTACTAAGCAGCTCGGGGTGAACATTTCCGCTGTCAGACAGTGTAACAATTCCGCTGTCTTTGTCACAAATTTAGAGCCCGACTTGTAGTTCGAAGCGAAGCAGTAGGTCTCCTTGGTGGTCTTGATTGGTGGAGCAACGCCGCCGCTAATCTCGCCGGTCATTTTTCCGACCTGGAACATTCCACATCGCTTAGGAACTTACAAACAGTACGAGAGATGCGGAGATCTTCACCTTTGAAACTGACACGAACAGACGACATACAACTATTCCAATACGGGCTTTATTTTTTTTTTTTTTTTTGCTCGCCGCCAGTCCGCCAGCCCCCTGTAGCAGACGACGCGCGCTGCGGAACCGTTCTACTGACCGCAGCGCCAATTTTGCGTCATGACGCGGAGAAGCGGTGAACTACGCTCTAGAGGCGCCGGTCGGCACACCTACCCAGCTAGCCACCGTAGCGGCGCGCGCCCGGCCTGAAAGCTTCAACGTGGACTTTCTAGGTGCGCCACCGTCGACTTGTCTTTCGCAAGCAAAAAGTAAAGAAAAAAGCGAGCTCTTTAGGAGAGGACGCGGCGGAGTAGATGGCGGTACTTTTCGTATATAGGGGTTTTAGTTCATACTACTGCCGATACACTCAAAAACACCATACCCGAGCCGCTCTGCACTCGCATGGGGCGGTGTGAAGTGTTCGAGAGCGCGTGTTGGTAGTACATGCTGACGTCACGGGTAAGCAGCCGCTTGATTTATTGAACGTGACTATGAGTGAGTGAATAAACTTTTATTGGGTCCAGCAAAACGCGATAAAACGCGCACCCGGCTAATCCAACGACGGGACTGACAGGTCTAGCCTGCCAGCCCGATCACGGGCGCGCTGGACGGCCAGGATTTGGTCTTCAAAGAGTGCGTGCCACTCTTCCACTTCGCAAGAGTGCGTGCCACTCTTCCTTGCTGAACTTCGGGCCCAACGACTCGCACTCCCATAGCATGTGAGCCAAAGTAGCAGCGTCACCACAGGCCGCGCAACAACAATTCGGATCAATATCAGGAGATATGCTGTTAAGAGACACCGGATTTGGGTAGGAGTTAGTTTGCAGGAGTCTGAGCGTGACCGCCTGCGGCCTGCTTAGCTTAGAATGAGGCGGCGGGAAGACCCTTCTCGCTAAGTAAAAGAATTTAGTGACTTCATTGTGCGTGATAGGCGACTCCCTGTGGTCGGGGGGAGAGTCGTCCGATCCGAGGGCAGCGCGGTCGGTAAAGCCACGCGCAGCCTCGTGGGCAGACTTGTTGAGGTTCAGAGGAACCCCCTCGACCATCCCGACGTGGGCAGGGAACCAAAGGATGGAGTGTGTGGAGCTGTCGCCTTGTTTGGCGCATTTCAGAATTTGAACTACCTGCCGGGCTACCCGGCCTTTCTGGAATGCCCTGACGGCCACTTTCGAATCGCTATACACCCTGTCTCTCCGACCGTCTTGCATGGCGAGTGCAATGGCGACCTGCTCGGCCACCTCGGGTTCTGTCGTCCGAACTGAGGCACAGTTGATGACTTTGCCCAATGTGTCCACGACGGAAACCGCAAAAGCCTTGCCGTCTCGGTACGCGGTGGCATCAACGAAGCTTGCTTCAATCTTGTCCTTGCAGATTTGTTTTAATATCGTGGACGCTCTTGCCTTGCGACGACCTGCGTTGTGCACGGGATGAACGTTGCGGGGCAACGGGGCAACGACAAGCTTCTCCCCTATTTCTCTGGGGATCTGGGCGTTGCTAGCCAAGTTCTTGGTGGGGGTGAGTCCGATCTCCTCAAGGATCCGCCTGCCGGCCGGCGTGGTGGATAGCCGAGTTAGCTGGGCCCGTTCCTGAGCCTCGGCTATCTCCTCCATGGTGTTGTGTATGCCGAGCCGGAGGAGTTCCTCTGTATGCGTTCTGACGGGCAGCCCGAGGGCTTTCTTGACAATTTTTCTAATGAGGGCATTGAGCTTGTCCCGCTCGGCTCTGAGCCAGTTGTGCATGGCCACCGTGTAGGTGATGTGACACAGCACAAAGGCATTGATGAGCCGGAGCAGGTTGTCCTCCTTGAGGCCACGACGTCTGTTCGTCACCCTTCGCACGAGGCGAAAAGCGTTGTCGGTCTTCGCAATGATTTTGCGCAACGCAGTACCGTTGCCGCCACCCGATTCGATGAACATACCCAGAACTCTGATGGTGTCGACCCTGGGTATCGGGTCGCCGCTCCGAGAGAACAGGTGAATGTCACTTTGGGAGACCGGTTTCCAGCCCTTCGGTCTACCCCCTCTTTCTTTTCTGTAAAGCAGAAGCTCGGATTTTGTCGGGGAACACCTGAGTCCGGTGGGTAGCAGGTACTGCTCTGTGACGTCTACAGCCTCTTGCATGGCGCTTTACACTTGCCCTTCGCTGCCACCGGTGCACCAGATCGTGATGTCGTCGGCGTAGATGGTGTGTTTGATACCTTCAACTTGGGCCAGCTTCCTCGAGAGGCCGACCATGCAGATGTTGAAGAGCGCGGGCGAAATGACCGAGCCTTGCGGCGTGCCCCGTGGGCCCAGGAGCACCTCGTCGGAGACAAATTCGCCGATCCGCAACTTCGCTTTCCTCCCCGTTGAACGTGACTATCACCGAGACGATAGTATCACTAGAGTGACCTAGAATATGGGAGAGTATCCAAAGCGCCGGCTCCGGCGAGGGCCTTTTTCTGTGAACTGCGGCGCCGCGCCGCTGCTGCTCCGGACCCGTGGGCTTTTCGCGTTCGCGAAGCGCGCGCGAAGCGAGGGTCGTCTGCTACGTGCTGTAGTTTTTTGCGTTCATTTTCCACCCAAAGCACTTAAACTGTATTTAACTTCAACAGTGTGGCGCTGCATGGAGCTTACCCATCTTTGAGCGTTTCTTTGTGCTTGGGCAGCAAGATAATGCAAAAACTAACGTATCAAACGCGCGGCCTAGCTCCGGTGCTAGAGTTCGGGAACGGTATTACGGTAACTGTGCGTGCGTAGAAACGCGCTCAATGACTCCGCGCAAGGTAAGAACGTAAAAAAAGATGGGCATGTGGGCAATAGCACCATGCTTGCAAGAATAAGAGTAACGAAAAAAAAAAGTTAATTACTCGCGAAGTGAAGTGAAATACTTACGTGCGTGGAGTGACCGCTTCGCCCACCACTACGCGCTTTTCACTCACGGTTGGTAGTAGTTTAGAGCCATATGCATATGTATTTATTCATGAATTTTTTAGCCTCGACAATACTTTATCATGAACAGAGCGCAGTGAGAAGCTGTAATGGAAACAAGAGAAGGAGCAGAGGCGGCCCTAACGCCGCAATATTGTTGGCCAATTTCGCTTCAGGGGATAGCGCGGTACGCGAACAATTCTTGCTGTACGCTATCTCTTCAATACAAACTTCGCGCACGTTGTACCTTAAGGTTCACCGTGAGCGAAGCTGGTTTCAAATTCAGACATCCGAAAGAAAAGCCATTCCAGGTAAACAAACATAAAAAAGGTAAACAAATATATATTTTTAGACATTGAAATGAATAGATAGCTACTTCTGGCCTAGCTATTTACTCATTTCTTATGCAAAAGGTATTGCAGAAATAGCCTTGTTTTATTAATCCGTGAATCCTCTCTCAAATTACCAACATATAACCTCTCATGATATAATAGTTATTGCTTAACGTGTGATTTTTTACATAAACTAACAAGCATTCATGGCGCGTGATGATGTTTGTGCTTGCATTATATTGAGTAGAAAATCGTCTTGAAAATCACAATCTTTGATGCACTACAAATATCGCTATTGATTCTACATATCCCTAAAATAGTTACATTCAATTAGTAAAACATGAGAAGTTTATGTTCTGGTGATTAGTTGCCTCTTTCATTACGTAACTACAAGTACGTCATTGCGCTGTGTACGAACCACCGAGCGTACGCAATAAATATTCCTAAAGTTTCTTTCACGTCAAAATTCGCTTAGTATTTGCGATCTTGCAACAAGAAGGCGAAAGGCGAGTTGCACATCCGTAAAGCATCACGTTCGTTTTCTGACGTTCGCTCGTAATTATGAAATAAGGCGTGCGTACACAATGTTGCACTGTTAGCATTTCATTTATTTTGGTTTGTCTTGTTTTTTGCCGCGTATATTTCTCGCGTACCCTTTGCCGTGCTGTAGCTTAGTGGCATTGGTAGGTTGTAATGCTAAACTTGAAGACGCGGGTTCGATTCCCGGCCACGCCGGCTTG
Organism: Dermacentor silvarum; assembly: GCF_013339745.2. NCBI lineage: Eukaryota > Metazoa > Arthropoda > Arachnida > Ixodida > Ixodidae > Dermacentor > Dermacentor silvarum. Next base: position 132,689,991 of record NC_051163.1, read on the forward strand.
CATTTCGATGGAGGCGAAATGCATAAAACACCCGTGTACATAGATTTAGGTGCACGTTCAAGAAACCCAGGCGGTCGAAATTACCGGAGCCCTCCAATACGTACGGCGTTTCTCATAGCCATATTGTGATTTTTGGATGTAAAACCCCTAAAATTATCATTACTATTATTACCCTTTACCTGTGCTCTCAGTTCTTCATGATATATGAGCAAGATCGACACACCGAGGTTGAGATTGGCATTCAACACGGTCTTATCGTCACACGCACACCATCAGAGGGATTTCTGGCCGAAAAATGCGGGTTTGCACCATACGTGATATTGTTTTCATTAATCGCGACGTGAATGCAAGTATGTCAAGTTACTAATGCCATGACCCATCAGTCCTCTTAGGGCCCATTCACACTTGCGACTAGGCGAGGTCGCGCGACCAAGTTGGTCGCAAAGCGACCAGTCGAAAGTAGTCTCAAATGGTCGCCTTTCTCGAAATGCGACCATTTTGGGCCAGTCGCTCACTGCTCGAATTTTCAGTCGCGCTGCCGCAGTCGCAGAACATCTGAACCAATCAGATGCGAAGGAACAGGACGTCCGTATACGCTGACGCTTATTTTACGCGGCGATGACATTTCAAGCAGACGTGAACGGGATATCGTGATACATTTCGGTTTAGCGACTCGTCGGTCGCATTTGTAAGTGTGAACATCGTTCGTCTTGAGTAGTGTTCTGGTCGCCAGTCGCAATTGGTCGCGCGACCTCGCCTAGTCGCAAGTGTGAATGGGCCCTTAGTCACAAATTTGTGCCTTCCCACGCTATGCTTTGCAATATATACCAAGTGAACGAGACGCGAGAGTTACGCGGTTTGTATTTATTTTTGGTACCGCGGCCCCATCGAAAGACACATTACGCTTCCCAAGAGCCTGTTCAGAATTTCGCTGTAATAAAGAAACAGCAGAGCGCGTGAGGCAGTCTTATAAAACAAATCGAATGCATGAAATAAAAGAAAGGGAATGATAGGGTGTAAAAGCGTTATAGCATGAGCTAGCCATATATTCCATGTTCTCCTGGTTGTCATCGCGATCTCCAGCTCATTTTCTTCTGCAGCACGTTCACGTTGCTCATTCCACGCATAACTAAATGAAGTAAGCGCGCGGAATGCTTTACTCAAACAGCCGCGTAACGCGGACCAAACGAGCGAGAAGTAAATAAACAAAATACCCGTATGCACAGCCGGCAAACGCGTTCTCTGTGCCGTGAGTCACTGCGGTATTACCTTGCGGTGACGTGGTACTTAATATATCCGAAATTATTGCGATGTTGGCTAATAGCAAACAAATTATCAGGCTCGTAGCAGACGCCCGCCGCCTTGGCGCGGCTTCCGCAGCGGCAGCGCCTCCTCTATAGACGAGAAAACGATCGCCTGAAGGCGCTGCTGCGCCTCCTGACAGCGCCCCCAATGTGGACATTTCAAGCAGCGCGGTCGCTCCGTGGTGCAGTCTCCGCTTTGTTTACATTGTTTCGCCCGCGCTTTCCTTCGCTGCTCGTGCTCACGGCGCTCCGTTTTCGACGGCGGCAGATCGCCTGCTTGCTGAACAGCGATGCAAAGACTGCAGTGCGATTTCAAGACGGTTGCCGACGCCAACAGTTTTTTTCGTGGCGGCAACCTAAAGAAAGGGGAGCGTCTGCTTCCACGCGTGTGTGGTGTTGAAAAATTGTGGGCGTTGATGTGACAGTGAAAGCCAAGTGCGTGTCGGAGGTGTCCAACAAGATTGTATACGACATCGGGTTAGAGGTACACACCGAGTTCAGTCATTTAGTGACTTTTATTTCTCTATGGTGCAGTCACAAAGCGGTCATGCATGCTTGCAGAGATGTGCAGAGACGGTGACGATTGCGGTTGGTTTCGTTGGTCGCTGGGCGCGCACACACGGCTGCTCTCAATTTGGCTCCCAGGGAGTGGCATCAGCACTGTCGGAACAGAAAGAACACATGCATTTGGCACCAATAAGCCAACAAAATTAATTAACGATGTAAGTACTACATATGTGCATAATGCCATATGTAATGATAATGATATCATGCTGTATAAATATTTATAGTATATCATGCCTTATTCAATGCTAGAGTCATGGCAACTCAATGCATTATTGAGCAAGGTATCCTTTCACTGGTCATGAGAAATCACTCGTACAAACTGCTCCGCGAAATGAACCCAGGTCACGGTAACCAGCGATTACCTTGGGACCAGCAGCACGAGCGCAAGAATTTAGCGATACATGCCTCACCAAAGCAAATCTAGTTTCTCGTCGGGCGAATGCCCCGCCGCAGCAAAAGTAAGCTCACACCGATGGCCGGCTACTACCCGAAACGAAGATTCTTGGCGGGAAGAGTGAAGCAGGAAGAATGTTCAAGGTGGCAATTACTTTAAAACATGCTTGGATATTGTGAACCCAGAAAGCATGGCCAAGCAACAAACCTAACGCGCGCGTCTCGGGCAGCTGCTTTGCGATCTGCCGCTTACCGACGCATGCGATGACCGCAGCTTGCATTAAATACGGATTGCCACCACACAAAAGACAAGTAACGTGCGGCCCCTTTTGTTGCCTGCACAACTAGGAATTCAAGTTGCAGCGTTTGGAAAAAGGATATACTTATCTTGAGCCAGTCTTTGCCGATCGCGAGTGAACGAACAGTACAATCAATTAAATTCGTAGGTTTTACGTGCCAAAAGCACAGTATCATTATGAGGCACGCTGTAATGGAGAATCTCAGGAATAAATTTGACCACCGGGGGTTCTTTACCGTGCACAAAAATCAAAGTACATGGCAAGAACTGTATTCTTGCATTTCGCCCCCATCGAAATGCGGCCGCCGTGGTCGGGCATCGAGCTCGCGTCGTCGAGCTTAGCGGCGCTACACGTATGCATTTGCCGCTAAGCTAACACGGCGGATTTCACTGTACGATTCAACTACGCGACACGTCTTAACAAACGGCCATGCGCTAAATACAGGCACATTACTATTGCGTTTTTATCGAGCGGCCGTGAAATTGCACGCGAATGCGAAAGTACGTGACTTACTTGACTCGGCGCACTGCAGTTATCCACGCTTGTCGTCTGTCCTCCTCGTACCACCTCTCTGGAATTCTGTAGAACTTCACGGGCGGCTTTCGACTTTTCGAGGCTCTCGTGGCAATCAACAACACAGCAGTATTGCGTGCCACCTTTCCTGGTTGATGAGGTCGCGCTCGCCGTCACGAAAACAACGCACGCGGTCGCTCGCGCCGTAGAGAACACGGGCGCGCGCTGGCCCGGCGGCGACCTTCGACACTTCCATCCTTCCGCCAGGGGAGTGGGCGCCGCTGGTGCCGCGCGGGCAAACTTTAGGTTGCCTCGTCTATAGACGTTTTCACGATGGCGCTCCCGACGGTCTGGCGTGGAGAGTATGTGTCAGTGTTGCCTGTTCGGTCTGGACTGTGAGCTTGCCTTGCGCTTGCATTGCGGAGTGGTAGCTTTCCTTCGATGTTTCCGTTTATTTTTGTCACGAATGACTTACGCTCGTAAGTAATGGCATATATACTCATCAAAAGGCTACAGGCAAGCACTGTGCAATTTATGGGTGCACAAACAACCAGCGGCAAATAACGATTTTGGGGACTAAGTGTGTCCACAACACAGCACTCCGCGAGACCACTGCCGCGATGTGGTATGTTCACGCTTCGCCGGTTTCCTGCATCACCTGAGGACTTGGCATTTCAATCTAATGTGAACCAATGCACACATCAGTGAAATAACGCATTTTGGTAAACTCTTTTCGCCACATTTCCCAACAGGTTGCGAGAATTGTCAGCTCTTCGATGCAATATTTTCTCGTATGTAGTGGCAGAGGCTACATTTGTTATTCTTTCAAACACGACTTCATTCAAGTGCCTAATAGGGGGGTCACACGGCGCACTTTTGATCGTGATCGAGCCCGATATGGGTCGAATTTCTTGGTCGCGATTGGATTCTTTGCTCAATCTGCGGAAGGGAGCCAATCGCGGTCGAACATTCCGATCCAGATCGGTCTCAATCGCTATCAAAAGTGGCCGTGTGACACTGGTATAAGAGAAATTGGAGCACTCTGCGAGAGAACTAGTCGGTAAATACACTTCAACGATCTGGAAAAATCGTGTCCTTTGGAAGATGTATGCAGACCCTGTGTCCACCAAAACATAGTCTCTGGTTTCACACGCACCCTACGCGGCCCTGCCCATAAAGGTAATTAACTTCAACAGTGTGGTGCAGCATCGAGCTCACCCATCTTTGAGCGTTGTCTATGTGCTTCGGCAGCAAGAGAATGCAAAAACGAACGTGTCAACCTCATCAGCGCGGCCTAGCGCCAGTGTTAGAGTTCGGGAACCGTAATGCGCTAACTGTGCGTTTCGTAGAAACGCGCTAAATGAGCCCGCGCAAGTAAGAACGTAAAAAAACGGTATTCGCATGGGTACGCGGACAATAGCATCATGCTTGCAAGAATAACAGTAACGAAAAAACTAAATTATTCACACAGTCGATCAAGTGAAATACGTGCGTGCAGTGACCGCTTCGCTGACCACTAAGCGCTTTTCACTCACGGTCAGTAGTGGTTTACAGTCATATGCATATGTATTTATTCGACAATTGTTAAGACTCGACATTACTTTATTAGGAACATAGCACAGTGAGACGGTTGTAAGTGAAACAAGAGAAAGAGCAGAGATGGCCCTAACGCTGCAATATTGTTGGCTTATTTCGCTTCAGAGATAGCGCACACGAACAATTCTTGCCGTACGCGATATCTTCAATACAAACTTCGCGCACGATCTACGTTAAGGTTCACCGTGAGCGAAGCTTGTTCCAAATTCAGACATTCGAAAGAAAAGCCATCCCAGGTAAACAAACGTAAAATATATGTAAACAAATATATCTTTATAACAAGTCCTGTTATAATCCCTATTGGCATTGACAGTATGAATGTATAAATAAATACTAAAGACAAAAATCTAGCACCTGGGCTGTATCAGTTGCGCTGGCATCTGTGATCACTGTCGCGCGTCGGTTCGCTGCAGGTACCGCGCTGCTTGATCGCAACGCTGATGCTTTGAAATTTGGTTATAAGCACCCTGCACCACACCAGATCCAATAAGTTTTGGATGATTGAGCTGTTCAGTTGCGTCGGAAGCGTATGGAGTAACCACCGCAAATCTACCAACGACTGACACGCATCGTCGGGCTGCCGGCGCCTGGTTCTATAAGCATTGCCCGACAGCTACGTACGCGCCTGCTTTCGCTAAATGAGGCACCCCTCAATCACGAAACGTAATGGTGATCAGATTCAATCGACGATATGGTCACATATGCCCAGCAATAACAATGAAATATACCGCTGATTAGCACGCCAGGTCTCGACGAAGCAGACGCGGCTGCCGCCGCTACCGACGAAGAAACACCACATCCACTGGCTGGGCTTGCTGTTGCCATGGCACACTACACTGAGCGCTCACGCGAGCACGTGAAACATGTAACAAGTCAAGCGGCACAAGGCAAGCGAAGCGGAAGAAAACAATCGAAATAATGCGCGGCGAAGATCACACAACCGAAGTGCGGCCGACCTGCTCTCGCAAGGCGCACAGTCCAAAATGGCGGCGACGCTAGACGTCGCTCGTGTCGGCCAATGGCGCTGCTCAAACGCCGGGTTGTGAAAAGGTCTTTACTTTCAGTTCCCGGCGAAAGAGTGGAGAACAATAGCCCGCCGCCGTCGGCGATAGTACAACACATTGCCGCCAGGTGCCTCCACCTAAACAGGGTTCCTGAAGCCGTTTTACCAGGGCAGCGGAGGGGCGGAGGGTGGTGCGCGCGGTGGCAAGTGGCAACGCAGCGGATAAAAACACAGCAAGACGTATTCTCCCGCTTTGTTTGTCGCACATCTAGATAGGTGATGATGAGAGGAGGCACTGGCAGCGGAGAAAGCCCACGGGTCCAGTACAGCAGCGCCGTGGCGCGGGAGTTCACACAAAAAGGTCCTCGCTCCTCCCACGCATTCGCGCGGCGCTTTGGACACTCTCCTATATTCTAGGTCACTCTAGTATCACCGAAGTAGATAGTTTCAGAATATGGCCTCAGGAGGTGCAAAGCGGAGGAGGATATAGCGAAAGGGTGAGGAGGAAAACGGAGTGCTGACGGCGTCCAGGCATACGGCCAGCGCGGCAAACAAAGCGCTGGCGTGGGCTTCGGACCCACTTCGCCTGCGGCGCCGCCGCCGCTAGAGAATGCGCTCCGCGCGCGCCACGCGTTCCCGTGTTCACGCTTTCGTTCTGACCAATGAGCGACGCGGCCGGTGGAAATGCTTCGTCTGCCGCTGCTGCTAAACGAGCTGCCCGAGCAGAGAGAGGCTCAGCGCCGACGCCGAGAAGACACTGTCGTTCAGAATCAAATTCTTTGCCACGATACATCACAAATTCAAAACACCTAAACAGCTGCGCTCAAAATTCGCAATATGGAGTATCGTAATTGTCGGTAAATTTTTATTACGTCCCTGTTTTTGCACGTTTTTCGCGCCACATTCTTACGAGGGCAGAGTAGCAAAAAAAAAAAAAAAATACGCTTAACCTTGCGCTCGGCCGTGCAACGCTTGATATAGCGGAGCTGGGCGAACGTAGCCCAGCATATTCCGGAAGAGCGCGAGAACTTTTCATCTTATTACGCTTGATGATGATAATTTCTTTTCGCGCGTCTAGGACTTACAGCCGTCACTGCGCGTTGCATAGCGCAGCTTGCAACACCGTCACATCGTCTCAATGCCGACAACGCGTTCCAGCAGACCCGCGGGTTCGAATCTCACCTCGGCAAGAAAGTTTATTTTCTTTTATTTCTTGATAAGAACCACAAATTACGGCTGGCTTAAACATTTCGCTGTTAAAACACTTATAGCTACCACCTGTCTTTCGTTCTTTTAGTATCTGAGTTTTGCAAGTGCCATCCCGCCTTCCATGTAAATGCGATCTGGTTCGGCAAGTGGCAATAAAAGCATTCTTTAAATGAAATTTTAAATATTCACTTTAGAGAACATTTTGCTAATGCAAAATTGAAGCCGATCAGTATTGAGGTCATGTTTCTTGAGCACAAATCCTAAAAGTAGCACCACTTTAGAGATATCCGGCTTTAAAGCAAGATATAAAATTATTACATTGTCGTTCCAGCCAGCATTTTCCCTGAAACGTACCTCAATTAGTTCAGGATGACCTTACCTGTGATCAGGGGTGTAGCCAGAGGGGGGGGGGGGAGCTGATGGGGCTTCAGCCCCCCCCCCCCCCCAGCAATTTTTTCGTGCTGGCATGGACTGCCGACAAAAAAAAATAATAAAAAAAGAAACCACCGGTGCCGGGAATCATTCTGGATTTTGTCTGCAATGTCTTTTTCACGCTCGAAAAGACATTTCGGCACAAACATTGCGAACTGAGGCTGGATTTTGTGGCAACTCCCTTGCACCTGGAGTCACATCTCGCAGCGGCCGCGGAATCTAAGGAGTGCATGGATTTCAATTCCAAAACTTTGTGGGTATCAAGTTCTCATAAACTTTTGACGCGAAAGGTACACTGACGTTTCCAAAGGCGTGCTTTAGATTTTAAATTCTGGAACTTATGAAAATATGGGTTTAATGTTCTTACGAACTTCGGCCAACATGCGCGCACTGGAGCACTCGTGTCCAAGGCGTTCCAGAAATGGAAGCATGCGCTCGAATTTTCCACACACGAAAATACTAAATATCACCGTGACAGTCAGCTGGCAGCTGATAATTTTCTCCAAACATTTTCAGGAAGCGAGCGCAATGTGATGGATCAGTTGGACCGGTGCAGGCAAAGTAAAATAAGAGAAAACAGAAGAAAGTTAACGGCCTATATTTATTGGGCGACAAATTATGCCTCTCCATGGCCATAGGGACAGTGGTTCTATAGATTTAAGCAATGCCCCCGCTGAAAATAGTGGTATTTTCAGAGCGCTTCTTCGCATGCGAGTTGATTGCGGAGATACATATCTGACGAACCATTTGGAAAGTGGCCCCAGTAATGCCTCGTATTTAAGTCGAGATGTACAAAACCAAATTATAGAAATTTGTGGTGAAATTATCAAAGAAAGCCTAGATGCAAAAGTAAACGCTCCAGGCTGCTTCTCCATACTTGCTGACGAAAGAACGGATATTGCTGGAATCGAACAGCTTACTGCTTGTTCAAGGTACCTAAACCAATGGGGGATTCATCCGCGATGATGATGGGTTCATTGGGTTCATCATGCGGATGAATCCGCATTATGAACCCAAAGGCGATTAAAGAAGAGCTGCGGAAAGCAACCCCGCACTTCCAAAGCATAACCATCGTTCGACAATTTGGCTGAGGGGCATTCTATGCTGTTCGTCGGACCAGACCTGTGTCTCCGACTAGAGCACTGCACGGGCCGATTTTTTCTGCCCCAGCCCGGCCCAGGCCCGTTTTTACGTTGGGCTGCCCGCCCGAGCCCGACCAAAAGTTTTATGGTGAGACCCGGGCCCGGCCCGGGCCCGGAAATAATCTAAGTTACCCGCCCGGCCCGGCACGCCACCCGTTTACCTTAGGCGTGAGCCCGGCCCGAGCCCGGCTCGAAACCGGCCCGAACGCGGCCCGAGACCGAAAAAGACATGCTTTTCAGAGTCGAGAAGCCCGAGGATAACTCGCTGCATGTTACATGCACACCACCTGAAAGTCCGAGCCCGGCCCAGGCCCGCGTCAGAAAACCCGAGCCCGGCCCGAGCCCGGCCCGAGCCCGGCCCGAGCCCGTGAAAAAACTGCCCTACCCGGCCCGGCCCGGGCTTTCGGGTAAGCCCGAGTTGGTGCAGTGCTCTATCTCCGACCTTCTGAAGTGTGAAATGTTCACGAATCACCCCGTGAGGCCTTTTATTTCTGCTCATCTAGCTTGCGTTAAGGGGCTTGTTCGTGGAGTCGACGCGAGTCTGTGTACTTCCGAGTAGAGCACTGCACGGGCTCGGGCTTACCCGAAATACCGGGCCGAGCTCGGGCACGGCATGTGCTTTTTGACCCGGGCTCGGGCCGGGCTCGGACTTTCTGGCGGTGTGCATGTAACGTGCAGCGAGTTATCCTCGCGCGTCTGGACTCTGACGAACCTGTTGCCCCGGCGCAGCTGGAAGCTAGCAGCGCTACTCCTGCGTACTTCCCTTTTCTTCTTCCGTCGTATTTTGCGCTGTTTGAACAGAATGTAAAAGTCCAGAAAGACAGAAGTCGCCTCAAACCAAAGGATGCCCTTGTATTCCTTACCTAAATCAATGTAATTAATGCTTCCGGCGCGGTGCAAGCGCGTTCGCGATTTGCTGATTCTTGGGCGAATTGGTAAAACGATGACTGGTAAGATCAGATAATATATCACGCGGCTGAAATATGGCATTGCGTCCATCCATGATTGCACGCATGTTCTGAACGAGCTGCCTAGCAGCAGTGCATTACACTTCACCATGGAGGAACGAGAAGCTTTCTTTCTCCATTTACTGCATCCTGCGCTTCGGCTATAGTCTACTAGAATACGGTTGAGTGGGACAAGTGGCTGGGGCGGCACATGCTTTGCAGTGAGGCGCCCGACGTGGAAAACTACTGTGGCGGCGCTACGATAAAAATGAATTGGGCCGCATCAAGTTCGGGCCGGTGGAAACTGCTGGCGATACTGCTCGGCAGGGTCATTCGTACTACTTTGCGCGCTGGTATTTGCGTTCAGACCACTCAAATAGTGTTCATAATTTCATATGACATGTGTTTGTGCCTTCAAAATAAATTCCTTTTATTCTCTACTGTATTTTGTTTTTTGTAATGCCGCTCGGGGATCTTTTTCGGTCTCGGGCCGGGTTCGGGCCGGTTTCGAGCCGGGCTCGGGCCGGGCTCGGGCCTAAGGCAAAGGGGTGGTGGGCCGGGCCGGGCGGGTAACGTAGATTATTTTCGGGCCCGCGCCGGGCCCTGGTCTCACCATAAAACTTTTCGTCGGGCTCGGGCGGGCAGCCCAACGTAAAAACGGGCCCGGGCCGGGCCCGTGCAGAGCTCTACTTCCGAGGTCCTGCAGATGTTCTCCCCGGCTGGTGCCGTCTCAGTCCACCGATGTTCATGCGTTTCTGAGAATCAAAGAGCCCTCGCAGAATCGGTCATTGTCACCTTTGCAGGCACAACTAGGCCGTCAAAGATCAAGACATGGCCCTTAATATACAGGATGGAAGCTCTTTCTCCCCGCCCAGTAAAATGCGTTCAGTGTTGGCGATATGGTCACAGTATTAAGGGATGTAGGTCCGATCTTCGCTGCCGCATTTGCGGAGAAGGCCACGATGGAAAAACGTGTTCCTCTCAGAACGAACGATGCTGTTTGTGTGAAGGTTCCAACCCTGCGGACTGCACAAAATGCCCTGCGAGAGGCCAATAGCTTGAAATTCTACAAATTATAAAACGGAAACGGTGTTTGCGTCGTGAAGATCGTGCACTTGCATTAGACAAATCATGTGGTTACGCTGAAGCCGCTGCTCGTCACTCCAAATCTATGGATGCATCTCTTGGTGATGTTGTAGCTGCTGCTGTAGAGAAAGCTATGGCATAAGCCCTTGACAGTTTATTTAGAAACGTTTCAGGAACTATTGGGCAAGCGCTCACTTCCAGTTGTCGCAACTTTTGCATGTTACTGTGCGTCCAAATGTAACTTCTGGAATTACAGTTTCTGATGAGAATATAGAGAAACACCTATCGGCAGAGGCCTCGACTCGAAGTACTGATGACACCGAAGCTCCCGCAACTCATGTCGAACATGAGAGCTTTAAAAGTCTTGAGTCCGGTTCAGACACCATTGATAACGTGGATTTGGGTGCTCGAACGTGTAAACGCCATGATTCTCCATACCCTCCATAAACTAAAAGCTAAAAAGAGTCAAAATGACAACTTATCAAAGGAGGATTTCCTAAGGGATAGCATTCTAGAGACGGCAGTTAATACTGCCGGAATATTGTCAACATAGCAAGCTTGAAAGTGCTGCAGTGGAACTGTCGTTCCATTTCTGCTACAGCTGCTGATCCGTTATATCTTTGTTTGATTTGATTATTTTGCAAGAAACTTGGTTATCCGCAGAAAAGAGTTTTCATTAAAGAATTATCGCAGTTTTCGTCTAGATCACCCTTATCGTAGAGGGGGATTAGCATTTTTCATCTCACCAAAAATTTGTACTAGAGCTAAGATTAGTCACCAATCATTACCTGCTGAAAGTGAGATTCTGATGATGTGTGGTGTTTTATGGCGCAAGGGCCAGGTATGGCCAAAGAGCGCCATGACAAGTGGTAATGTAATCGATGAGCTGTTATGACGCGGGCAATGATTTTCTCATGGTAGATGTGACATGGCTGTAAAGGGGCCTAAAAACTGTCGCTGTAAATGGCGTAAAACATATAGGTAGTAAAATAATGATAGTGACTGAAGTGGCGTATGCTATGAGTTGAAAGGTGGAAGGTTGTGATAACTTTACACGTATTTAAAAATGAAAAAGTGATGGTTGACCAGTAGCACAACAGCCTCACCAGGTACCTTGAGTACAAGGGCCGGATGCATGTGCTATAAACAAGGGTTGACATCGCAACAGCGGCCTCTCGCAGGAGGCCGTGCTACGAATTTCTTGGGCAGAATACATTGAGTGTACGAACGTCATTTAAAAAGGCTAAGACGGACTTCATGTCAAATAGCGGTTCTCTGCCTAGAAACAGTGCTAGGTGAAGTGGTATACAGTGCTTGTACGCTAAGGGGAAGTGTCTTTTCCTCTCGGCTTGTGCTTCGCGACATTCCAGGAGGACATGCTGAACACTGAGGGTGTCTCCACATCTACTACACAATGGATGTTCACCGCCAGTCAACAAAAAGCTATGTGATCCATAAGTGTGCCCTATTCTCAGACGACAGAATAGGACATCACTTCGTCTTGAGTTGGTCAGTGATGGCCAATACCCCAAATGTGGCTTAACCACGTGGAGCTTATTAAGAATTTCAGTGTCCCACTGATGTTGCCAGTACGTTCTCAGTTTTTTCCGCAAATATGGCTTTAGGTCAACAAATGGAACAGCTATGAACATGTCGCAAGATTTTGTATCTAAGGAAGTTGCCATTCGGTCTGCTAGCACGTTACCTTCAATACCTATGTGTCCAGGCACCCAGCATATATCGTTACATGTTGGCCAGAGGCATAAATAGCACATAGGAGAGAGAAAAGTTCTGCAATTACTGGATTTTTGGGTTTGCAGCATGATGTCAATGTTTTAACGACGCTTAATGAGTCTGTGTATATGACCGCCTTATGTAGTTCTGACTGCTTGATGTGTTTCGCAGCGGACCATAGTGCATACGCCTCTGCTGTAAAGATGCTTGTGTGAGGGTGGAGAACATCGGACTCCGAATAGGTTGGGCCGACGGCTGCATAAGACACGCCGGCATGCGATGTAAACGCATCTGTGTAATATTCTGGACACGAGTATTTAAATTGTAACTCCAGAAAATGCATACGAATGTGGGCCTCTGGAGCGTGCTTCGTTACCTCCACAAATGACGTGTCGCAGTCAATGATGTGCCACAACCACGGCGGTAACGGCTTAGCAGAAGCCATTAGGCGATTTTCAAGAAACGGAACGTCCATATCTTCGCTCATCCTCCTCGCAAGAAGCGAGAATGGCTTTCTTGCTGCAGGCTTGTTATGAAAAAGTGTTGCAAAGGTCATATCGTTGACGGTATTATAACAAGGATGGTCTTTATCAGTCTGTACTTTCAGAAAGTAATTAAAAGTAGAATATGATCGTTGTAGATCAAGGGACCATTCGTTTGATTCTACATAGAGGCTTTGAATACGGCTTGTCCTGAAGGCACCGGTGGCGAGGCGGATACCAAGATGATGCACATGGTCCAGCATCGTAAGAGCACTGGGGGTAGCAGAGGTATACACTACTGCGCCGTAGTCTAACCGCGATCGTACAAGGCTCCTGTAGAGGTTCATGAGGCATTTTCTGTCGCTACCCCATGTTGTGTGTGACAGTATTTTCAGGATGTTCATTGTTTTCAGGCATTTAGCTTTAAGATACTTGATATGAGGAATGAAGGTTAGTTTTGTGTCGAGTATAATGCCTAAAAATTTGTGTTCAGTGTTGATTGGTATGTGTTGTCCATGCAGCATAATATCTGTATCTTGCATTAGGCCTCTCTTTCTAGAGAAAAGTACACAGGAGCTTTTGTGAGGGTTTAGCTTAAAGCCATTTTCATTTGCCCAATTTGACGCTTTGTTCAGTCCGAGCTGAACCTGACGCTCGCATATTGCAAGGTTACAAGACTTAAATCCTATCTGCACATCATCGACATATATTGAATAAAACATAGAGGATGGAATGACTTTGTGAAGGGAATTCATTTTCACAATGAAGAGGGTGCAACTAAGCACGCCCCCTTGTGGCACACCAGTCTCTTGAGTGAAACTTCTGGACAGGGCATTGCCCACTCTTACGCAGAACGTGCGGTTAGACAAGTAGTTTTCTATCATGTTTATCATGTTGCCGCGTACATCCATTGCAGATAGGTCTCGGAGGATTCCGAATCGCTATGTTGTGTCATAGGCTTTCTCCAAGTCGAGAAATACAGAAAGAAAGAATTGTTTGTGTATATAGGCGTCTCTGATGTTTGCCTCAATGCGAATGAGGTGGTCTATTGTTGACCTACCTTCCCTGAAACCACATTGCAGGGGGTCAAGTAGACGGTTGCTTTCCAGGAAATATATTAGACGCCGGTTCACCATTTTTTCATATAACTTGCACATACAGCTTGTTAGTGCTATTGGCCTATAGCTGCTGGCTAATGCGGGGTCGTTGCCTTGTTTATAAATTGGGATGATAATGGCTTCTTTCCATGAAGAAGGAATATGTCCAGATATCCACATGGTATTGTAAAGAGACAGAAGCGTGTTTAGTGTTTCTGAGTGCAGGTTCTTAATAATTTTATATATTATGCGGTCACCACCTGGTGCGGAGTTGTTGCAAGAACTGAGAGAGGCCTTGAGTTCAGCGAGACTAAACGGACTGTTGTAAGGTTCATCTGTAGTGCTTTTTCGTTCGAGGCGTTCCCGCTCTGCGCGTTCCTTGAACTTTAGAAAAGTTGGCCCATAGTGTGATGTACTGGAAATACTTTGAAAATGTTCGCCCAGGAAATCGGCTTGATCTTTCATGCTGTCACCTTGAGTGCTTACTAAGGGAAGTGGTTGTGTTTGCCGGTCATTTAATTTGTTCACCCTGTTCCAAACCTTATTCTCATCCTTGTAACAGTTGATGCTACATATGTATTTTTCCCAACTGTCTCGCTTAGCACGTCGACGTGTTCGCCTGCCCTGTGATTTTGCCTGCTTGAAATTAACGAGATTCTCCGCAGTTGGAGAGTCACGAAGCAGGCGCCAAGCCTTATTTTGTTTTTTCCTTGCCTCTCTACATTCGTCGTTCCACCAAAGTATGCGACGCTTATTAGCAAGTCCGTTAGTTTGTTTTATGCATTTTTCAGCGGCGTCAATTATAAAACCTGTCAAATATGCCACAGCATCGTCTAGATTAAAAGAAACTAAAGCATCCCACTGTAAGTACGCAATCTTTTTAAACAGTTCCCAGTTGGACGAGTCGGTTTTCCATCGAGGAACCTGTGGAGGGCAGCCAGCTTGTTTTGATAGATTTAAAACAATAGGGAAGTGGTCACTTCCGTAAGGGTTATTTATGACCTTCCAGTCAAAGTATAGCGTTAGAGTTGGAGAGGCTATGGTTAGGTCTATTGATGAGTATGACATGTGTGGCGCTATAGAAGGTGGGCTCTTTTCTTATTCAGCAGAACCGCACCAGAACATAAAAGGAAGTCTTCTACAGTACGCCCTCTTGCATCGCAGCGCGAGTAGCCCCAGAGCATATTATGGGCGTTCAGGTCACCTGTTAATATGAATGGCTCAGGGAGCTGATTGACAAGCGTATGAAGTTCAGTAAGCGCCAAACGATGTTCGGGTGGTACGTACAGTGAACAGACTGTCACCAACCTGCCAAACAGTATTGCCCTAACAGCTACTGCCTCTAGATTTGTTTGAAGGTGGAGGTGTTGGCAAGCAACTGACTTCTGAGCTATAATGGCCACGCCGCCAGACGCGGTGTGGCCATCATCGCAATCTTTGCGAAGTAATGTATAGTGTGTTAGAAGATTTGTATTAGATGTTGTTAAGTGTGTTTCCTGAACACAGAACAGCCTAGGATTAAATTCTTGTATTATTTCTTTGATGTAGTCTAAGTTGTTTAGAATTCCACGGGCATTCCATTGAATAATTTGTACCGCCATCTTGTTGAAGAGAGGAAAGTCCTGTGTTCAGTTGTGTAGTTTCTTAAGTAACAGGACCGTCGTTTGGCCCCGTTATGGGTTTTTTGTTTGCTTTAGCGTGCTCGAGAGAGCCACGCCGGTTTGTGGGCACCAATGGTGCCGGTGTTGTGTCCATTGCCTCCTGGGAGGCACTGGATGCCCGCACGTGCGGGCTGCTAGTTCGTCTTTCAGACCTCGCCTGGTGGGGCGTGGTCTTGAGAACCGACGTCCCTGAGGTAGTCGGTCTCTCTGTCTGGGTGGGTGGAGCAGACTTGACTGCAGCCACCGCAGGGGCGGAGGGCGCCACAGCCAACGGCTCGCTATGCGCGGGCCGGGCAGGTGGCGGAGACCGGTGCGACGCTGCCCCCTGACGCGTCGCCTCGGCATAGGTTGTGCTGTGGAATGGTGAGCACCTTTGACGTGCTTCCTTGAAAGATATATTCTCACGTACTTTTAAAGTGATAATTTCCTTTTCTTTTTCCAGGGAGTAAGCTGGATGCTCACCGTCACAGTTTACACAGTGAGGAGTCGCTTCTAGAGCACTGCACGGGCCTGATTTTTCGGCCCGAGCCCGGCCCGGGCCCGCTTTACGAGGCCCGAGCCCAGCCCGGGCCCGTAATACAAAGCCCGAGCCCGGCCCGGGCCCGGGCGTACATGACCGGGCCCGGCCCGGGCCCGGGCGTTCATTACTAAGCTTAGCTAGGGCCCGCGTGTGCATGACCATTCCCGGCCTGTAATAAAAAAATTCACAGCATATCCACGGGGTGAATGATGATGAGTGGGCGAAGCTCCGGAGGGAATCATCGGATCTCCCGCTTAAGGGGACGCTAGCACAAACGCGTTAGAAACGTGCAGTACTCTCTAGTAAGGGGGAGCGGCCACAGCGTCTTACGCAGCCATTTACACATGCCGGAACGTGCACCGCGTTTGCCGACGCCATCACATGACTGCCGAGAGAGCATACCCCCCGTATTCATAAACGCTCCTCGACTTGAACTTGACTTGCCACCGCTTTGGGCAGCGCGTTCGAAACGCGTTGAAGGTAAGGCGGAGAGTTCACATCGTCTTACACCAGCTTCTTACACGGGCCGTAACGCGGTAGCACAAACGAGTTAGAAACGCGCTAGAAACGCGGCCTTTCGTTAATGTTGGGTATTTATTGCCATCATGGTGCGTGCGTCCATGTCCGCTTCGTGGCGTAGTGGGCTAACGCCGCGCGCTCGGAAGCGAGGGGTCCCTGGTTCGATTCCGCCCTACGGACACAACTTCGGATTTTTTTTCTCATTTTTCTCAAACTGGTTACGCACTACGACTACGACGAGGGACGAACGGGTGCCGCTTTAAGGAGCTTCGCCCCTAAAAAAAATCTTTTTTTTTTACTTACAGATTGTGCCGTATCTGTCAGCCTCACCTTCTAGAGGTTTAATAAGCTGCAGTATATAAGCAATAAAAGGCCGAAATCTTTGTTTCTCCCACGGGAACATCAGTAATCCGGCCCATTGCCTGTGCTGCTATTTTTCTGGTGGTGCGCATGCACTTACCTTGATTTGTACGATATAGTTCTATGATGTCATTTAGCATGCAAATATACAGGGCATTTCATTTTAGCTGAACCAAAATTTTAAAGATTGCCTGTGGCAGATAGCGCAATTATAATCCTTGATCTAAACTACTCGATGAGGTGGCCATTATTTCCACGAGAAATCAAAACGCCCAATTCAAGAATTAACATTATTATGCTAATTAACGTTTTAATTAATTATTTTATGGCGCATCTTTCAATCTACGAAATATAGCCGCCGAGTTCGCAAGGCATATCCACCTGGAACAAATTCTCAGGACTAAACCAGTTTCGAGATAATAATTTTCAAAGTGTCCGACGAAATCAATCGAATCAAATCAATTTATTGTCCAGTTTACATGCTGGACGGTCATTTTGGACTAAAAGCTACATATGTAGCTGGGCACGCCATGTAATGCGTAGGATGGATAACCGGTGGACCATTAGGGTTACAGAATGGATACCTAGAGAAGGAAAGCGCAGTCGAGGTCGGCAGAAAACCAGATGGGATGATGAAGTTAGGAAATTTGCAGGCCCAAGTTGAAAACAGCTAGCGGAAGACAGGGGTAAGTGGAGATCACAGGGAGAGGCCTTCGTCCTGCAGTGGACATGAATAGGCTGATGATGATGATGATGATGATGATGTAGCTTGACGTGACCCAAAAGACCAGGCGAGGCAATAGTACAGTAAACAGTGTGCACACATGCACAATAATTCACATATATTTCCAGCTCTCGCTGGAATTCCTCATAGACGAAATAGCTATGAACGGAAAGACAAAGAATATTTGCGTCACGGCGAGTTAACAGAATTGGAAAAACTTTTAACAGAATGCATTTTAAACAACACTACAATAACAATACTAGCTATACAAAACAACGCAACACCACCTATACAACATAGCATGACACTGAATTTTACAAGATCAACATTTGCTAAGAAAACGAAACAGGATTTACATTATATACTCAGAACCATACACAAAGGCAGAATAATAATCACATCAGGTACACTACAAGTGACCAAAATGTCAGCTGAGTTCTTTCTTACTGAAATTACTGCCATTTTTGTATCTGTTCAAAGTGAATGGTAGGTAATGTATTAACGACTGAAGCTTATAGAGTGTTCTGAAGTATGGAATGGACCATATCTCAGGATTTCTTGTGTTCGCATTAATGCGACGACGCTCTAAGGATGCTAATTGTTTTATGTAGTTCCAAGCTAATTCTGACATTCATGTCCTAATTGAATATTTAACATAATTACGCGAATTAACTTTTTAATTAATTATTTACGGCACATCTTTCAATCTACGAATTATAGCCGCTGAGTTCGCAAGGCGTATCCACTTCGAACGAATTCTCAGGACTGAACCAGTTTCGATATACTAACTTTCAAGGTGTCCGACGAAATGCATGGGCGTTCCAGTTAACCTTTTGAGGAAAACGCTGTTTTATGCATTGAAGCACAAAAGTAACTGGCCTTAGCGCTAAAATAATGCCATAGTATTAAAACTGGTAATAGTGCGATCGCAAAAGCGGTAACATGGAAATGGTTTCAGGAGTGGTTCTTTGTATAATTTATTTTTCCTTACGCGGAAACAATGTTCGTTTTTGCGGAAAAGAAAAAAAGTTATCGTAGCTTGCACTGGCGGCGCAATGCTAAAGAGACAGCAGAGATGATGGGCACCTAGCTAGTCCTGGCTTCTGGGCTAGGCTAAGCGCTACCAAGTCATCCCCAGCATTTCCCGGAATTGATTTATTATTGATTGATTATCGATTAGCTATTGATTGGATATCGATTGTCTATTGCAAGATATTGGCAACGTATTTGGAATAGGTTAAGCACTACCAACTTATCTGAATTTATTGATTATTGATCAATTAGTGATTAGCTATTGATTGGCTGTCGATTGGCTATCGTAAGGTATTGGCCACATATTTGGGCTAGGCTAAAGTCATCCCCAGCATTTTCGGGAATTTATTGATTATTGATCGATTATCAACTAGCTATTGATTGGCTATCAATTTCCTATCGATATGCAATTAGTCCCCACCATTCTTAGCTAGATTTAACCAGGCTCAGCTTCGCTAGTTCACAGGTGTATGTGCTATTGCGCTTGGACCCTTTCTGCACTGCTGCCAGGATCGGCCGACATTTTTGGATTCAGCGGACACATTAGACCCGGCTGAAACACCTCCGCTGTTAAAAATGAGAACTCCATCTGTTTTACTATTTTATTTGATAAGATATAGTCATCTGATAAGATATACAGTCAAGAGAGCGGTGTGGATCTGAGAACAAACGGGGATAACCGATATTCTAGTTGACATTAAGCGGAAAAAATGGAGCTGGGCAGGTCATGTATTGCGTAGGATGGATAACCGGTGGGCCATTGGAGTTACAGAATGGATACCAAGAGAAGGGAAGCGCAGTCCAGGACGGCAGAAAACTAGGCGGGGTGATGAAGTTAGGAAATTCGCAGGCGCAAATTGGAATCAGCTAGCGCAAGACAGGGTTAATTGGAGATCGCAGGGAGAGGCCTTTGTCCTGCAGTGGACATAAATATAGGCTTACGATGATGATGACAGTCATCTTGCACGTGTCACTTCAGCTTGGCATGCATTGAAACATGCAATGCATAACGGTTGCGTGTGTTCGAAGGCCTAATTAGGCCCTTCAATGAGCGGGCCCGAGTCTGGCCCGGGCCCGTGGCTTCAAGCCCGAGCCCGGCCCGGGCCCGCGGCCTCAAGCCCGAGCCCGGCCCGGGCTTTAACGCGGCTTTAAGCCCGGACCCGGCCCGAGCCCGCCGACAAACGCTTCGGATGGCCAGGCCCGGGCTTTCGGGCCGGCCCGGGCCCGTGCAGTGCTCTAGTCGCTTCACAGTTGTCTGAGGAATGACCTTGGATTCCACATTTCGCACATGTGAGTCTACCACGGCAGCTTTGCGAGTCGTGACCAAATCGTTGACATTGGAAACATCTCCTGCGATTAGGTATGTATGGCCTGACAGCTATCTTTGTGTATCCAGTTTCAATGGTTTGTGGCAGATCGCAAGTGGCAAAGGTCAGAATCAGGTGTTTTGTAGGAATTTCTTTATTGTCTCGTCTGATATTGATACGCTGTACATTGGTTACGTTTTGCTCTTTCCAGCCTTCCAATAGTTCGGTTTCGGACAAGTCGATGAGATCTGCATCAGAAACTACACCGCGTGCTGTATTCATAGAACGATGAGGTGAAACGGTGACAGGAATGTCTGCAAATGCCACAAGCTTGTTGAGTTTATTGTGCTGCTCTTTATTGCGGATCTCAAGCAGAAGGTCCCCGCTCGCCATTTTGGTGACTTTATAACCTGAGCCAAGGGCGTCAGTCAAGCCTTTCGCAACAAGAAAAGGGGATACGGTTCTAGCTGGTTTTCCAGTTTTTTCACTGTGGACTACTTGGAATTGGGGGAAGATTTATTTTGGTTTGAAAAGGTGAAGTAGTTCTTCGGTGCGTCCCCTCTTGTGAGAGTGACGATCAAGTAAACGGGGAAATGCTCGTGTTCCCATAATTGTTTGGCATATTTCGGCGGCAATGGCGGCCACCCACCACGGAGCCCAACTAGGGGACGCTGCAGCACTTAACGTGTAAGGCTGCAGGCGCCAGCGGTGCATTGCTGCTATAACCCAATATAAGATACCCAAGAGAGGGCACATACACAAGGTTAACCCAAGCCGCCTGTGAAAATTTGGAAGTGACGAAGAGAAGAGATGATAGGAGAGCAAAAGAAAGGAGATAGGAAAGCAAAAGGTTGGAGAGGGGGACAGGAAAAGGCGACCACCGATTTCCCCCGGGTGGGTCAGTCCGGGGGTGCCGTCTACGTGAAGCAGAGGCCAAAGAGGTGTGTTGCCTCCGCCGAGGGGCCGTAAAGGTCCAAACACCCGGCATCGGCTCAACCCCCAGGATCCCCCTTTCCCCGGACACGGCTAAGTCGCGCATGGTTAGACGCGGGACGGTCCAACCCCCATGTGCTCGGGTCCGTGGTGGCGCAACACACCAAACGCCTGCTGACGCAGACGCCCCTGCGGGGGAAAGTGAGATTCTAGAATTGGACGTAATGGTACCTGGATGAGCTCCATTTTCGATTGTCAATGTTTATTTCCCTACAAGAGTTCTCAATACAGATTCTCTTGATGCCCCGGTTGCAGTCTGCAGATAGGATATAATCATAGCTGGTGATTTTAATTCTCGCCACGTATCATGGGGTTATCGCTCCGACTCTTGTGGTAAATAATTGTTAGATTGGATTTCGTCAAATAATCTTTGTCACATACCCCGTGAACGAGGCGCAGACGCCGGACCAAATTCCAAAGCCGACTTATCAGCTACCGAAAATAATCCCACGAAAGCAAGGACAATTAAGAATGGGCCCTCAGGTGCGCCAGCGAACGCCGGTTGCTGTCCAAAGACCGAGTCAGAGCCCAGAGTTGTCGAGACACAACAAAACATATTCTTCACACAAGGCAGTTACACACACACTTGCACACTTAGGCTAGACACAACACAATACAAATCAGATGGGTATTCACAAAACACGAGAAATACGACAAGCACTAAGAATCCAACACGTAATGTACAAAATAAATAGGAACACTAAGTGTCCAATCGTATTCACCGTGCTGGTCCTGGAGTCAGCCGATCTCGGCGTAGCTCGGGGCAAATCTCGAAGAATGAACTTCTCCCGGAAATGCAGACGCTCGATGAACTCGTCGACTAGCTTGCTGGGGAATCACCTTCTTCCGCAGACGCTCGGTCTTCACGTCACACGTCACATCACTTCACCGGTGCTGACTGAACTCCACTGCTGATTCTCACACGGCGGTTATATAGCCGTCACAGGCGTTCTCGAACATTCCTATCGAAGTCGTGATCCCGGAGCATGGCCAAAGCTTGGGAATCTTCTCGTCTTTTCTCGTGCCATCGACCGCCGCCGTAGAAGCGTTGACGAGGGGGGGTGATGACTCATGCCGTTGGCGCGCGCTCACGCTGTAACAATCTCTCTCGACTCGCCGGGTGATAAGGTGCCTCAGCGCGCGGGTGTGCTCTCACTCTCTCCGGTTAACGTCGCTTCGTCGATGCTCTTCTAGACGTCTAGGCGCCGTTCGCGTTGATGTTTGAGGCGTATGTGCTCTCCCTCTCTGTTGAAGTTGCCGCGGGGCCGGCGTGTTCTTTCGCTGGCTTGCGTGACACTCGGCGCGCGCTTGGATTATGCGCTCTTTTGTGACAATCTTACTTGTGTAAATTCGAAAACTTATGTATCCGGCAAATAGCGTTAGGTGTTAGACCTAACTTTTTCCAGCTCAGGTTGTCATTTTTTCCTGGTCTGCCATCACCTCGGCCACAAATAGCGACCATCTTCCAATAATTTTTGAAATCACGTGCCCAATTAATTTGGTCGAAAAGCATGTCCGCACCTATGTTAATTATAATCAATTTCAAGAGTCACTGCGATCAGCTTCAAATAAACAGGTTGGCCTAAATGATGAAGTTAAGGCAGTTAACTTCTGTCAAGTGATAAGTGACAGTTACAAAAAATACAGGTTCAGTATGCAGTCAACTAAAGGTGGTACTTTTTCCCCATCGTGGAATCCGGACTGTGAACCCTAATATACCAGAAGAAAGGCAGCCTGGAGAAAGTTACTGTATAATAAATGTCCACGTAATTGGAATGACTATAAATTTGTTGCAGCAACATTCAGGCAAACAGTTGTCAAAGCGAAAGAAAATTATAACACCAAACATTACATTTACCTATCGCACTCTAGTAATAAAAAGCCCTATTTAGGTTTCTACGGTCTAAAAGAACACCGCATATCCACGAAGTGAATGATGATGAGTGGGCGAAGCACCGGGGGGATCATTCGGGTACCCGTGAATCCCCCGTACATTTCCCACTCGTACATGCAAAGGAGTGACAAAAGATGTGTACATTATATACAATGTTTTATTGGTCGAATATGGTATTGAGGTGTGGACTTCGTTTTCCCTTCATTAAGACTGCCTTGTGATCAGTGCAGCAGCACGGCGACGCCGGGAAGCGCACCCAGAGGTGGCGAGAGTGCGGGAAGCGGCGGCAAAACGCCGGAAGCATTCTCTACCTGAGGTTGGTGGTGGTGGTGGTGGTGGTAAACATTTATTAAGGTGTTATTTACATAGAGGTTGTTCGGGAAAACGAGCCCTTAGTGGGCCAGCTCCCTACAATACTAGGTGGAGTCCCTATTCAGGGACCCCATTGGTCGTGGCCGCTGTCGTGACACGCTGGACCATGGCCTGTTGAGCCGGAAGGTCCAGGCAGCCGAGCAGGGCCGCCTCCCAGTCCTCTCGGGTTGGGTTGGGGTTGGGGGTTAGAGAAGGATTGAGTTGGCATGCCCATACCATGTGGTAAGTGTCAGCCACCTCCCCATAGTACTGGCAGAGGCCGGAAAAGGAAGAGTCAAAGTGTTTGAGCACTGCCGGCCTATTCGTGAATAGGCGAAGAAGAATTCTCTCGTCCGCCTTCTTGAGCCCTTTGCAGAGCGCAGGAAAGCGGCGGTGAGAGTCCCGATAATGGGTACTTATGTCTTTAAAAGTGAGAAGAGGATGCTTGGTTCCAGCGCGAGCTTCGCGAGCCCTCAGCTCCGGGTCCGCATGCCGGCGTTCCCGTGCTGCTGCAGCTTCGCGAGCCCTCAGCTCCGGGTCCGCATGCCGGCGTTGCCGTACTGCTGCAGCTTTGCAAGCCCTAAGCTCCGGGTCCGCATGCCGGCGTTGCCGTGCTGCTGCAGCCTCGCGAGCCCTCAGCTCCGGGTCCGCATGCCGGCGTTCCCGTACTGCTGCAGCTTCCCGCGCCCTAGACTCCGGGTCCGCGTAGTGTCTGCGTCGCCGTGCTGCACCAGCTTTGCGAGCTCTCGACTCCGCTTGCAGTTGAGCCGGCACTCTCGCCTTTTCATCCATAGCGGGTCCGCCGTTATCAGAAGCGACTGTTATCATCCATGGCTGAAGAGAGAGAAAGAGAGCGCGCGTTGGGAACGACCGCAGCGCCCCTAGTAGACAGCATGCAAACCAGAGCTACGGACGACGAGAGGGGGACAAGGCTCGGCCCTAAGGTGCTTCGCCCCTAAAAGATTGTTTCAGCCCCAATAAATGTAGAGTCTGTTAGATTAACTTCCACTGAATTGCTACAGTCACTGGGGAAGATTTCAAAAGGCTTAGAGCGTCGATTCACATCACTTCGCCCCTATCATATACCGGCGCCTGAACCTGCTAATGATTACATAGCAGTCACATTAGAAGAATTAATGAGAGTGGTGAAGGTGCTGCCAGCCCCAGCCCCAGGTCTAGATGACAAAACTACAGCAAGGATAAAATTATTATTCGAACTGTCTCTTTAGGGTTCGCTTTATCTTATAAATCTCTCGATTAAAAATGCATTGATTCATCCGAATTGGAAGGTTGCCAAAATGATTTCGCTACTCAAGAAGCCGGGCGATGGATATACAATAGACAACATTAGACCTATTTCTCTGACCTCAAATCTCGTAAAGTTAATCGAGAGAGTTCTGTATGGTCACATCGATAGGTGGATAGGCGAGAAACAAATATTAAGTAATTCTCAAATAGGATTCAGGCCCACCTGCTCAATTTGGTGAGCCCATGTTGACTTGGAGAGTCGAATTCAACTCGCTCGCCGCAACAACCAGCATGCGGCCTTAGTGACTTTAGACATTGCGAAGGCGTATGGCAGTGTCGACCACAGTACCTTAATCAACAGACTCGAAAGTGTGAATCTCGCACAGTATATAATTGCATGGATTAGAAATTTTCTAAGCGGACGAACATTTTATTGCTGCCAAAACGGTCTTTCGTCTCACAGTTACAAACAGACAAGGGACGTTCCTCAAGGTGCAGTACTTTGCCCCATATTATTTAACATTTTACTAAATCACATCCCGACACATCATGGCTTTCAGGCTTACCTATACGCTGATGATATCGCATTTTCCTCGGTATGAAATTATATACATAACCTATATAAAACTTTACTGTCGTATTTGAATCAGTTGAAATTTGACTAAAAGGAATACAAATGTCGCTAGATGTCACCAAAAGTGCAATCACTGCCATGCTAATTTTACTGTTTTACTTTCCACAACAACAAAACAATAATAATTTCAATTTTAAAGATAGAATAGCATGAAAATTAATATTAAAGATTAGAATTCATCTGTAATCTCATTCTTAAGTAAGAAAATCCTATCTAAGTATTCATCCTTTTTCTACCCACTGCCGCCCAATTCATGGCCATGCAATTCCCCGTAGTGGGTTGTGCTCTATATATAGGCACCAAACCAAACCAAACCAGCTTTGAATACTATCGCGTTGCACTGGTAAAGGCGAAGCTTAAGCGTCCTCCAAATGTTATGTGCAGCCTTAAGAAAAAAAAGAAGAAAAAAACGGAGGCTCAGGAAATCGTAGGTAATCAAAATAATTCCACTGCGTTGGACAACCAAACGCTTTTTCCAAGGAACACTTCCCTTGTCCTGTCTCCGTTATTTCCATATGCGGATCATCTGGCAAATTCTCCCTTAAATCTTTTTGTTGCTTCCTGTGTCAGTAGAAAGTATAACAGCAAGGTTCGTTTTCAATAAAAGTGGTGTGATTTTTTTTTTTTTGCCTGGTGGAGCTGCTCGTGGCAGGTCGCGAGGAATGAAGAAGAGGACATCGCGCCGCCCGCTGGCTTGGACTTAACAACTATAACATCGGTGAGCGAAAATCTTTTTTTTTCTTATAGCGGCCTTTGCAGCAAATTATTGGTATAGTGCATCCGCTCAGTATGCGTTTCGTGCTCTCTTTGTCAGTCGAGCCGGCGAATAGCAGCTTGAATCACAAATAAAGTGCTGTACAATGGTGCAAGGACCCGAGCAAGTGAAGCTAAACAAAGGCTGAGCCACGGTGTTTAAGTGTTTGTTCAACTTTTGAAGCTTTACTTATGCCCGCACTTACGAATCGCCAGCACTGAGTCGCTAAGAATGAAATCACAGCGCGCAGGCCGTTTGGGTTTAAGATAACGTCTCCAGTCGCGCCGTCCAATGCTCGCTTTGGAGGGGGAGAGCGGGAGGCGCGACAACCAATGGTGGTGTAGAAAAAAAGTGGGTCTACGGAGGAGTGGGGTGTGAGAGGAGTTGGCGTTAGCGTTGATTCTATACGGAGCTTTGGTCAAGGGCTCTTGTCCGGGAACGTCGTAGAAAAAGCGTGCGGAATGCGCTAGGAACGCCGTCGCCCGTGGACGCCGACGCGTCCCATCCCCCGCAAGTTGCGCCGTTCGGACCAGACAAGCGGCCGCGAATGCAACGACGTACGGCTCGGACGCTCGCTCCCATTGCAGCCGGCCTGACGCGGCAGGCCGGCTAACACAGCTTCGTTGTTCGCCCATCTTCACGGCGTGGAATGGGCGGGGATTTTCGTTAAAGTTGCTAGCCATTAATGAAAGGCGGCTCTTCCGTGGCTCACGGTTCAATCCGGAATACTCAGTTGTCCGGACGAAGCCCTGGCCGCTTTGGATTGTAAAGTGGAGTGGCAGTCTTACGCTACGCACGTTTTCGGCACCACACGGACATCGAGCTACCAGTGGAGATTCAACTCGGTACACGACACGAATGTTTGGAGGAGCGCGCGTCCGAGTGAGTTTTTTTGTTTTCAGGAGTCCTCCCCGCGAGATCGGGCTGCGCGCCCGAGCTTTCCAAAACGTTTTGCGACTAATCCGCTAGGACAGGGCGCACGTGCCCTCGAGCCGTGAAAAAGGCGGATTGATCAAGCCGGGATGCTATCCGAAGTGGTAGCCTTAGGAGCTGATCAGATCAACCACGTGTGGGCGGTGACCTTGAACAGCGCGGAAGCAACGAAACGGATGGTTGCCTTGAAACAGCTACAAGTCAAAAGGCGGTACTGTCTAATCGTAGACTCACAATACCACCAGGTCAGGCTTAGGCTACACTGGCTTCCGCATTGTGTGGACGACGAGGATGTGCGGACAGCGCATGCTGCTTTCGGCAAGATCACCGAGACTACCCTCGAGCGTTAGCGAGTACAAGGTGTCAGTTGAAAGGGGTCCACAACACGTTGACTGCGCCTCATGCTCAATCGTGGCATGAAGGTAGATGATCTGCCTCATCAATTAAGGGTCGGCGGTGAAATGGCTCTAGCGGTGGGACATAGGCGCCCGATGCAGTGCTTGCGCTGCCGTGATTTCACTGGCCATGTACGCCGTGATTGTTAAGTGCCGCGTTGCTGGCTGTACAGAAGCTTTGGACACAGACTCACAAAGCGTTCGCCACAGTGACGATTCTGGGCGCTGGAGTTGAATCGTTGGAGCAGGTTATGGACATCATCGAAGCAGAGGAGGCAGCGGAAAGTACAAATAAACCAGAAACACCGGCAGCGAGTGGCAACCGACGCTCGACTGGGCGTACGATGGGCCCTCAATGCGCTCAGCCGTAGCAGAGAAAGATGTAGAAGTAGAATAAGCCACCGATGCTCTGGAAATCAACGAGGTTTTGGAGCCTAACGAACCTAACGCACCTGCTGCGAGCGTTGCCCGGTCGACTATCGTTTGTGCCGCAGCTAAGCGCAGCCATGACCAGACAGACAACGCGCCTTCTAGGAGCAACGAAGAGCCAATATTAAAGGCGGTACAGGTTCGGAGGAGTAGCCTTAAGTCACGGCCTTCTTTAGTGAACAGAAATCCTTGTGGCAAACGTCCTCCTAAAGAAAGCGAGGCCGCTCCACCAGACAGCTCCGGAGGCGTCTAGCTTGAATGTAGACGGGAACGGTAAGCGCCCTGGTCTGGGACTTACCTCCAGTTATAATCAAACATGGTATGATCCTCCCTGTGTTTATCTACTCTTAAACGTACCATGCTTGGCTGCTAAGAGAAAACAGTCAATTATATCGCTTAATGACGAATCAGGACCTGGGTATGTCAGCCATCCAGGAAATAAAAATTGCGAGGGAGGACGATACTGCGAGTATGGCGCAGCGTTTAACGCCACGGTATTATGCCGTAGTCAACCATGCAGATGGTGCGTCAGCTGGATATGTGCTTTTTGTTAAAAATTGTCGTTACTTGTTATGCAGGAAGCTGTTTCGTCTACAACAGGAAGACTGGTTTTATATGACTTTGTTGTACGATAACGACTGGCGGATTTTTAGTGTTTAAGGCCCAAATAAAGTTGACGAGAAGGAAAATTTGTACGCGTATATTAATCAGTACTTGAGTTCACAGAAGCGCATTGTCTTTACGGCCGATTTTATTTGCATGTTGAATGGGCGTGATAAAACAAGGAGTGCTTTCAGAGACAAAAACACAAATTTGTTAACAGACATGTTCAAGGAATACGACTTGGATGACGTAGCTGAATCCCTACAGACGGCTCACGGTGAGGAGTATACGCACTTTGAGGGCACCAGTCATGCTCGCCTCGACCGAATTGACGTTTCATAGGACATGATTCTGAAGTGTAGTAACTACGACGTTGTACCAATGTCAGTTTCGGATCACTGCCTTCTTAAATGCCTATCAGGTAGAAGAAACAAAGTAGTAGTTTTAATTCAGATTTATGGGGAAAATGGGAAGCTTATAGGTGACGAAACAGTTCAAAAAAAGAAAAACAGGTAATTATTTTTCCTCCGCTTTCTTCCTCCCTCAATACCCAGCTTTTTGGACCGGCCGATCGCGGTAATAACTCCTTCCAGCAACTGTTAAAATGCGGAAAGAGACAGCATTGATAAGTGTGTGTGTACGACTTGCGTGTTTGTGTCATAAGTCGAGTTTTACGGCGGTAGCTGCGGGTAATAGCTAGCTCAGGCTTCCGGTATCATGGCGAAACGACACAAAGCAGAATGAACGCTTTAGGCTAAAGGCGTTGTGTGGGAAGTTAGTGGTACTGTAGGCTTCCCTTTGCTTCACCCCGGCAGCAAGGCGAGGTGCACGCACGCACGCACGCACACCGCGCTGCATTTGCTTGTTCGTTAGTTTTTGAGCACAATGAATAAGGGGGCTAGAGGGACTTAAGGCGTTCTTCATCACAACCATAGAAACTAACGGATAAAGTAAAGCCACAGAAAGCATGGAAGTTAATTGTTCTGTTCACACCAAATGTAGAAATGACGAGACAAACAGAAAGGAAACACAAAAAATTGGAGAGACAGCGGAGATCTAGTAGAAAATGAGAGTGCGCTAAAGGATAACTTGCTGCACGTTGCAATCGAACCCACATCTTACGCATTTTGAGTGCGCTGCTTGAACTATTCAGGCACCACGGCAGCAATTTCTCGCCCCCATTCTTGGATGTGTACAAGATTAACCCTGAAAGAGTTAGGCAGCGCCACTCAAGGCGAGAGCAGCTGCTTACATATTAATATCATCGTAACTATATAACGTGTGCACACGGCAGGCATTGCCAAATCACGACTGGTAACACTGTCGTTGAATAAAAAAAGTGTACAATCATTGCATTCTACTAGTACTAACATATGGAACCGAAATTGGAGATTAACAAAGAAGCTCGAGAACCAGTTAAGGGCCACAGAAAGAGATATGAAATGAAAAACGTTACGCGGAACGTTAAGGGACGGGAAGAGAGCGGTGCGGATCGGAGAGCAAACGGGGATAGCTGATATTCTAGTTGATGTTAAGAGAAAAAATGAAGCTGGGCAGGTCATGTAATGCGTGGGGCATATAAACGCTTAACTATTATATTTGCAGAATGGGTGCCAAGAGAAGGGACGCTTAGTTGAGGGCGGCATGAAATTAGGTGAGGTGATGAAATAAGGAAATTTGCAGGCATAAGAGGTACTTGTATATTGCTGGGAGAGGAGTTATGCAATTACCCCTGTCTTTCGCTAGCTGATTGCAACTTGCGCAGGAAATTCGCAGGCAAGTTGAAATCAGCTAGCGCAAGACAGGGGTAACTGGATATCGTTGGGAGAGGCATTCGTCCAAATTTAGTCCCTCGAATCTGCTAGTTATTTTTCGTCATTGAATCGCGAGAGCCCGGATTATGTCAGCCTTGATGCCATGAGGTAATCTACGAAGGTTTATTCACCAATTGCCTGCTCCTAAGCTCAAGTACAACGGCACGCCTGCGGTTAGAAGGGCGTACGTCCGCCTCCTTGACCATGATCTGCCCTGCCTAACTCTCCTAGGGCTAATCTTGTAGACAGCTCAGACCTATTCAATACCTTGTCGGTTAACGCAAAGCTCGACCTTGGCTAAGTTGCCCACAGTAGTTGGCAGCTTGGCAGTTAGCCAATGTTAGGGCGAAGTCAATCACCAAGCACAAGGTAAATAAACAAACTTTGTCCAACCAATCCTCCGCTGGCCAGCACACGCTTCGGCAAGGCTGAACTAGATGCAATTTTTCAACTGGGCAACCAACTGGGGGAGGGGGGGGGGGGCTTTTTTTGCGCGTACTAATATATTAAAGTGCAAATTTTTTTCCGTGAATGGTTGTGCTCACCAATTTATTATTGGTTGACAAACGTTCTTTCGGCCTGCCGGTACAGTTTTTAGACACAATAAACAACTTTTGCTCACTGCTCATGTGCACTGTATCTGTGGTACTACTATGCCTGTTTATTTCACGAGCGCAAGATAGCGCGGATTAAGATAGCGCGGATAGCGCGGTTTCTGTGAATGTTTTCCACTCCTGCTAAGCATATAAAATTGGGCTGCTTTACGTTCGCGCTCATTTTTCAAAGGTTGTTCTGTTTACAAGACACTTATGCTCATGGACCGCGCAGTTACCCAGTGGGCGGCGCGTGTCAGGCTGCTGCCATGTCCAAACCTGAGGGCAAGGTGGGCGGCAAGAGCAAGGACGCGCAGCCGGCGTCGGGCACGGCGCCACCCTCGGTGACGGTGTCCAAGCCTGCGGGTTCGCCGGCGACGTCCTCCAGCCGCCTGCCAGCATCCTCCTCTAGTCACGCCACTGTGAGCGCCGTTGCTGTGTATACTGCCATCTTGCAAGTTCATTTCGTTCGACCTGCTTGTGCATATTATGATTGCGTTTACCACAGCTTACATATTCACGGAAGCGCGGCTACATGCTGAGCCATATATTGCAGTCTCCTGTATATCGTTCCAATCATGCGCAGCAATATGCGTAGAACAATCAGAAAAAAGCGATAAGTTCCATTCCAGTTCCGACCGAACAGCGCTAAAAGACCGACGATGCAAAAGAAAACTGCTAGCGCCACTACCATTAGTGGGTACTAACTTTAAAGGATTTCTTAATTCTTCCCGTTTCCAGCCATCGCTCTAGCAAATTCCATTACGACTACATGTTGTGAGGGCGAAGCTGGGGCGAGATGCTCGAGGCTTGGCACGAAGGCGGTATCGTCGACGCAGGCCGACGTCTTTAATAATGTTGATAAGGCATGCTAAACAATACAAGGGCTAACGCGCGCGAGCGCGACTCAAGAGAACAGTCCTACATGGCAGGGGGGTAGACACTCACTCAGCTCTCCTCTCCAAGCTAAAGGCGGGAAAGCAGGGGAGAATGCCAGGCAGGTGCTGCCATCTGTCGGGCGGCTGGCGAAGTCGAAGTGGGAGTCTCGGAGGTACCCCACATCCGGCCCCACTTTTATGATCAAAGTCCTCTTTGATTACAAGTGCGAACTAAGGCTAGGCAAAGGGGAGAAAACGCTAGACATGGACAGCAGGCAATGTATGGGAATACTAGGCATGAATAGGCGAGGCAGAAAGACAGAGGCAAATTACAGGCAAATAGCAACAGACGAGGCAAGGCAATAAATGTTCTACATGGATTAAATCCAAAATCAGGCAATGACAAACTCTAAAGAAATTCCAAGGGGCACAAGCACAGCACTTTCAAAAGTCCACTTCATAGTCCTTAAGAAGGGTGGGCAGTCTGCGCTTTCTGACTGGGCACTGATCGTTCAGCTGCAAAACAGATGCAGTTTCTAATCTACGTGACACCAGTCGAGAAGTCTTCAAAGGTGGACGCAGCCACGAGGATTTCATCAAGTAGACTCTGATGCCCGACCTTATAGGAGGTTGAAGGTCTTGCATGACGAGCTGCATGGCACGTTGAAATGTTGAAGCATTCTTGAGTTCAAAGGGCATGCGTGTCCACACGTATGTCCCACTGTGTGTGATGAAGGCTGTCTTGACATAATCTGCAGCACGCAGGCTGACTTGCCAGTAGGGAGATTTCAGGTCCAGACATGCAAAATATGATGCTCCGGTGGCGCCTTGCATGATATCATCAGCATGGGGCAAAGGGTGTACAACATTCACAGTGAGCTTGTTAAATGGAACATAGTGGCCGCACAGACGCTTTTTCAGTCCTCTGGACAGAACAATCACTGGAAAGACCCATGGCCCAATGGCAGGCAGGATGACGCCTTGTGCAAAAGCTTGGCTGTTTGTTTATCTAGGAACTGGCGGTTATCTGCGCAGTATCGATATGGACTTCTGCTGTACGGCACGGCATCGGGCACTAAGTCTATGCAATATTCCACACCTTTGAAATGGCCGATGTCATCCTAATCACGAGCAAATGTGAGATGATGATCTGAAAGGGCCGCAGCCGGAGTGACTTGCTGCATCTCTGATAGGTGCTTTGCAACACAAGCGGGAGGAAGGTCAGGATGAATTGTTATGGCTACTGTACCTTCTGGTGCAACAGTGGCTTGTTCTGGCAGGCTCTTTGCACAAATGCTTCCAAAGGGGCTCCATTCCTGGGAGAGGTGCTTCCTGGAGACCACCTGAACATGGCACTTCAGTACATTGAGCTAGGAAAGACTGCCGAAGAATTACTGTGCACGAGGCACGTGGATACAGCTTCTGGTGCGTCTGTATGACTGTACCAGAGGCCAGATGGTGGATTTCTGCTGGATTTGGAAGCTCGAACATAAGTCTTGTATTTGTATCGCTGAGCTATATGCATCGCTTAGTTGTTGCAACAAGTCTGCCCCAGGCTCTGACCGCATAGTTTATAAATTGCTAAAACACCTTCCCCATGAAACAAAGAAAACTCTCCTCTGCCTTTACAATGCTATATGGTCCTCCGGCAAGATCCCCGCCGCCTGGAAAGAGGCCATTGTCGTCCCTATACTGAAGCAGGGCAAGGACCCATCGTCTGTTTCGAGTTACCGGCCTATAGCACTAACAGGCTGTCTCTGCAAACTGTTCGAAAAATTGATAAATCGCCGACTAATCCATTTCCTCGAATCAAACAAACTGCTTGACCCGTACCAATGCGGGTTTCGAGAGGGTCGATCCACCGCCGACTATTGGATACGTATTGAAACGCAAATTCGTGAAGCTATTGTTCATAAGCAGTTTTTTCTGTCTGTATTCCTTGATATGGAAAGAGCCTACGATACCACGTGGCGGTTTGGAATACTTAGAGACCTCTCACACGTTGGTATACGTGGTAACATGTTAAATGTCATAGAAAGTTATTAATCTAATCGCACATTCCGTGTTCGTGTGGGAAATGCTGTATCAAGACCATTTGTGCAGGAAACTGGAGTGCCACAGGCTGGGGTGCTCAGTTGCACTCTCTTTATCGTAAAAATGAGTTCTTTGCGTCTGTATATGCCAAGAAACATGTTTTATTCTGCATACGTCGATGATGTACAGATAGGTTTCGCCTCGTGCAATCTCGCAGTCTGTGAGCGGCAGATTCAGCTTGGTCTGAACAAGATGTCTAAGTGGGCAGACGAGAATGGATTTAGCCTTAACCCACAAAAGACCACCTGCGTCCTGTTCTCCAGAAATAGGGGTCTGCACCCCGATCCTGACATTGAGTTGCACGGACAACGTGTGGCCGTAAAAACCGAACATAAATTTTTAGGTGTGATTCTAGATACGAAGCTTACGTTTGTGGCACACATACGGTATCTAAGAAACAAGCGCATGAAAACAATAAATATTCTAAAAGTGTTGTCACGCACCGCTTGGGGTAGTGACACAAGGTGTCTTTTGAATTTGTACAAGAGCCTCATACTCACAAGATTAGATTACGGCGCCATAGTGTACCATTCCGCTACGCCAAGCGCCCTAAGGATGCTGGATCCTGTACACCATCTAGGCATCCGCCTAGCCACTGGTGCCTTCAGGACAAGTCCTGTGGCAAGCCTGTATGTAGAGGCGGACATGTGGTCGCTTGATATACAACGTTTATCCTTAAGCCTCACCTATTTCCTGAAAGTAAATTCGAACCCGGAACATCCGTCCTTCTCAACCGTAAATGATATGACCAGTTCCACACTCTTCAATAACCGGCCGACAGCAAGAGAACCCTTTTCACTACGTGTAAGAAAAATTAGTGAAGAAATGGACATCCCACTACTTGAAAATATCCTGATGGCCCCAGCAAAGCCAGTGCCACCGTGGCAGTGGCAACTCATAGAGTGTGATAATTCGTTTGTAGAGGTAACAAAAGATGCTCCAGAAGCACATATCCGGATGCATTTTCTAGAAATTCAGTTTAAGTACTCGTCCTGCACTCAGTTTTACACTGACGCTTGCAAGTCACATGCAGGGGTATCTTATGCAGTAGTGGGCCCATCGTTCTCCGAGTCCGATGTACTGCACCCGGAAACAAGCATTTTTACGGCTGAGGCCTATGCACTTTTATCGGCTGTGAAGAGTATAGGCAAATCCAAACTCAAAAGATCAATAATATTTACAGACTCCCTAAGCGTCGTAAAAGCCGTCATGACTCTACATAGACACAAAAACCCTGTACTTATTGAACTGTATTCTGCTCTGTGCAAGGCATACCTCTCTAACCAGCATATTATTTTGTGCTGGGTGCCTGGCCATCGAGGCATCGAGGGCAATGTTCTGGCTGATCTCTGGCTTAACCCTACCGCTTCTATCCCTGCCACAGATCTCAAGCCCTACTTGAGAAAGAAAATTCGAAGCCACTGGTAGCGCTTGTGGGATGCCGAAACGAACAACAAGCTCCACTTAGTTAAGCCACAGATAGGTCCCTGGCGTCCCGTTACGAAAATTCGAAGAACTAATGTCCTATTCTCTCGTCTGAGAATAGGACATACATTCGGCACCCACAATTTTCTCTTGACTGGAAATGACCCGCCAACCTGTGGTAGATGTGGAGAGAGGCTTACCGTTCTCACGTGCTCGTGGAGTGCAGGGAAGCCGAAAGAGAGAGAAAAAGACACTTTCCTCTAGCGTACCAGTACCGTCTCCCTCTCCACCCCGCTATGTTTCTTGGTGACGAACCTCTCTTTAACACGAAAGCTGTTTTGGATTTTCTGAGCGATTTTGTACTGCATCTTATTTGCCCAATAGTCTCGTAGCGCATCCTCTCCTCAGATGATGTCGCCACGATAGTAGTTTTGCATAGCACGCGCATCCAGGCCCTGACGTGTTCAAAGGGTCTGTCAAGGCAGTACTGCTTTTAAAAAAAATGATATATTTTCGTTTGTCGTCATTACCTTGCAATTTGTTCTTTCATGATCATAGTCCACCTCATTAGCCATTGCCATAATTTATTACATATATTTTTTACGCATTTTACCGCGATTTGTTTTTAGGCCCTTTTACAGCCACGACACACCTTTCGCAATTGATTGGTCCATGGTCAGTTCATAACCACTGGCCTGGCGCTCTTTGGCCATACCTGGCCCTTGCGCCATTAAACACCATTCATCACAAGTCTTGTATTGCTGGCACGAAACCAATGTTCACCCAGTATCACTGGCAAGACATTATTGCTGATCACAGCGGCTTCCACTAGAGCTGTTATGGGGCCCACTGTAATCTTAAGGCAGACCGTGCCTTCGGGATGCATACTTGATCCACCAACAACGGCTAAGGGCTCGCATGTCCAGGGCATCAGGGGAAGATTCTTAATTGCAGACTTGGTCACTATAGTTATGTTGGACACTGTGTCCGGGAAAGCGTCGTAGGAGCCCAAGAGTGCAAAGTCAGCTGTAAAGAATGAACACCCCAAATGGGAGCCATTGACATCTTCCAAATGGCTTGTGTGCAGCGCAGGGACTGCTGCATGAAGTGATGTTGAAGCTGTGGCTGGGTGCTGTTTGACAGTCTCTTGCTTTGTTGGGCACTTCGATGCTAGGTGGCCCTTTCCGTGACACTTGAAGCAAACAGCTTCGCTTAATGACTGTCTGGGCGAAACGCAGGGACACCATAACGCTGTGACAGAGCCGAGTACCGAGCTTCCTTCTCAGCAGGCGGTAGATCTGCTATGCGATCGCTATGTGGAGGACTGGCAGGGAAGAACGGGGCCTCACAGCTATGCCTGAAGCTGCAGACTGTTGGAGGTGCCACTGAAGGCATTAATGACGCAGAAGAGACTTGTCTGGAAGGTATAGACCCGTTATTTTGAATGCAAAGAGTCTGCTCAGGACGATCAGCCGGATTGCTTGCGGTCTGCATATGTTGCATTGCCCTGTCAAACTGGGTCCATATATCAATAAAGCTGGATACTGACGATGGGCGTTGCGCTGCTATGCTTGTTGCGGTTCCCGCGCACTGAATGCCATGCAGGAGATATTCCATCTTCTGAGGCTCCGTCAGTGGCGCTGGACATTTCTCGATTACTCGAAGCTTTGCATAGGCATAGTCGCGAAGTGACGTGAGAGTTGGACTGTACTTGGGACATAATTTGCTGCTGACATTGCAGTAGAGTCAGCTCGTCGGAGAATGCGTCCAGGAAAGCTTTACGCCACATATCCTAAGTCTGGAACTGCGGGACAAGAGTCAGGTGCCAGTTTTTCGCAGTGCCTCTCAACTTGCTTGCGGCGATGAGGCGGGTTGTTTCTGGCGACCACGAAGTTAGCTGATGCGTTCGCTGAATCTCCTGAATCCACAAACGCGCACATTGCTTGTGGCAGTTCTCGAACAATGGCAGGGTAGACGATACGTCGGGCATGGTTGTCAGTTGCAGCTGTGGCAAGGAAGGGGCCTGGTACTGCGGTAACGACGTTGGCGAAAACGGCACTCCAAATGGTGGCTAGGGGTCCCGTGGAGCCGTTACAAAGCTGGGTGTTGTTACAAAAGCCGCGGTTTCTGTGGCGGCGAAAAAACTTCATGCGCTTGCATGGCGGCGCCGTCGCAAATGAGCGGCTGCGTGGGGTAGGACCACGGTGGTGGTGGGACGTACGAGGCGGGCGCATACACTTGGGACGTTGCACCTGGAATTGCTTGACAAACCGTCGAAGTAAGGGGCGAGGCAGGGAACTGCACTCTGGTCGAGGAAACTGGCGTCGAGGCCGGAATCGGTGGTTGTTTCGGAATCGCTGCACGAGCTTCCTCCAGGCACGCTGTCAAACGTTGAATGAGGTCGTTCCTTGACCTGGTAGCGTCTATTTCGCGGCGAATGAGCTCGGTTTGCAGAAACTCAGTGCTGAAGCATGCGACGGTGGCAGCGTCGACTTCGGCGCAATTCAAATCCGGCATGGCGCTTACTTGGCGGGAGCAAGGAGGTTGACAATGGCGGCGACTAGGCGGGCCTGGCGGGAGCGGCGGCATGGCGTGAGTGAACGGCGAGGCGAGATTCTTGGTCGATTGCACCACATGTGAGGGCGAGGCTGGGGCGAGATGCTCGAGGCTGGGCACGAAGGCAGTATCGTCGACGCAGGTCGACGTCTTTATGAATGTTGATAAGGCATGCTAAACAATACAAGGGCTAACGCGCGCGAGCGCGACTCAAGAGAACAGTCCTACATGGCAGCGGGGTAGACACTCATTCAGCTCTCCTCTCCAAGCTAAAGGCGGGAACAGGGGAGAATGCCAGACAGGTGTTGACATCTCTCGGGCGGCTGGCGAAATGACTGTGGGAGTTTCTGAGGTACCTCGCAATGTAACACAAGACAGACGTAATTACAGTATACCAACACTAGGCCAAATGCGGCTGTACATTGTCAGACATCGGCAGGAAGACCGGCGTATGCCATAAACTGCTGCTCGCGACAGCGTTGGGACAGGCTAGCTGATAGCAAATAATGTCGTATAATAGGCAAGCCAGTAGTGACCCGGTGGACGGGCCAGCAGCATTCCGCGCTGTAGATTCAAAACTCGCGGTCTTCCATCGCATTCATTCTCTCAACGCCAATTGACTGTATAACCGATGCTGCATTTCATACATGACACGCATATTGTCACTCAGTTTGTCATCAGAAATTGCTTACAGCTTGGTTAGACTGAATTCATGGCACAATTTTATCTGCATGCTAGACGTAACAATACTATCATGAAGTTTACGCGAACAAAAGTACATCACATATGCATAGTTTAACTGCGGTTGGTAATGAACAGATTAAGCTTTTTTAGTGTCACAATAAAATTTTAAGGAAATTGAAATCAACTCTTTCTGCGATTATGACAATCTGCAGTTGGTCTTTTAGATTTTCTCCGCTCACACGTATGGGGCTGCTGCTTTTGAACATACGAATCTTTTCTTCATCTCACGTCGTGTACAGCGCAGACCGTTTGAATGGAAATTAACATCGGGGTGCTAATACGCGCAAGCTTGTAGTCGTTCCAAGATTCATTCTGCAGAAAACTAAAAAAATACATGGACACTTTTTACAATGAGCTCATACGGAGTAAAATTTATCTGCAAGAATAAGAGATCAAATGCATTCATATTCGCGAAAAACCGTTTTCTCTTTCTATGAGCTTATACCACGATTAGTACACGGCGTCCGCTTGTAGTTTTTAGATCGTATTATAGCATTGCATCATTTCTAAAAAAAATGACGTTTGATGAAGAGTGAAGAACGAAGTTAACATATTGCTTACTCTGCATCAAAAACAAATACCGGAGTCCTGCATGCTGCATCTGTTAGTGAATCTAAATCAGACAAATTTCATCGATACAATTATAGCTGACGTGAAATTGTGACGTCTGCAGAAGTCCTTCTCACCAATAAGGAGAACAATTGAACACATATGTTTTGTTCGATTTCCTAATAAGTGAAATTTACAGAACTCTTACATAGTGTTTTATTGCTGATGTACAGAGTAGTAAACACAATACTTAAGTGTTGCTATTTTCAGGAGTTCTTGAACAAGATTACCAGTGTAAATTAAACTTCGTTTAGAGCAATAATTTCATTTTACCTTGTTTTTTTTAAGTGCAACAAACTGCGTCATGTTTAGAGCAGTGGTTGCCGAGAAAAATAATTTCTTCATTTTCATGTAGTTATAGATGCACCCGTGCGGTCAGGACGCGTCAGGAGAGCGATCTTTTCCTCGCCGGTTTCTTCTCAAAGACAGGTGCCTAGCAATGGCGGACGAAGCCGAACACGTCACGCCAGTGAGCCCCGAAAATTGAAGACCCCACTTTGTAGCCATTTGTGGCTGGGGGTACTGGTGCAAAGAAGCAGACAACCGCAATGCTGTACAGTTTGTGTTCATTGCATGCTTGCCGCCAGTATTCGAGTTGCATGGCTTAGTTGTCAGTGGTCGCGTCATCAAACCTAAAGCCACGTGCGTTCTGCGTTCGCGACAGCGTTGGGACCGGCTATCTTATGGCAAATAATGTCGCATAATAGGCAAGCCAGTAGTGACCCGGTGGACGGGTCACTAATGGCTACGTGGCGGGGTCCGAAATAAGGAGCACTTGCTGTATATAAAGATGCGAAATTAAAATACTCTTGCTGCAGCGCATGCGCCCAAGCACGCGGCGACCGATCGATTTTTCGTTTGGCGAAAGTGCTAGCGGACTCTATTCAGTGCACCTCAATTGTAGTCTGACAAGCGTGCAGCTGGCCAGCAAGGCTCGAGCCTTGTGCCATAACGTAAAATGATTCCGAACTGTTTTGATTCTAAACTCCTGACGTCAAATTTACGTAATTACCGACGCAAGCATCGGGCGCTAACCCGCAGTGTTGTCCTGAGTTAACAACCCAATCAAACACTCTCCTCATTTTTAGGTCACCTTTGTTGCCTTCAAAATCAATAACATTGTCTACACTCAGCGGTTTTTCTTAACTAATTGGCTGACAAGAGGCGAGGAGCACGCTCTTGTGGAGAGAGTTTCGATGGGGCCGAGCCAGCACAGTGAAAATAGATAACCGCATGAGGGTAGTGCCGGCTTCTCCGATTGGTCCGCTTCGCCTTAAGGCCGCTTCACAAGGTGCGATTTTCGTCGCACCGGAAGTGCGATTTCCGTCGCGTGCGACGAAAATCGCAGTCGCAGGGCCGATTCTGATATTTTCAGCTGCGACCAACCGGTTGGTTGCAGCGTGGCAACGTCGCAGAGATCGGTGCGACTTTCCGTCGAAATTGCGCCGAGAGCTATTTCGCGGTCTGTTTTGGAAAATGGCGTCGGTCGCTCAACACAACGTTTATGGATACTTTTTTGTCTATAAATGTTGGCTCAAAAAGCCTCGAACAGTGGAAAAAATTGAGTGGATCCACTCCATTATTGCAAAACCCAGTATCCAGTGCCCAGTGTCATGCCTGATTATGGGCCCAGTGTCGCGCGCTGGATACTGGGGCGCTGGCAAGGCGCGGGGTACTGGTGCGAAATGCAGCTCTAGAGCGAGAAATGCGTGGTGCATGGCTACCTTATATGTTTTTTCGAATACACAAAGAAACAGAGAACGTTGCAATGCAATAAAAAAAAGAAAAAAAAAGTAAAACCAAAATATATGCCAGGATTCGAACCTCCGCCCTACAGATCGCAATCCCAGTATCTTGCCACTACGTCACGCCGATCCATGATCACCAGTTCATATTTTGTCATGTCAACGCGCAGACATAGTTATAGCTTTGCACAGACCTCTCGCACAGACATGGTAGATGCGATATCGCCTTCAACTAAAACTTACGTCTCTATCAGGACGAAAAAGTTGTTGTCCGTATTGCATAGTATGCTTGGAAGTGCTGCAACACTGATTTGCTTTTGCGATTGGTATATTAACAACGAAAAAGCCTTAAATGAACCGCCGACCCGGAATGTTGTATAGGCCGTTACTGCCAATTTTGTCAGCGTTTTCTTATACTTAGCGCGAAGGTAATGCAACATTTCCATAGCTCGACAATGCTTTTCAATGGACACGTATTTTTAAACACATAACTCCGTAAGAGAAGCGGTCGGTTAATGCGGCTGACAGCATTCGGCGACAGCACATATAGGTATGTTTATGACGTCATATCGGCGCTCATCGCTTGTTATGCTGACACTGTACACACGCAAGAATGGTCTGTTTAAAAACACCGATGGGAAAGGTGAACTACAGAGTGATTTATCCTCGTTAGACTTGTTGATTCCTCAGCCCAGACGGGCCGATAGAGTGTAGACGAACTCGGCGGGTACGTACGGTAGGCTTAACCTTCGGTTGAAGCGAACGATCTCGGTGTGGGTACCAGGCGGATGCGATAATGTTTGTATTTGAGCTTCAGAACATTTTAACTATTATTTTTAGTACAGCAGGGAAAGTGGAAGCGCACGAATCACCGCAGCGTTGTTGTCGGTGCGACAATATCAATCAGCGGCAGGTTTTCTGAGGTCCATTGGAACGCGTCTGAACGGCTGCTCGGTTTCGTGTCGACTGTGCGACAACTCGCAGTCATCGATTGCGTACAAACTACTGGAAAACGAGGCGTTATCTGCGTTTGCATGATTTCGTTCACGAATACAATACAGCTATCCGCACAGTCAAAAGGGAAATGTACAAAGCGAAAGTGATCTCAAGTGTCGCATATGCATGGGCTAGCATCACGCACCTTTATTCCAAGCTGCAACACCACCGACACGAAATAGACATTTATGATCCCAACCATTAGCGCTATATTTAGGACAGGAGTCTGTTTTTTGGACAGGAGATGCTCATAATATTGTATCAAGCATTTAATATTCAACAGCGCCTATACTCCGGCAGTGCGGCACAAACGAAACCAGCGCAGTCTCCAGTACGAGCCAGCGAACTCCAGCGCGTGTACAGCGCCCACCAGTGCGCCCCAGCGTCATAACAGTGAAACTAGCGTCTCGTCCAGTGTGACCCAGCACTTCTCCGGCGATCTCACCAGTGTCGCAGTGACTCCCAGCGTGCGCCAGCGTCCCCAGTGCCACCCAGTGTCAAAAAACGCGCTGGTTTCACACTGGAAGGCACTGGAAGACGCTGGTTTTTGCAATAGGGGAGTCGTGCATTGCGCAATCGGTACGTACCATCAGCACCGACACGCGAACAGTAGAGATAAAAACTCGTAGGTCGGATTCGGTTCTGTGATTTCTATGCGTTTGTTGACACGCTACATTGCTAATCACGTGACGCTGTTTTTTAGGTTGGCTTCGGGTGCTGATAGTACGTACTTTTGTGTGATTTTCCGTTTTTCACAGGCGCTGCGAGTTCGTAAATACTACGAGGTGTCCCTCACGGGAAGGCATGGCCTTCGGATGTCGTCCTAATTTTCTGGTTGTAGAGGCAACTCGCGCTATACGAAAACGCCACAGTTTCAGCGCGGTGTGCTTTTACGGACGGAACAATTAAAGAATATGCAACTACGGACAAATGCGATGGTCAATAGGTCCCGCTATACGCTCGACCATTTAGTTGCAGTCGGTTCGTTTGGGCTTTCATGCGCATTTTCCCCAATAAATTATCTCATTTCAAGGTTGTGTTACTTCCGCTGCGAGACGCGACTGCTTATCAAGCTCGCAAAGCGAACGTGCGAAGTGTATATCGTAATGAATTTTCTACAATAGCATATTCAACGCTCTGACTGGGAATAAACAGTATTGTCAATTTGTTTTCGAAGCAATATTTAAAGTTTTTTTCTCATTTTTCTGATGTATCATTTTTCTCCTGCACAAAAACCAATAAACCTTCAGTGTGTTGCAGACTTTGTATCCTTACTGCATCTGTATTAACCCTCACATTTAAAGGTAATTGCATATTTCGCTTTCAGTGTATCGAATTACTTTTGTTTATGCTGTTTGTAACATGTCGCAGTACTCTAAGAAACTACTTCGCCATAAACATCCTTGCCTTTTCTTGCTTCTCTGTCTCTACTTCCTGTAAAACACATGCAATAATGCGAAAAGAAGGCAAACACCTTGTTTTATAAGCAGTACATAACTCATTAAACAAAAGCACATCAAAATTGTGCATTGAAGTCAGCCGCGGTTGCATCCCTTCGCGTGAATGATAGCATCTTTTCAAGTGTGGATGGGTCTTGCATGTCCAAAGCTCGTAAAGTGTGCAGACTCATCTCGAGGCGTAGGTATTGCCCATCAAGATGTAGGCAATGTTGCTAATGAGTCTGCCGTTACATGTATTACTGCATAAACTCGTATAACCATATCCCATAATTACTCAGTCCAGCTTTCACAGAGTCATATTCACCAAAATTCTACTTATCCGAGCTTGCTCCGACTCATATTCACCAAAATTCTACTAAAGTGAGCTTGCTCTGACTTATATTCATCAAAATTCTACTCAGGCGAGCTTGCACTGAGTCATATTCACCAAAAATCTACTTGCCGAGCTTGCTTTTATTCACATTCACCAAAAACCTACTTAGCCGAGCTTCCTCTGACTCATATTCACCAATA
Organism: Dermacentor silvarum; assembly: GCF_013339745.2. Taxonomy (NCBI): domain Eukaryota; kingdom Metazoa; phylum Arthropoda; class Arachnida; order Ixodida; family Ixodidae; genus Dermacentor; species Dermacentor silvarum. The sequence goes on from NC_051163.1 coordinate 132,733,579, forward strand.
TTCTACTCAGCTGAACTTGCTCTGACTCATATTCATCAAAATTCTACTCAGGCAAGCTTGCGCCGTGTCATATTCATCAAAAATCTACTTAGCCGAACTTGCTCAGACTCATATTCACCAAAATGATAGTCAGCTAAGTTTGCCCTTACTAGCACGTGACAATATTCATCGAAAGTTAACTCAACCGAGCTTGCTCTTACTCGTATTCACCAAAATTCTACTCAGCCAGGCTCACGTACACGAACTCAGACTCATGGTTAGTTCAAAGCTTAGTGAGCCGACGTTTGAGTTAGTTCACGGAGCTATGTATACATTACATTATGGGACCTGTGCGGTGAATAAGCAAACATTGCATACGAGTACGCGTTGCATCGGATGAAATAAGGACAACTGTACACATTGCAGTTAGTTTTCTAGAGTTTAACTGACCATTGCATGAAATCTTCGCCTCATGTCGATTCAAGCAAGTGCATTGAATCTGCATAATATAATTTTGGCAATCCTGCTGACTATCTTGGCCATTACTGGGTGGCCACACTTTGTACATTTCAATACAAAGTTGAATAAATGGCTGTGGTGCAATTTATTAAAAAACAGATGCTTGCATCACTGCAAGCGCAACAACCAGAACATGAAACAAAGACATGCACATGAGATGCACAGAAATGCTTAATACATAAACAGACGGAATCAGTTGGCCACCACCGATTACAAAATAAACTAGGAGCACAGGCCAATGGCGCACTGGGATGAGGCATAACTATTCCCCTTGCCAGGTACGTGGGCTATAAGAGAAACACACGTGGAACCTAGCAGTTACCTCGAGGTAGCAGCTATGGATGCTTTTGCATTCGCAGCTGGCCACTCAACCACTGAAATGTGTACTTGTCTTAGGCACACTTTTTATTGTCTATATCTAAAAAATTTTATGTGGCTCCTCTAAATTATGAGCATGTTTGGATTCTGAGGCTTGCAAAGGTAAATATTTTTATTCTATTCTCGTTCACGGTGAAAGATCATACAAAAGCTTAGAGATATATCCCTCAGAACATAAGTAGTCTGTTATTGACATTCGAGCATCTTTTAAACAGCAAGAAAGGGAGTCAGCTTCCCCTGTTTTAAGCATTGGGTTAACGCAGGCAATTCAGGGAGGAATAAAGCTTTGCTAATACAATCGGTTTGGGAATACCAGACTAGATTGTACCTTGACGCGTTCTTTGCACTTTCTTATTTTGGTCAAATCTAGTTTGAAATGGCTCCAATCAGCATTCTCTAACATTGGTCTATTATAGGTTAAGTACATGACTAGCTTAACAGACTGAGATGCTGGCTTTCATTTCCAGGGAAGGAACCATAGCACGTGCTCCAGTTGCGTATGTTTCTGGTTGTGTGGGGTTTTCAGCCACACTTTTAAGATAATGTGCTGAAGAAGTTAGAAGCCCATGCATGCTATTAGCGGATAGTTTTGATAACTTCTTACTTTACACTTGCCACTATGAATAAAAAATATTTGCGTTCGATTTTGTTACTAAACAAACAAACAAACCTACTCCTAAACTCCTAAAAAATGTGATGTCGGCTTTTATGCCTTTTGAAATATTCAGAGAGCACTTGCATGAATTATTACAGCACACGCGCCACGACGGACGAACCAGGCTGGCGCTAAGATTAACGTTCACAACACAAATTCCATTGCACGTTCAGTAATTACCCACAGATAATTTGCGGCTTCCTTCAGGGGCAGCCGTGAGCTTTTGGGTTGGTGCTTGCTGCTAAGTTTGGTGCAAACATATTGCTAGAAGCAGGAACCGCTTATGCGCAATCACGAGCAATACACCCACATCCTTTTTTTCAGAAGCTGACGTTAAGCACAGGTAGCGCGAGGGTCTCTGCGTTGACATGACGACTTCGCTGCAGCCGAATTCAGAATACTGCATATGCGATGACAACAGCTATAGGGGCTTGTTGATAGGTCCTCTTGTAATTTGTTTAACCACAGGAAGAACGACACAGGCATAAAACACACACGAGACAGCACACAGCGCCGAACGACCACCTGCGAACAGCTGTTTACGTCCGCCATTTCTCCTCGTATTCAACTTCACAAACCGCTGTTGCGCACTCCAAAACAAAGTAAACTTTGAAGCGTTTTTATATTACAATAAGCAGGTATTGTTTGGTCCTTATAAAGAGAAGTAATTTATATTATAACGTGCACGTCTTTTTCATTACATTAAAGGAATTATGCGGCGTGTGCGGCAGAACCTGGCAGCAAGCAACCCTGGGCGTCGCGCCAGTCGCATTGTTGAAATCGCAGTCATGTGGATGAGCCCTCAAAAAATCGCATTGCGACGCGTGCGATCGAAATGATTTTTTTCGCCCTAGTCGCAGCATGTGAAACGGCCTTTACTTGGCTTGCGGTGACTGGTCGAAAATCGCGGCGGCGTGCAACGGAAGGATAAGAATGCCGCTAAAACGGATCCGCAGCAAGGAAGAGTTGGCAGAGCGATGTCGTATGCATGCCGAAAGGGCTCGATAACGTTTTACTGCCACGCAAAAAGGTTTTTCATGCGCAAATAAATACATGCTCACCGGCAGCCGCGAGTAGCGAGGGCCTGAGCGATTGGCGGGCAGCCATCTTCAATTCCTTGCGGAACGGGGCAGTCTGTGGCTATTCCGAAAAATTTTCAGTTTTGTTCGGCATATTAATGCATTTTTTTCGCGTACACGTCACTTTGACGTGGTGAGTTTTCGCGGTTTTGTGACGTCGCGTGACAGACAGGCGAAGTGGGCGTAGCCAGAAAACATTGGGCCAGTAGCAGAGGGCTAAGGGTGAAAAGGCGTCGAATCAGCAATGATTATTTTTATTTTGTGTGGTTTAATCATGCATAACCAGTGCGTATACGTTATATCAAATGGAGAGCTATCGCGATTTTCGTGACGTCGCGTGACAGACAGGCGAAGTTGTGAGTGGCCCGAAAATGTTTTGACCAATCCTGGGGGCTGATTTCAGAAATTGGAATCTAAACAGTTTGGAGTCATTTTACGTTATAGTGCCCCTGATGGATGCATGCTATTCACACGCGCATTGTGTATACTATCGGTGAACGTTTCTGACGAGCCAATCTCTGTTGAACTGTTATCGCTCAGCGCAAGACACGCCTTTCTCCATCTGAAGTTTTTCGAGTGTTATCGCTGGTTCTATCGTTTGTTTGTTGTCACCAAACTTTCTGGAAGACATGGCGGCACCAGTGATTATACGCTAGAACCTTCAACGAGTCATGTTTAAAAGCCAACGCGCTTGACCCGCAGATAGATTTCGACGATCGCCGAGTGTGCTCACCGCTATCGTTGTGCTGTGAGTGTAGCCTGCTTTTCTGGGCACAGGCTCGCCCAATAAGTGGTTAGTTCCACAATTACTCTTTTGCTGCGGTGTTCTTCGCCATCACTACATCGTGATGCTATTCTATGGATTGAAGAATTCCGCCATATTTCTAAATTTATGAAAAGAGGCATTTTCAGCGAATGAGAGAGGCTGAAGCAACCCTCTGAGGCCAATCTGAGGGGACAAGGTGGTGCATCTGACAATATGGCTGAATTTGACAATGTACACAAAATTACTCCAGGCCGACCAGCTGCGGCGTGAGATAGGGTAGATACGGCAGAGAGAGGGGTAAAAATTTAGTTTGTTCCACTTCCGGAGTCTACATATCGGTGGCGCCTTCCAGATAAAGAGTATGTATCATGTGCTATACCTGAAGCTTTCAGGGAGAAATACCCATTCGCTCCTGGAATTGGGAGCCCGGAAAAGACGATCTGTAGTGTGTGCTGAATGTCGGGAGAAAGCTCACAGCTGTAGGTTGGACATGCTTGTTCCTTAGACAGACAGGAAGCTGAGCTTGTTGGTGGTGATTCATAATGAAAAAAAGGTAAGGTGTGAGGACACGGACACAAGAGAAGTGGTCAACGTTACCCGGCGTTCGTGTTGTCCACTTCTCTTGTGTCCGTCTCTGCAACCCTTACCTTTCTTTGCATCATGGTTGTTCCTGTGCCGGCGTTGTCACCGTTCACTCTGGTTGCATTGTAGAGTGTCGGAGTACGGCGGGTGATACAGCATGGTTCATCTCGACGTCAGTTACGAGAGCCGTGCGGACACGCAGTACTCCCCAACGTAACGCGGACTTCATGCGCTCGCAGGCGTCGGGCCTTCAATCGGCAAACATTGCTGGTGTCCATCTTTTAGGGGGAAGCGGCGAGAAAAAGCTCTCTTGACGGACGCCGGCGCCGTGGACGAATGGGGTGGATGGCGCAGATTGCTTGCACTCCGGCGAAGCAATGGCTCCCTCAGTTACAAGCTGAGAATTTGCAGACAGGCCGACTGAAAGTTATAGCTGCCATTCGGAAAGTACTCGGTAAAGTGGGCCCATCCCGACGGGGGCACTCTATCATTTTCACAAGGAACTTGCTGCAATACTCGGGCACAATGTTCGGTGGCAATTAAGGGGAAGTGTGGTGCGTCTGTGCGTGTCTTGCTGCATCAATTATTCTGGCAGTGTTTGACAGCGGACATGGTTTGTTGCAGCCACAGTATCGAAGTGGAACTGAACTGTAAACCTAAAACCCAAAAAACAAAACAAAACAAAAACAAAAACGTTATTTTCACTGGAAGCGGGACTGAACCGGAATGTTAAGTTTTTTTTTCGCTCCGGAGTCAAACCGAAAAGAAAAATTACCAGTTTTTGGTACGGGCTGGCCTCTTTTTCTTGAGCTTTTCACCGAATTATTGCCTGCACTTGAGGTTCAACTATGCCTGAGCATGGCTTGTGTAGGCTCAAATCCCTTTAGTTAACTATGCTACCTGATTTGTAAATACACACCACCTTGCCTTGAATTTACAAGTAGCAGCACCATTCATACGGTTTTCAACGCGTGGCGTCAAGGGCAGGACATCTTAGTAATGCACTCATAAGCGCTCGAAATTCATGAGCGTCTAATAGTACTTGTTTAGAAGGAGAGCTACACAGGGTGCCCCAGCTAAAGGGTAGCCAATGTTTTAAAAACGACGGAGCGTGCTAGGAGGCCTAAACTAACTCAGTTGTGTGGAGGATCACGTATCTTAGTCTGCGGTACTTTTTTCGTTTTGCAAAGTCAATTAATTAGTATAAACTAATTGCCCAACTCTTTAAATGTTGGCTTCATCAAGAAAGTGCCAATACTAAAGCTGTAGATCATATTTAATAATGTCCGACTGAAGTGTTTGCAACTATAAGTACCATTGGTGGAGCTTCTTGTAATTGCCTTTAAAGAAAGCTCGCGAAATACAAGAACAACCACGTGATAGCGCTACTATTTCAGCGCTCCCAGACGATCGATCAAGAAACGAAATTCGCATATCTGTACAGCGGTTCCGGGACAGGCTTGGCGTTTCAGGCGGCCGCAAGCTACACGCCAACAACTCTCGCTAATAAGATCGCGAACGAAATGAACATGACAATTGCATTTTCCTTCCCGATTAAACAGTTCTGCGGTCAACATTTACTCAAGCCCGAGCCACGGGCCGGAAACTCCCTATACGTCCCTTGGTACGCTTGGTCCCATGCCTATACGCGGCGGCGCCGCTTGCACCACTAGCGGCTGCCGCATATCCTACAGGAGATAATTCACAAAGAAAACAATGCCTCCATGATGTCACTGTTGAGGTCAGAAGGTAGAGGGAGAGGGCGCGCAGCCAGGAGGAGGAAGGTTGCCGCGGAAGACCTCCTTTCCCATTAAAAAGTTGTCGCAGTTTCACCTGAAAGGCGAAGCATCAATTGCGATAGCAAACTTGTAGAGAGCTATACGGAGTAATGATATTGGCTTTATCAGCTGTATAAACTTGGTCATGCAGCAGCATCGGCAACACGCAGAACTGCTGTCGACGCCATCGGCGTTTTGCACGCGTTCGCTCAAAATGCGTGCGGCGTTGGTGACTGTTGCCGGAGCCTCTGATATAAATAGGCACTGCGTGCCGCAGCTAAACTTCGCCTCCCTTCCCTCCCCCTCCCGCACGGCCTCTCGCGCGTCGGAAGAAGGCGCGTATGCTCTACATATATGGTGATTGTAAAGGAGAAAAGAGACGCCTACTTCTGCAGCCCTTAAGCGAGCACGGCGCAGAACGCGCGTTTGTTCTCCGCCGTGCGTTCACTCCCCGTGAAAGACGCGCTCCTCGCGCCCTTTCACTCGCACATACAGCGTTCGGCGCGCGGCGACGATTTCATCTCCAAATGACGTCATACGGAACCTCACGGCGACGGCGACGGCAGAAATCTGCTTTTGAGTGTCCATATAATTGCTATCGCAATAAATTAAATTAAATTATGGGGTTTTACGTGCCAAAACCAGTTCTGATTATGAGGCACGCCGTAGTGGGGTACTCCGGAAATTTGGACCACCTGGGGTTCTTTAACGTGCACCCAAATCTAAGTGCACGGGTGTTTTCGCATTTCGCCCCCATCGAAATGCGGCCGCCGTGGCCGGGATTCGATCCCGCGACCTCGTGCTCAGCAGCCCAACACCATAGCCACTGAGCAACCACGGCGGGTCTCCTTTCCCACTTCGCATGCAAGCGGGGTGTGTTCGTGCTCTCTCGCAGGTCCGCTGGCCACGCGGCGACATTGGCCAAGTCGCGTAGCAGAACCAACTGAAGTGTGTCGTGTTTAGGAAGCGGGATCTTACTGCCACGTTTACGTTGCAAGCTGCTATTAATTTTTAAACCAGTGGGACATCGCTCGTACGCACCAGTGCCAAGCAATTACAATGAAGAATATTTATATAGCAAACTGTCGTGAATTACCAATATTCGCGGTTAATATATTACATTTCGCCATTTCGTGAAAGTAGGCGCTTTGAAATTCCTAGCTTGCGGTTACGTTTAGGTCCACACTTAAACTAGTCCACAGATATAGGGGGGGGGGGGGCAGCATGCAGAAAATACCTTCCTGGCACCATCAATCGTTAATTTAGTTCGTGTGTTGTGAAGTGGATCAACTAAACTAGCCGATTTGTCAGCCAGCGAAAGCTCAACTCTAGTAAAAGCTGAACATTTTTGTTTTTATTCACACATTCCGTACTGCAAAAAGACTGACCTCCACGCAGTGCGAACGTGTCAGTATGCAGAAGCAATTTTCATTCACAACTGAAATTTGTACATAATGAGCGAGCATAGATTCCAGAAGATCTAAACCAATGCGAAAATTATTAAAGGCTGATTCACACTACGCCCACACGGCACCGGTTTTGGTCTGCCGACTGTTGGCGACAGCGTATTCCTTCCTTAAAACCGTTGGCCTCAGCGTTTTCCGTCCTGTAAACTGCTGTCGTCATCAATCGGCAGATTAAAATCGTTTTCGTGTCGGCGTAGTGTCAATGAGCCTTAACTATCACGGGCTGGTCACACGGAACTTGACAATCACGTATGTTATGACGGCGCACACATTTTATGGCGCAGAGAAAGAAGGTAGGGTACAATACATGCATTTCATTGGCAGTATGAGAAGACCCACGTAATTTTAAGATTGCTACATGCATCTGTATGTATAGTAAAGAGTGGACAACATGTATAGCCCAACAAACACACTCAAGCCCTTCATTACAAGTATTTCCCCGACAGCAGATGGGCTGCTGTCATGACGAATGGTTCGAGCGACACTGCTCCTATGCCAGTCTACTCAGCCTTGTACAGAACTGGTTTACACAAGCAAAATGAATAGCCGCGCAGAAAATAAAGGGAAATACTTGTGCTTACCTGCCGTCATTAGGAAACCTGAAAAACTTGGCAGAACTGGATTTCCCCGTGTTCGAACACCACAGAGCCGCGCAGCACATGTGATACCCTGATTTAACCATCTTCGTCTGATGCTTCGTTCACCTGGTTTTCTGCGTCTGCCGTTGGTTGCACGCTTGATCAAACCTCTGTGTATTATCTTTCCCATCTTCATATTTGGGACGACAACCGAAGCAGATGACCAAGCGCGATCCGTCTTGTGATATCGCTGAGCGAGTGGCAAGGGTGAGCGGAGGCAAGCTCGACGGACGCACGAAGAAGAAGCAACCGCGCTTTGCCCGTTTTAAAATTCACAAAAAGTTAAATAAAAAGATAACTTAGGATGTCCGCCAACCGCTAGGAGCACGCATGTTCCTTGAAACGGAAACTAGCTTTGTCTTCCGGGGGCTGCCCGAGCATCTGTTCTTTTTTGCCTTGTGTGTGGAGCGAAGGTATGTTTATGTCGACAAGTGGAGCGAAGGTATGTTTATCCCACGTCACGTCGAAGCGCGACACACCTTCATCCCCGCCGCTCGCTGTGTGCGCCCGATCGCGACAGGGCACGCGAGTGAGTCTCAAAAAAAGCAAACAAACCATGTCCTTTACTGGTCGCTTGTCTGGGGACACTGAAATAGTAGCACGATAGTGTGGTTGTTTTTGTATTTCGCGGGCTTTTTTTAAAGGCACTTGCAGAAGCTCCATCAATGCTACTTAGTTGCAAATACTTAGTCAGTCATTTTAAATGTGATCTACAACTTTCGTATTGACAATTTCTTTGTGAAGCCAATATTTAAAATGTTAGGCAATTAGTTTATACTAATTAATTGACTTTGCAAAACAAAAAAAAATGCAGCAGACGAGGACACATGATCCTCAACACCACTGAGTTGGCTTGAGCCTCCTAGCACACTTAGTCGTTTTGAAAATATTGGCTACTTTTTGCTGGAACACCCTGTATATAACGGCTGAAAGAAGTGCTTCCTGAGTGGTGGCTCAAATCACAAAAGTAGGTGCAATAGAATTGACATATTGATTCTGACACGTGCTTCCGCAACATGATTTTTAAATCGAAGCTTTCTTTACCTACTATCCCTGGTTGTTGCAAGTGTTTAATTTATATTAAACTGGTATGACCTGCCCTGTTGATGGTGACGCTTGCGGAAGAAATGGGAAAGAGAATGGTAACTAGGATGGGGCAAGTTAGAATTGCGCGAACAAGGACATTTCGCAGGAATATTCTACGACAGCGCAGGATCCAATTTCTGGGGTGTGGCTGGATCCCCTCTTGACCTAAGCTCCCATTGCTAAAAAGCTGCAGGATGGAGCGCTGCGGCTAGAATGCTTATAATTTTGCGGGTCTATGTTCGCAGAGCCTTTTCGTTAGAGCCAATTACCAACCGAAAGTTCAGAAAAAAGAACAATCCTGGGCCCTTTGCAGGACATACCAAGAAAGGCAGCCAGGAATGACCTTCCAGATTTTTTAGCTGCCATTCAAGGCTGTGAATGGGCCATTCTGACAATAACGCGTATATAGTCTCGTCATCCTCATCATCACTGCCCTAGCTTCTTTAACGCGAGAGCGTTAAGGGCCCCGGGTCGCAGAAAAACGATTGTCGGTGTCGGCGACACCGACAATGCAAGTTTCCCGTGAGCCTTATATATTTAGATATATGTATATTCCACGCATTTCTCTATGACATGCGGTATATGAGGGTTATATTGTCACTCAGTTCTATCACTAAAGTTGCCCATACTGTAAAGGAGAACCACAGAGACAGCACCCGTTCCTGGGCCGGCTGTTTTATGTTCTCCTCCTCGTCGTCTTCCCTCTAGTAGCACCCGCTTTACGAGCGTCCGAGGCCAAGTTCACTTCATCTTCACACTCGGCCACGCTGCGTGTTTCCGGCACACTTGTAACCAGGCAAAATGTCCAGGGAGTCAGGTCGTCGATGGTGAGCCGTCCAGCGCGCAACTAGCTTCTCTGGCGGCCGGCACTGGTTGTTGCGCGCTGGTCGCAGGTCACGCCGAGGATCACACCGTCGCAGATGCGCACGTAAGGCACGAGATGCTGGAGAACGAAACGGCGTTATGCTTAGCTGTCGCGTGCGTTCCCTCAGTGTCGCCGCCGACCAAACAAGCTTCGCCGATGCGACCGAACACGCTGAGCTCGACGCAACACCTGCTGCTGCACACTCGTCCCCATCCGAAGGCGGGAGGAGGATCGTCCGCCTTGAAACCGATGGCCGCTTGCGCATCTGGTCCCTTGCGTGCCTATTGCAGTCTCTCGCGATGGCAACCCGCGACAGTCCCTTGATCGTCCCGAGGCCTCCTGTGCGTCCCTCGCGCGCACGTAGGTCCTCGATGACGATGAGCTCAGGCGCGCCACCCGCCTTCGTTTTTATCAGCGAGGCCTCACTCAGCGCGGAGCGAACAGCCACGCATTCGGCCAAGGACTGCGCTAAACTTCTAGCATCTGGCGGGTCCGGACTGTTCTGCCTGCTGCGATCCGTCGACATTACGGGTTCCTGGAGTGCTAGCTGCTCAAGTGCTAAATGAGTTGGTGCCTCCATGTGCTCCGGCATGAATGAATTCGGGAGCAGCTGCACAGGCTGCTGTAGACGAAATGTGGTCACGGTTTCTACCAGTGATAGTATAGTGTCGGATGCTGACGCAGAGACGGAGACTCGCGGTGGAAAAAATGGCTTGCATCCGCGGTCTACCACGGAGCAGGCTGCGAGCTCATCTACCAAAACCTTGCGGGTGCAGCTCCAGCACCTCAGCTGGCGTAGGCTGCCAAGTCGGAGCAGCAGTGATGGCTTGCTGCATCGTGTGCAGAGCATGTGGTGGAGCCGCTGGTGTCGGTTTGGGTTGCGCCGCCCGATGGTGGGTAGACGCAGGAGCGGTGGTCGCCACGCGCGGCAGACTGTCTGGGTTGAAGCCAACGGCGACACCTGGTGAGCCAGCGCCCACTGCGAGGCAGCTTGCGGGCCTCTCTGGCGAGGCTATACTGGGCACGGCTTTATTGTTAAAGTGGTGCTCCTGAGGAGCTCCAGCCTCAGAGCAGTGCTGGCCGGGCTTGTAGCTGGCATACGTGAGCGGGCCGAAAGCAGCGATCAGAGCTGCACTTCCATTCAGGCCAGGACTGCTGCTTGATGCATTCGTAGTTTTCTCATGCCTTGGCGGCACCGCAGAATCGTTTTGCTGTAACTAGCCATCTTGTGTGGTCGGGCCAGGCATGACGATCACCCAAGGCATTGATGTTGCGGAGCCAAAGGATGACGTCATCTTGAAAGCCGCGAAACGTCGGTATTTCCACAAACGACGGCTGCAGGGAAGCGTGGACGGCGTTCCCAGGCAGGACGCAACCGCTGACGGATGCGAAGGCGCTCGTTATACCCTGGAGCTGTTGTGTCAGCAACGAGATGGCTCGCATGGCGTCTGTCAAGCTGCCGGCTGAGCCACCCGTTGAGCCAGGGGTGGAATCTGCGCATCCTGAGGCGGCAGCAGCGGCCGTAGTACTTGGGCCAGCCGGAACAGTGGCCAAGGGAATGTGAACGGCATCCGTTGAGCCAGGGCTGGTGGCGGCTGCGGTACTCACTGCAGCCGGAAGCATGGTCAGGGAAGCGTGAAGAGCATCCCTAGCTGGCTGAGATGGCGGTGATATCAGGGGGCAGGGATTCAGGGCATGGGAAGCGTGGCCGGCGTTCCCTGGCCGCAGGAGGAACGTACGACGTCGAGGATCCATGTCTAAAGCAGCGTGGACGGCATGCCTTGGCGGATAGTAGGTAGTCCCAGGCGCGGCATCTATGACAAGGGAAGCGTTGGCGGCGTTCCCTCGCCAGAAGGACCCTGGCCGGCTAGATGCCGGAGGGCGGAAGGCCTCCACAGCACGGTGCTTAAGGCTGGAGCGCCTTAACAGTGGGCTTTCGTCGACTGAGCTATTGTAAATGAGAGCCACGGAGACAGCACCCGTTTCTGGGCCGGCTGTTCTATCTTCTCCTCCTCGTCGTCTTGCCTCTACTAGCGCCCGTTTTGCGAGCGTCCAAGGCCAAATTCACTTCATCTTCACAATACCTTGTCTTACACATATACTAGAGCACCAGCGAAGAACCCGACAACAGTACGCCCTACCACACAAACAACCTAATGTGGAGGAGGCGCAAAAAATATAGAAGAATGCAGACGCATACTTACCCACATTTAGGTAGATACAATAAGATAAACCCAACTTTGTATAATAACTCTTGCCCTTGGGGTGGGTCCTGGCCTTCATAGCCTCACGTAACATGGGAGTGCGCCAAAAGACTTCATACTATTACTTCACCTTTGGTACTTATCTTGCTAAGGGAGCCCTGGGAGGCCATCTTCGCTCTTGCTGACCTCGAGGCCCAGAAGAACCTCCTGGATCAAGCTGGGCGGGTTCCGGTGGCCACTGGAGTCTTGGAATAGGAACCCACCATGAACCGCTCCCCTCGTTTTCCTGTTTTTTTTCATCATAAATGGTTATTCCTCCTCCCCTATTGCAAAAACCAGCGCCTTCGAGTGTCTTCATATGTGAAACAAGCACGTTTTTCACACTGGATGGCACTGGGGATGCTGGCGCACGCTGGGAATCACTGGCAGTTACTGTGACACTGGTGAGATCGCTGGATAAGAGCTGGGTCACACTGGACGAGATGCTAATTTCACTGCTATGACGCTGGGGCGCACTGGCGTGCGCTGTACACGCGCTAGTTGTCGCTGGAGTTCGCTGGCTCCTACTGGAAACTACATGCGCTGGTTTCGTTTGTGCCGCACTGCTAGAGTATATGCGCTGTTGAATATTAAATCCTTGATACAATTTTATGGGCCGGTACTTGTCTCCTGTGCTAAATAACGCTATAATTTGGGGTCATAATGTCTGTTTCGTGTCAGCGGTGTTGCAGCTTGGATTAAAGGTGCGTGAGCTGTCCATGCATCACTTTCGAAGATACAGACAGACAGACAGACAAGAAACTTTATTTTGTCCTAAGGGACTATGTCATAGTCGCGGGCCGCACCTGCACCGGGGGCGGAAGACCGTGATCTTCGGCCCTGTCGCAGGCCCTTTGGACAGCCCGAAGCTGGATTGAAAGGTCGTCGCTCTTGACGGCTTCTTCCCAGTCTTCTTGCCTGTTAAAAGGCGAGTGGTGCAATGCTGAACATTGCCACAGCATGTGATTAAAGGTGGACCTTTCCTCGCCGCAGTCGGGGCAGCGGGGATCCACACCCGGAGTGTAGTGGCTCAGCCTAGATCGAGACGGAAATGAGCCCGTCTGCAGCATTCTCAACACCGAGGCCTGGGGTCTGCCGAGCTTCGGGTGAGGAGCCGGGAACTGCCTGCGTCCCAGCTGGTAGTGAGCCGTGATGTCGTGAAAAGTAAGCAGCGGGTCCGTGGTCCGGTCGATCCCCTGCGAAGCCGGGCCCCTCAGACCGGCGCGGTTGACGAGCACTCGCGCCTGGTCGTGGGCCAGCTCATTGGGGTTGATCGAGCCGGGAGAGACGTTCCGGCCCATGTGAGCCGGGAACCAAGTGATGACGTGACGGACCGTGCCTGGCTTGCGGGTCCTAAGCACCGCCGCAGCCTCGGCCGAGACCGAGCCGGCGAGAAAGGCCATCGCCGCCGACCTGGAGTCTGTGAAGATCTGGGTGCGCCCGGGATCGCACAGAGCCAGCGCCACTGCGACTTGCTCTGCGACGGACGCCGTCGAGTGTTGGATGGACGCTGCGTTCAGGAGTTTGGCCTGGGGGTCAACCACCGTGGCCGCGTACGAGTTTGATCTGGGATACTGCGCCGCGTCGACAAAGGACGCGAGCTCTGGGTTCTGCAGGGCAGTCTTGATGAGTGCTCGGGCCCTGGCTGCGCGCCTGGCCACGTTGTGTTGTGGGTGAACGTTCCTCGGGAATGTGGAGACTCTAAAGGCGACCCTTTCTTCCTGTTGGAGGGGGACGGCGCACGACTCCGCGGCCATGGCGGTGAGGCCCGCCATCTCGAGTATTCGGCGGCCGGACTTGCTGGCAGACAGGCGAACGATCTGTGCCGTTTTCTGTGCTTCTACGATTTCGCCCAGGGTGTTGTGGACCCCGAGCTGCATCAACCTATCCGTGCTGGTCGTCACAGGGATACCGAGCACTTGTTTAATGCTCTTCCTGATGAGTGCGTCAATCTTGTTTTCCTCAGACCGCGACCAGTTTAGTGCGGAAGCCACGTAGTTGATATGGCTCATGAGGAAGGCGTGGTAGATCCTTAGGAGGTTGGCTTCGCTGATGCCACCCCTCCGGCTCGTCACTCGTGAGACGAGTCTGAGCATGTTTTCCGTCTTCGCCCTCAGGCGCGCGATTGTTTGCATGTTACTGCCCTTTGCGTTGATGACCAGTCCGAGCACCCTGAGATAATCAACCCTCGGGATGTGCTGACCCGTCTTCGTTCTGAGATCGATCGGTACTTGATCAAGCGGCATGTCGAACTTGCGGCCCTTTCTGTCGGGCCGGTACAGCAAGAGCTCCGACTTGGTCGGCGATAGGACCAGTCCCGTGCCCTCGAGGAATTTTTCCGTGACGTCCAGGGCCTCTTGCAGAGCCTGCTCCACCGCTGCGTCCGACCCACCCCCGCACCAGATGGTGATGTCGTCCGCGTAGAGAGCATGATTGAGATTGACGCCCCCGATTTGGTTGAGTCGGACCGATAGGTCTCTCATGGCGATGTTGAAGAGTAGTGGGGATAGCACCGCACCCTGAGGCGTGCCGCGGGCTCCCAGCGCGTATCCGTCCGACTTGATCTCGCCCAACTTGATCGTGGCCTTACGATCCCTGAGGAAAGAGCTGACGTACGCGTGAAAGCGTTCGCCGAGGTTCAAACTCGACACAGAGTCGAGGACGTGCTTGTGTTTGACGGTGTCGAAAGCCTTCGCGATGTCCAGCGCCAAGATGCCTCGGACGTCTCTCGTGACCACGACGACTATCTGCCTCTTGATCAGTAGCATGACCTCTTGAGTGGACAGCGAGGGTCTGAAGCCGACCATGTTCGGCGGGAGGAGCTGTCGTTCCTCGACATACCTCGATATTCTGTTGTGGATGACATGCTCCGCCACCTTGCCCACGCAGGACGTGAGCGAAATGGGTCGCAGACTGTCTATGGCCGGTGTCTTGCCTGGCTTCGGAATTAGGATCACTGTGGCTTCCTTCCAGGCATCCGGTACGGTGCCGGCCGCCCAGGCCTCGTTGATTTCATTGGTGAGCAGTTCGATCGAGTCGTCGTCCAGATTTCGGAGGAGTCTGTTCGAAATTCCATCCGGCCCAGGAGCCGATCTTCCGTTGAGGCCTTGAAGGACCTCTCTGACTTCCGAGACAGAGAAGGGGGCGTCGAGGTCCTCGTCTGCTTTGCCGCCGTAGGCCGGGTAATCTTCCGGCCCGGACTGCCCGATGGGGAGGTAGCGACGCGCGACTTCGTCCATCACTTCGTTCGTAGATGCGCCTTCGCTACTGAGCTTGTGAACCAGCCTGTCGATGGCCAGAGTGTGGTTTCTCTTGGACTGTGTGTCGTCCAGTAACTGCTTGAGGAGGTTCCACTTGCCTCCCGCGCGCATCTGTCCGTCGACCGACGCGCAGATTTCGTTCCATTGCTGCTGGCCGAGCTCCTTGCAGTGCGATTCGATCTCGCGGTTGAGGGCCGCGATCTTCTTCCGGAGGTTTCGATTCAGCTTCTGCGTCTTCCATCTGGCCGTGAGGGAATTCTTGGCTTCGACCAGGTGCGCCAATCGAGCGTCCATGCGGTCGAGCTTTAGGTCCGTTTCGACGGTCTTGGTGACTGCAGCCACGTCCTTCTTGAGCTTCGCTACGAGGTCCGCGAAGGTCTCGTATTCTTCGTTGTCGTCCTTCCTTCTCTTGCGGAAGGCGTCCCAGTCCACTATTTTGAAGGCCCTCTGCGGGGCCGCGCAGACCGGTAGGGAGATTTCCACGATGTAGTGGTCACTGCCTAGGTTCTCTTGTAAGTTATGCCACTCCGCTCTCGGCGCGTTCTTGACGAAGGCCAGGTCCGGGGTGGTGTCTCTCGATATCGAGTTTCCCATGCGCATGGGGTAATGGGGGTCGGTGATCAGTTCTAGGGAGCTGTCTGTTGCTGCCTGCATGAGTCTGCAGCCTTTGGGAATGCTTCTCACGTAGCCCCAGGCTTCGTGCGGCGCGTTGAAATCATCGGCCATAACGAGCGGCGTCTCTCTCGCCTTGGACGACGCCTTGGTCGTTAGGCTGTAGAAGGTCTGCCGGTTGTCCCTAGGAGAGCAGTACACATTCATAACGTAGACGCTGTTCTTGAGCCAGCTGTTGGGTATTATCTCGACGAGGGACGCTTCCAGCTTGGTGTTGCCAAGGCGCAGATCGTGCTCCTGGAAGGCACACTTCTTTGCAATGAGTGTCGCGATTCCATGCCCGTTCTCCGCTAACGAGGAGACGGCTCGGTACCCCGGGAGAGTAATTGTTTCCATTCCCGTTTCTTGTAGCAAAATGACGTGGGGCCTCTCTTGCGGCTCCCGGGTCTAGATGAACTGCGCCAGTTGAGGCCTGCGCCTCCGGAAACTGGCGCAGTTCCACTGCCACACGATGAGCTTACTGTCCGGTCGCGCCATGGTTGGGCTTGTTGGACCGGAGGTGGGCTGGCATGCCATCTTGCACGTCAGCCTGCGACTGCTGGTCGTTTTCTAGCATTTCACTGGACATCGCCTCCGGCCTGGCGGCGTCGTCGTAGTGTACGTCACAGCGCTTGGCAAGCTCGTTCTCGAGCAGTTGTACTCTGAATAGAAGGGTCTGGTTGCTCTGTACCAGCTCGGTAAAGGATTTCTGCATGCGGTCCAAGGACCTCTGCATGGCAGCCTCCGCCGTGCTCACGTCCTCAACCGTACCCTGGGAGGAGGTGGCTCTGCGCTTGGCCGCCCTTGCTGTGGCTCCTTCCGCAGAAGGTTGCCTTGCCGCGGCCGCTTGGGCAGCGCTGGCGTTTCGGAATGCCTCGAAGTCGGCCTTCATTCTCTGGATTTCCTCCTTGAGACTGGCGTTTTCATTCATCAACTGCGCGATCCTGGGATCGTGCGCCCGCTCGCTCGCCTGTGCGGCGGCATGTTTCGTCTGGCCCGTCGGCTTCGTCTGTTTCACTTTGTCGGCCCAGGTGGAACCTCCTGGGATGCGCGCCTTAGACTTGGAGCGGCCCCTAGACTGAGAGCGCCCTCCTTGCACGGAGCGCCCCCGCGAGCGGGAGCGCCCTCTGGAGCGGGAGCGCCCCCTCGAAGAACTCCTCTTCCTTAGCGCTGACGTCAGTGCCTGGCTCTCCTCGTATGCCGCGTTGGCGCCCTTCTTGGCGGCGGCAGTTTTCTTCCGCCGGCGTCTTCTGCGTCTCTGCCTACGACATATGGCGTTTGGAAGCGATGCTCGCACTTACGGTCAGCCGTTGGGTGAGGGCCCCCGCATATGCCACATCTCGCCTCACACTGATGGTCTTCGGTGGGGGACGCTGCTCCGCATCCCCTGCACTTCTTCACACTTGGGGTCGGACATACATCGGCCCTGTGGCCCAGTTCCCCACAACCGTAGCACACATCCACTTGCCTTTTGTATAGAGCGCAGGGCAGCATGCCCGCGCCGCACATGACAAAGTTCGGCACCCTCAGTCCGTCGAATAGGACGATAACCGTGGTGGTGGTCTTGATGCGACGCACCTCCAATGCGGTGGGGTTCCGGTGGTTTACAATCATTGAGTGGAGCTGAGCGTCGTTGAACTCGGCGTCGACTCCTCTCACAACACCCTTGCACGTATTGTCCGAGGCGGCAATGTACGCGGCCACCTCAAAGACCCCTTCGCGCAGGCGGATCTGTTGAACTATCGCGTAAGCACGCGCATTCCTTTCTTCTGGTGTTGAGACAACGTAGATGTTTTGCACGTTGTTAGGGCAGACGATGTCTTCGCCTACCTCGTCGGGGGAAAGCGCCGCCGCCATAGCCAGCGCTTGTGCCACCCTAATAGTGCTGATCTTTTTCACGTCGAGGCCACCCCGTGGCCTAACGATGACTCGAATATGGTCCCGAGGCAGGTTCGGGAGCCTTGAGGCGGCGGCCAGCTTCTTCAGCGCGTTCCGCGGGGCTGCCGTGCGGCGGCCGCCCCTGCCGCCTCCCTGCTTTACCGGGCTCGGCGTCGACTTGGGAGCCTCTTGCCTTGCCTTCTTATTCTTGCCCGTTGCCGTGGTCCAGCCGGGGCACCTTGCTTCTTCGGGGGTGATTTCTACCCCCTCCACCATCTCGACTTCGGGCATGATGCCCCACCACCACCGAGTTAGGCCGAGGCCTAGCCCGTTCTCGTCACCGGTGTTAGCCCGTTAGGGTTAGCTCCGAACGGCGTCGCGAAAAGTTCGAAGTCGTGTAATAGTTGCAAAAAAGCACCTACCGAAATAAATCCGGTATCGGCTTGATCACCGTAACAAACTGCGTTGAATGGTGCACAATAATCAAGGGTTTTCGCGGACTTTACCACCGAAAACATTTGAGGAAACGGGAGCCGATGTTTGCGCGTCCGCACTTCCCGGCGGACTAGTCCGCCTCTCCACTTTCGAAGATAACTTTCGTTTTGTGCGTTTCCCTTTCGACTGTGTGGATAGCTGTATTCCAAAAACAAAATTACACAAACGCAGATAACGCCTCGTTTTCTCGTAGTTTATATGCAACAAATGACTGCGAGTTGTCGCAATGTTGTGCAGTCGACACGAAACGCAGCAGCCGTTCAGACCCGTTCGAACGGACCTGCCGATGATAGATATTATCACAGCGACAACAAAGCATAGACGATTCGTGCGCTCTCACTTTCCTAATGTATTAAAAATAATAGTTAAACTGTCTGAAGCTCAAATACAAACATTTTCGCATTCATCAGGTACCCGGGCCGAGATCGTTCGCTTCCATCGATGATTACGCCTACCGTACCCGCTCAGGAATCAAGAAGTCTAACGACGCGATTAATCACTGTGTAGTTCAGCTTTCTATCCGTGTTTTTAAACAGACCATTCTTTTGTGTCTACAGTGTCAGCGCAACTAGCGATGAGCGCTGATATGACGCCTTGTAAACATACCGATATGTGCAGCCGCCGAAGGCTACCAGCTGCACTAACCGACCGCTCCTCTCACGGAGATATGTGACTACACATACGTGCCGATGGAAATGCATTGTCGAGCTAAGGAAATGTTGCATTTCCCTTGCACGAAGAACAAGAAACTGCTGTCAAAATCGGCAGTAACAGCCCGTACAGCATCCCGGGTCGGTGGTTCATTTAAGACTTTTTTTTTTGAGTTAACACTGCAATCGCAAAAGCAAATGAGTGTCGCAGCACTTCCAGGCATACTATTCAATACGAAAAACAACTTTTTCGTTATGATAGAGGCGTAAGTTTTAGTTGTGGGGCGATAGGCGCATCTACCATGTCTGTGCGAGATGTCTGTGCAAAACTGCAACTGTGTCTGCGTGTTGACATGGGAAATTATGAATGGGTGATCGCGAATCGGCGAGGCGTAGTAGTAAGATACTGCGATTGGGATCTGTAAGTTGGAGGATCGAAGTCTAGCGTTTTTTTTCTTTTTATTGCATTACAACGCTCTCTTCCTTTTTGTATTTGAAAAAAAATATATAAACAGCCAGGCACCACGTATTCCTCACTCTAGAGCTGCAGTTCGCACCAGTCTTGCCAGCATCCCAGCATCTAGCGCGCGACACTGGGCCCATAATCAGGCATGGCACTGGGCACTTGGTAAAGGGTTTTGCAATAGGGCCTCCTCCTGGACAATGTTATTCCTCGGGATGTTGAGAATGATGGCCCACAAACAAATCTTATGAAACAAAACACCAACAGCGCATGCCTCCTATGTTAAATTTTCTCAGACAATTTTCTCATATTGAAAGTGTGAGACAAAAAAGATTACACCATCTTTCCGTAGGGGAACCCTGAGTAGTATGCGAAGCAGCCATGAAGTCGACTCAAGGTAGTTTTATCAGCTGTATAAACTTTGACATACAGCAGCACCAGCAACCCGCAGAACTGTTGTCGACGCCGTCGGAGTTTTGCCCGCGTTCGCACCGAACGCGCGCGGCGTTGGTGACTGTTGCCGGTGCCTCTGGGGCGCCTACCGTCGCGCCTCTAACCTAAGCTGCTTCGCATTATCGCGCGCGGAGCCGCAGGTGTTGCCATTCGTTGCGCAATCCGGAGACGAGAGGAGCGTCGGAGAGGAGGAATGACGAGAGGAGAGGAGAGTAGTAGTAAGTGGTTCGTGTGCAAAGGGAAAGGTTGACGCTATCTTCTGCAGCCCTTGAGGGAGCACGGCTCAGCGCCAACAGGGAGGGGAAAGTGGGAGAGAAAGGGGATAGGGTGAAGTCGCCACCATGGCTGAGCGAGGCAAGCCGGTAGGCTGTGGCGGCACGTATCAGGCCGAGATGGTAGGCCTTAGAGTGCATCTTAGACCGCAGGGGTGTTGTTCCGGACCTGTCAGGTCTGGGGTGGGTTGGGAGGCCGCGAGGCCATCCTTCTGTTGCAGAAATCTGGTCTTAGAGGCGCGCGGAGAGCCCTGACGAGTCAAGGTACTCCACGACGCCTCGAAGTGCAGAAAGGTGATGTCGGCCGGGGAAGAGGAGATCTTCCTCTTTGCCAGAGGGGAGGCCCAGGCGGCGGAACTCCTGCAGGAGTGGGCCCCGCTATTGGAGGTACGCCGGGCAGGCCAGCAGGAGGTGCTCCGTGGTTTCGGCTCCCCGCAGGAAGCGCAGGCCGGGGACGTGGCTCGTCCAAGGCGATGGCTCCGTGCTGCTGTCCAGCTGCATCCAATCCGCAGCCAGAGCAGGAGCGAAGTCTCCCTGCGAGCTAGACCTCGCTGGGGGAGTGGGCGTGGGGGGCGGCCCAGTGACACCCGCTTGTCTGGGTGGTGGGTCACCAGGTGTCACCGTAGCCTAAGTCTGGTGAAGTCCCCCTCCGTCACGGCCCGGCTGAGGGGCACAGTGGCGTGGTGGGCGTCTTTCGCCAGGGTGTCGGCTTCCTCGTTACCCGAGATCCCTACGTGAGAGGAGATGAGACAAAGATAGAAGAGGGGGAGGAGGGTGGAGAGATGAGAGGAGGGGGAGGAGGATGCGCTAGCGCAGTACGGGTGTGTCAACGCACGGCGGAGAGAGGGAGGGAGTGATATGGCCCTGACCACAAGATACTTCGAATCTAAAAAGAAACCTGAAAGTGATGTAACTTTTTTTGGCGCGGCTGTGCACTACCTTGGGTATCAGCCCACACAAGAGGCCGCGTTTCTACCAGAAGGCTGGCCTTCGTGCGTAGCGTTCACCGCCAGCGTTCCCCGGTAAACATTCCGGTTACATAAGCTGCAGTTGCCGGGAAGCGTGAGAAGCAGTCAGGGATCTTTGAATGCTATCGCGTTCCACTATTAAAGGCGAAGCTTACGCGTCCCCCGTTTTAAATGCGGAGCATCTTATAGCGGCGGCCTGTCCCGCGGCGTCGTTGGCGTCGGCGTCGGCGTCCGTCCGCACCTCTCCTCATTAAAAAAATTAAATTATGGGGTTTTACGTGCCAAAACCAGTTCTGATTATGAGGCACGCCGTAGTGGGGGACTCCGGAAATTTAGACCACCTGGGGTTCTTTAACGTGCACCTAAATCTAAGTACACGGGTGTTTTTTCTCCTCATTCTCTTCACGCCAGCTGTGCGATAACGCGCTTCTCCCTCCGTGTCTTCATCCGCCACCTGTGCGATAGCGTGCGCATGCGCGCCTCTCTCTCCTCCTCCTCTCCGCGCCAGCTGCTTATATATACCCGGTGCATGCGCCGCTGCCTCAGTTGCTGCTTCGGTTTAGTCATGCTGCGCTGTCCGATGCGCTGAATGGAAGCCAACAAATCTGTCAACGAACTGTCTGGCACATCTTCAAACAGCAGCAGCCAGTTCATTAACAGAACCGCGAGCACCTCTGAAGACAAGGCTGCGCAGAGAAGAGCTCGCGACGCAGAACGTAAACGTCGGCGACGCCCAGCGGACCCAGATTCAGTTCGCCAACGCGAAGCCGCTTCGAAACGTCTGCGTCGAGCAGCGGATTCCACACTTCGAGAACGCGAAGCCGCTTGGAAACGTCAACGTCGAGCAGCGGATCCTGAGCTTCGAAAACGGGAAGCCGCATTGGTTCGTGAACGTCGAGCAGCAGAACCTGAGCTTCGGGACCGTCAAGTTCAACGTAAACGTACGAAGCGAGCGGCGGAACCCGACCTTCGAGAACGTGAAGCCGCGTTGGTTCGTGAACGTCGAGCAGCGGATCCTGAGCTTCGGCAACGTGAAGCAGCGTTGGTTCGAGAACGTCGAGCCGCAGCACGGCGTTCACGCGATGTGATGGTGACGAACTGAAGTTAACACGTAATAAAAACGTAATAACACCAAGTTAACAACGTTAATAACACCGTAATAACAACGTAATTAATTCCGTTATAACGACCGCGATGCTCCGCATCAGCCCATGGTTCCCCTCGGGAAGATGGTGTAATTTTTTTTCTATCTTTCCCTTCCCTCCGCATAGTTTACTCAATAAATTGTCCGGTATCTCTCTCTAATTAAAGTTTTGCTTCATATAGATTCTAGCATAGGTGTTGAATCTACTTATCTCATACGGCGTGAAGAACGCATTGTTTCCGTGCAGCCTAGTAGCACCATCGAGTTTTTTGCAAAATAAACTTATGTTGCTTCCCTGTAATTATTATTCGGTTATGAAAATGAACTTGAACCGTTTCTACAGCGAAGCTGTTTACCTCTACCAGCCAGGGAAATTTTCATGTCGGCATCAAATCACATGATGGATGCTAAGGCGCGTGTGAACGATGGGAACACCCTCCGACGCGTTCCGGTAAAGATTAGGTTTGTAGCTGCTTCGAAAGGGGTTGACGTCATTCAAAACCCTCGTGAAACCAGTGTCTCTGGTTTCACTCTTTGTAGAGCGAATTCAAGTGACGTCACAATGGGTAATCGCTGTGTGTGTCTTTTAGAGCGTTCCTTCTCCCGCGTGTGCTTCCCGGTAAAGATTAAGGTTATGTAAGCTATACTCCGAGTGGAAAAGTACCCAACAGCAAAGAAATCACGTAATAACGTCACCACGGTATAGCAACTCATTCAGTTCATTTCAGGCTTCCATGGGTAGACCACGGAAAGTAAAGACGCCAGAAGAACAGCGTGAATATAATGTCGTTGTGAAGTAATAAAGGGTGTGGTTAAGTACATTTCACTTGTCTCTGGTTTCACTCTTTGTAGAGTCACGTGTGTGAATTCAAGTGACGTCACAATGCGTAATCGTTGTGGGTGTCGTTTACAGCTTCGCTTTCCAACCGCCCTCACAGCGTGGATTGGAGCCACAGCTTTTTTAAAAGTTTTTTTATTTAACCGGTGCTAAGCGTTATTTTTCTCTCCCGTCTTCAATCAGGAGTAAACTGATTTCGCTGAAACGGAACAAAAGCCGGGATCATGAAGTTTATTTCCGACTATGTGATATTACTAAATCGATCACCGTACTATAGCACGTACGACGGTTCCGCATTTACCCAAACGCGGTAGAGTAAAGCTGGAAAATAGGTTAAATTTAATACGCAGTGATGCATGTTGTCATATTGCGGTGTAGTAAAAAAAAATTACACCATCTTCCCGTAGGGGAACCGGGAGTAGTATGCGAAGCAGCCATGGGGTCGACTCAAGGTAGTTTTATAAGCTGTATAAACTTGGACATGCAGCAGAACCAGCAATGCGCAGAACTGCTGTCGACGCCGTCGTGTTGCCCGCGTTCGCACCGAACGCGCCCGGCGTTGGTGACTGCTGCCGGTGCCTCTGGGGCGCCTACCGTCGCGCCTCTAACCTAAGCGGCTTCGCATTACCGCGCGCGGAGCCGCAGGTGTTGCCATTCGTTGCGCCATCCGGAGAGGAGAGGATTGCCGAGAGGACAGGAGACAAGGAGAGGAGAGGAGGGGGAGGAGGGAGGAGAGAAGATGAGACAAGGAGAGGAGGGGGAGGAGGATGCTCAAGCGCAGTAGGGGTGTGCACGCCGCACGGCGGATGGAGGGATGGATGGATGGAGGTAGCCAGGGAGTGACATAGCCGCGACCATAAGCTGCTTCGCATCTAAAAAATCTGCGGATCCTGTGCGCTGTTGGAATTGGTTTTAGCGAAGCTCCCCCCCCCCCCCCCCCCCCCGGAACCACTTCATTCAACAGAACTTGATGCGCTCGATCATGTACATGCCACACGGGACGCACGACGATTGCACGAAAATTACTGTATGATGAAGACGCAATTAGCCCGATAGAGTAACGACAACGGCATGAAGACACTGGGAGAACGATGGAACGACACAGCCGAATGACGACAACGATGCGACGACCACGTGACCGCCATGAGATGACGATGGCGGGGCGACAACGTGATGGAGATGCTGGAATGATGCTGATGGTACGACGACGAGGATGCAGCGATAGGATTACGGAGCTCGAATGGCGACGGCGCATCATGGTGGCAACGGGATGGCCTGATTTCAGTGATGTGCCGATGTTGGAAATACGGCTGCCTGCATGACGAAGAAGGCACGGCAGCAATGGGATGACGACAGTGATAATCCAGGATGTAATTATGAAGCATGCCGTAGTGCGGGACTCCGTATTACCTTTGACCACCTGGAGATCTTTACGGTTTTAGATATGGACCCTTTTATTGGCATCACTCCAGTTCTCCGACCACATCCAATCGCCGTCGCATTCCAATTATCTTGCGCAGGGGCGCGTTAATCACTTTACTGGACCAGTCAGACAGGTTGGCGACCCCACAATCATGTGCCGCGCATGAAGCTTTTGTCCCCCCCCCCCCCCACCTGCATGACGCTTCCCTAAAGTTCAACGGGATGACGGCACGGTTCGAGGGTGTGGACCCCAGTCCCAAGAAAAGTTGATTTGTCGCTCTGCAATGCGATTCGGCAGAGAGTATGAGTATGCCGATCCAAGCACAGTGCTGGATGTAGAAGTGTTAGGTAAGGTAAAGTGCAGTGACCATAGGTTAGTGAGGTCTAGGATTTCTTTCAATTTGAAGAGAGAGAGAGAGTGAAATTAGTTAAGAGGAAACAGGCCAACCTAGAGGCAGACCAATTCAGCCTTGTGCTCGCAAACAAATATGCAGCTTTGGAAAAGGACGATAAAGAGAACATAGAGGTAATGAATGAAACCCTAACTAGGTTAATCTCAGAAGCAGCAATTGAAGTGGGAGGTAAGGCACCAAGGCGACCAGTAGTAGGTAAGCTCTCCCAAGAAACAAAGGACCTAATAAAGAAACGACAAACATGAAAATGTCCAACTCAAGAGATCAGATAAAATTACATAACAGATAAAACAAACTGCTTCGCTGGTAATCCATCTTCACAGCAGCGGAATGTCCCGTGATCTTTTTCTTTGTGTGGAGTCTGATGAGATACCAAATAGGGGAGAAATAGCCAACCGTGCGTAAGCTTATTTCTGCAAAGAATTGAACGTTGTCGTAGAAATAACGTCATGAGATAACAGTTCAATAATTTCCTGATTTACTAACATTAGTAAATTACAAAGTTCCAAAAGGATTACGGGAGTAATTATCATTTGATAATTGCTCTCCGTAATCATTTTGGAACGATGTGCGAACATTATGAGAAATTGAAAAATCCACTGTTCCTCTACGCACGCTTTATCCATATGCTCCAAGACAGCTTGAGGTCAGACGCTATCGAGATAGGCAGATGATGGCATCTAAAAAGCTGGATGGCAATTGAAGCTCCAGTAAAAGTCGATCAATGACAATGTCTTCCTGACCGATTTGAGGGGTGAAAATGGAGCAAAATCACTGTGCACGGCAATCTATAGCGTCATCGCTAGGGGAGTAACAGGAACGTCGGACTGCTAATTATCTTCGATATTGGCCCAGATTGTTAGACTGCACTGAACCACAGCAACGGCCCACAATGTTCGGCTCCACATCCTTCGGAATAGGCCATTGAAGAAGGTTAGACAATCGTACCCGCTGCGGAAAATGGGGCAGCAGGGGGTATACTTACCAAGAAAGAAAGACTTAGTAATAAAGGCTTTAAAAAGACGAGCGCGCATAGCGTATCTAGCGCCATGCATTGCAATACGTTGGCTGGATATGTGTACCAAGGTGCCGTCCTGGCATCGGGGTTGTTGTGCTGTCTGGGCGAATGGTTGTGGCGATCCGCTCTTTTAGCAACATAAACAGAATATTCTTATAGCTCTTTCTGTTCGCCGCCGCCGCTGGCGAACACCAATTTCGCAATAGTCACCAGGTCCCAACGGAACATTTGGCTTCTAATAGTCTTTTGCATCATTTAGTGTCCTACCTTGCGTATAGCTATAATCAGCGCTAAATAACGAGCAGACACTCTCTCTTTTCAGGGCCCGGGGTCGTCTCCAATATCGGAAATTATCGCTGCTCTACCTGTTACTGAAGAGAGGAACCCGAAAAAGTAAGCCTGTCCATGCCGTAAAAAAATTCTTTCGCATATAGTTCATTTATTCGTTGCGCGTTATACGTTATTTTTATCATCATACCGTATTGGAGAAGCAGCGCACTGACCAGGACGAAGTGGAGACACACCAGAGCGAGTGTCGTGTATTATTCTGTCTCTCCACTTTGTCCTGGTCAGTGCGCGCTTCACCGATACGGCATGATGATTAATCGCCAACTCGCCCAACTTTCCACATTACTGAACCTTATTTCTCTTTCAATTGATTAAACACAAGTAATTTGCCATGTGCATTTGTTGACTCCATTATCTGTTGAATTCATATGGTAGTCACTAAAGAAAATTATACGCCTCTGTTACCTGTCTTCTCGGCGAGGGTCTCTACTTCCGCAGCTATGGAGCTTTGAGGTAGCGCAGGTTTATTGTCCAGCTGCCTGCTGCTCAAATTTGCGTACAACGTTGTGTCAGCGGTCAAAAAGGATGTGCCACATCCGCCGCCATTGGCATGAGTGGCGGTCACTAATACTCAAACAGTGATTAAACCAAAGAAAATTCCAGTTGGATGGCGTGAAAGCAAGATGAACCTCATCTACAAAGGCAATGGTGATAAGGATAAGATGAGCTCGTACAGGTCAGTTACAGTAACGTCGGTGATATATAGAATGGCAATGCAAGACGTAGAATTTGAACTGTCGAAGTGGGTGGATAAAAATGATGTACCGGGGGGACAACAGAATGAGCTCAGGCCAGGCAGTCGCTTAGGGGATATATTAGTACTAACTCAGTTCATAGAGATTTCAGTAGCTCAGAATAGACTTTTATCGATAGCATTTACAGATATTACTGGAGCCTAGGACAACGCAGACAGGGAATTGCTATGGGATATTCTTAAGCACGAAGGCATAGATGACCATTTATTGGAGCTGCTGAGGGAGATACACGGGTATACAGACAACCGAGTACAAGTTGTATGGGAAGGTCGAAAATGTAATGAAGTGGTGGAAATTCACCAAGCACTGAAGCAAGGATGTCCTTTGTCTCCGTTGTTGCTCACGCTGTATGTTAGGGGCATAGAAAGACTGAAAAAAAATGTGGGCAGCTTGCACTAGTGGTGCAAGGTCCCCGGTGACGTCACAGCCAAGCTGCGCCTCTACACTTGTCGGGGCGTGGCTGGTCGAAAACTGCCGAGCCGCCGCCAGAGGAGCCTGCAGCAGTCACGGACACCGCGCACGTTCGTCGCGAACGCGGGGAAACGGGAAAAGCGGACGGCGTCGGCAACAGCTCTGCGCGTTGCCTCGTTGGTGCTGTTACAATTTCTTTCTCTCTCTCTCGCTCTCATTTTCTATTTCTCTCTCTCGAGCATAGTGCGCGCCGCGCGCCTGCTCTCCTTCCCTCTCCTTAACGTACGATGTCGAGGCAACATGTGCATGACACCGAGAGGAGGCGAATCACACGCCGCTCCGCGAGGTGGTTGCTAGGCAACGCGCGGTGACGTCATCGCCAAGAGCAGTTTTTGTTCGCACTACGTGGCGCAACCAAGAGCTTAAACATCTCCGCTGTTGAAACAGCGACTTAGGTTTGATTTATCCTGGACGCGCAATGGACAAATGGTGCGACAGAAGGTCACTGGACCTTCTGTTGTGGATGACGTAGTGCTACTAGCGGACAATACGACGGATTTAGCACAGGGAAATCGGGAATTAAGATATTTAACAAAGATACGAGTAATTACGTGGTGTTAATTCAACAGCAAGTTATACTCATAGTCAAGCAACATAAGTACCTTGGCGAACACATCAACAAAGGAAAGAGTTACTCAAGCAACCACCAGGATAATCTGAAAATAAAGGGGGAGCGGAATGCAGCAATAATGAAACACAGAGCACTGCGGGGCCACCATAAATATGAGGTGGTGCGTGGAATCTGGAAAGGAGTTATAGTGCCAGCGCTAACGATCGCAATTGTTATTCTATGCTTAAAATCGGATAGCTTGTGGGGGTTGAAAGTTAACCAAAGATCAGTAGGTCGGTTGGCTTTGGGAGCCCAAGATAAAACCACAAATGAGGCAGTGCGGGGTGACATGGGCTGGGATGCCTATGAAGTCAGCTAAGCGCAGAGAAAAATTAGTTTTGAAGAAATACTCAGAAACACGGATGGAAATAAATATGTGACTAAAGCTCCCAAGCATCTATACCTGAAAATCGTGGGCAGAAAATTGGGGAAGAGGTTAATAACGTTGGCAGCGAAGTACAGGGTAGGTGAAATTGCAAAGAGAGTCATCAGAAAAACAGCTAGAGAGACAGTGAATTGGATGCAAAGAATGTAAACAAAAAGGACCATGGAGATTTACAAGAATCAGAAGAAAGAAATTAGTCGGGATAGTCTGTACGATAGCACAAAGGGCATAGCCGGTTGCCTCTGGACAAAGCCATACTGGAGGAAATATTCGCAACTAGGTAAAGCATGTATATGCTGCAGCAGAAATTCGGAGACCACTCCGCACATCCTAATAGGATTCGAAGGTGTAAGTTACCCAGTGAGAACCATGGGTAACGTACACCTCTGAGAAGCGTTTGGATTTAAAGTGGACGGTAGCATCAACCGGTCAACAGTCGAGATAAGCAAGAGACGTTTTAAGGATTGGTGCAAGAAAAGCAGGGAAGAGATTGATACGACCGGATCTGTTAGAGCAAGGTAGCGGTGCGAGGTAGATTTAGCGAAAAAAAAGAATAAAGAAATGTGTACAAAAATGCTAGATTCGAAATATTTATAGCATACCCGAATAAATAAAACAGACTTTGATTTGTCACCATGAATATGTCACCGCCGCGTTTCAAAGGCGATGCCATAAATCACCATCATTATCAGGGTGAGATCTTCATTCGCAAAAACGTTTGAACATTGTGTGGTACATCTTGTTCGTAAACAATAGTCGTCATGTTTGTGTCATGAATTTCCATTCTGGAAAACTCGGCGCTCGCTACTTTCCTGTCAAAAATGCACCGTCATGCTGATAACACGTATGTCGTTTGTGATACCGAAGCACAGTGCCCGTAGCTTTAAAGAAAGGAAAATAGATGACGATTATTGTTTGGGGACAAGGCAAGTCTCAAAGTGTTCAAATGTATTTTAGGGTGTTTTGCGCACAAATATGCAAGAGTGTGGAGGTAGGCAGAGCTTTCGCTGTAGCTCATTTGGTTACAGCATCGCACGTGTCATGCAGAGGACCTTGGTTTCGGTCCCACCGGCGGAAACTACTTCTTTCGTCCCCGTCCATTTCCTCTTACTTCGCCCTTTGAATGCTTTAAATGGTTTCCTTGGCTTCATGTTGTTATGACTAACAAACTAACGATTGCCCTTCTTCTCGTTCACCTGCTTAAAAGAAATGTTAATCGGGCAGCTTCGCCCATTCTGCCTTACCGCTCCTGTCCTGATAAAATAGTCCACGGCTTGAAAAAATATTCGTTTTGTAGATGGGACTCGTCATGGGTCAAATATAAAAAATGCCACAAACACTGCACATGTATATGGGCCAAATAGCAGTGCAAGCTATTAGTTGGTTTGACCCGACCAACGTATTTGCCAACATAATTCGGTGCCTGCGTTGACACCAATCACAATAGCCCTGCCATGAAACAACAGCAAAGCATAGTTTTAGTAGACAGCAAGACCGGACAGCGAACCTGAATGAGAAAGCGATTTCTCGTTCGGGTTCGTTTTCCTGTCGTATGGTTCCTAAGGCTCTGTAGCGCTGTTTCACACCTATAATACTGTTATTTATTAAGGCGTTTATATTTTTTCAAGGCGGGGGGTGGGGGTGTTGGGAGGACACAGACCGCGATCTCTTGTGCCTAACCGTTCTCGTGGACCGATCCCGCTGAGAGTGCATTATCATCCCCCTCAATCAATTTTTCTCTACTGCCAGGGCGAAGGCTTCTCCCAGCGATTGCCAATTACGTCTGTGTCACGCCAGCTGATTCAATGTTATTCCCGAAATGTTATGGATACAATACACTGTAGAATAGCCTTGCCTGAAGCGAGCCTGTTTTGCTGGTTGATTAAATTGAAGTGTTGCCCCAATTTTATTGAAAATTACCTTGGTGAATATGTTATACAATACTGAAACGAATCTAATGGGCCCATCATTATTCAATTCCTTGCTGTCTACATGTTTATGGATAAGTATAATGTTGGTATAACTTCCAACTTTCTGGTTCACTTCGTCGTGACTAAGTCGTGAGGCATTGTATATAAAGGTTTGCAGGCTTTTTAAGATTAACATCATCTCCATTTTTGAATCAATAGACGGTTATTGCAACTCCTCCAGCCGCTTTTTCCCGTGGCATGTCTTGATAAGTCCTTCTAACCTTATTGCACGTTACGTATTGTCACCGAGAAGTTATGTTGAAGAAAACAGTCGCAAAACTGTGAATGACGAAACAGACTTTTTATTGGGCGAACGTGTGCCCACAAAAGCAAGTTGCACTCGAAGCACAACGATAGCGGCGAGCACAGTCGGCGATCGTCGAAATCTGATTAGCGGCGAAACGCGTCGGCTTTTATACACGAGCCATCGAAGGTACCAGATTAATCCCTGGTGCCCGGGTGTTTTCCAGAAAGCACTAGACAATTCGCTTCGCTCATACATTCAGATTAACTAAGCGTCGCTGAAAACCGACAATGGATAGAAGCATCGATAACGTTCAAGAAAGTACCGATACATGCAGGCGCGTCCTGTGCCTATCGATAACGTTTAACACTTGTCAGCCGGGGAAAAGCGTTCACCGGTGAAATATAAACATGTACACCTGTCAATATTGTCACGTTGTAGTGGTGGTGAAAAACACTAGCGAAAACCGTGACTGACTAAGTTTCTCTTTATTGGGCGAACCTATGCCCAGAAAAAACAAGCAACAGTCGAGCACAACGATAGCGGCGAGAACCGTCGGGATCAACGCAAATTTTGCGATGATCCTGTCAAGCTGTCCATGTGGCAGCTTTTTCTGCATGCCCCTCGCGTCATGTACTGATGCGTCATGTACTGATGCAAATAAACATCATTGTCATTTGTCATTGTCATTTGTCATTTTATCTGCGCGTCAAGCGCGTCGGCTTTCATACATGACTCGTCGAAGGTTCCAATGTAATTGCTGGCGCTAGCGTGCCTTCCAGAAAGTAATAACACAATTCGCGACGGGCATACAATCTGATTACACAAGGTTCGGCGAGTACATGCACAACACATAGGATCAGCGATAACATTTGAGCAAGTTCCAAATCATGCAGGCGCGTCTTGAGCTGAGTTATATAAGTAGCTATCGGGTAAAATGCAGTCCTCGAGAAGAGGATAAATAAGTACATGTGTTAATGCCACCCTTTTAAAAAGTCCCGGTGCTACAAGCATGAGAGCAAAATATCTAAGTTTCGCCAGAAGGGCGAAGCAATGAATGAGATAGCAATGTGTTAGCAATTACACAAAGTGCGAGACTCGTAGCTGTAGTGGCAGTATTAATCAAAGCGAACTTAAGCTAAGCAAAAATGAGTTATTGTTGTAGGGGCCCGTGTTTGAATCGTGCTGCGGGACAATTTCACCGATGTTTATTAATTAAAGCCAATTTCTTAGCGACTTTACCACCACTTTCCCCTATCGTGGAGGTAGTGCACAGCCTCGCCAATAAAATTACCTAATTGTCAGGTTTGAGATATCTTATTGTTGCAATTTTAGTATTAACAGGGGAGCTGTTTAAGCTCTTGGTTGCGCCGCGTAGTGCGAACAAAAACTGCTCTTGGCGATGACGTCATCGCGAGTTGCCAAGCAACCACCTCGCGGAGTGGCGTATGCTTCGCCTCCTCTCCGTGCCGGGCACATGTTGCCCTGACATGGGACGTTAAGGAGAGGGAAAGAACGCATGAGCGCGGCGCGCGCTATGCTCGGGAGAGAGAAATAGAAAATGAGAGCGAGAGAGAAATAAATTGTAGCAGCACCAACAAGGCAACGCGCAGCTGCCCGCGTTTCTTCGTTTCCCCGCGTTCGCGCCGCACGCGTGCGGCGTCCGTGACTGCAGCAAGCGCTTCTGGCGGTGGCACGGCAGGTTTCGAATAGCCTTGCCTCGGCAAGTGTAGAGGCGGAGCTTGGCCATGACGTCACCGGGCAGATAAAGCTCTGAGCCGCCGCGACGGCGGCAGAACTCTCGTTGACTCTTTGGCGAGTACTACATGCCTATAGATTATATATTGTTGGTATAACTTCCAACTTTCAGGTTCACTTAGTCGTGACTAAGTCGTGAGGCATTGCCTATAAAGGTTTGCAGGCTTTTCGAGATTATTGTCTCCATTTTTCAATCAATAGACGGTTATTCCAACTTCTCATGTCAAGGCTAGTACGCCTTGACATGGCTCCACCAACGAAGATCCGGACACCAAAAGAAGAAGCCACTCATCTTCAAGCGCGTCGCGCGGCCAAGCGAGAAACTGCGCATCGGCGGTGAGCCGATTCGGCATACCGTGCCTAGCAGCACTTAGCGTATCCTTGAAAAAAAAAAAAAGCTAGCTTGATCACCAGCTCCGCTGTTTACGCCAGCCTTGCATCACTAGTGCAAGCCGCCCACATTTTTTTTAAAGTCTGAGATTAATTAAGAAAAAAACCGCATGCGCTGCAGGTGTCTTATTTCATTACATTAGTTTGTGGGCTGCCATTCTCAAAATTCTGATAAGTAATTTTGTCAGGAATGTAAGACGTGGTATTGACAACTTTACTGATAGAATGGTGTGGCAATATAACCCGCATATACCTGATGTCATATAGCATGCCGTGGCATATTAGCGGCGAGAAGTTGGAGTGGCGCCCTCTCCCGAGTGACGTCACGGCCAGGACGCCACTCGCTCCGGCTCGCTCCCCTGCCGCGCGTGTTCGTTCGCTTCGTGCATGCTCGGTGTATGGGTGCGCCAGCCGCACTTCCTGAAGGATGTTTTGGCTGCTTTCTGCTGTCACGCATAAACTGTAGTGTCTTTTTCGAAACTGTGTGAATCGTAAAAATGTGCTGCTTGGATATCGAAGCTATATAGAGTTGCAAGGATTACTGCTCTTGCAACGCAGAGGTCCGCCGTGTCTGTTCATAAATATTGCGTAGAAACAATGTCTGCAAATTCAGTATGGAAAATTTTAATTGTACGACACTTCGCTCCAAACTTAACATTTTGTTAGCACTTAGTTATGACAGACATGTCGTTTTACACGAAACAGCAATATTGGTCTTTGGTGTGAACTTTATATATAAATCAGTATGTTTGAATAGGATACTGACTAGGAAGCTTTCATCACGCTTCTGATTCCTCTGTTTAGTTGTTCTACTCAGAGTGGGTACTGCAGTATGATGCGTAAAAATTCGAGTTAGGCGCGCAGTTCTTACGAAAAAATATTGCAACTACTTTCAACTTTCTCCGAAGCAGCCTCCCAGAAAAAACACTCTTCATGGCTGTTAACACGACTGCGCTTCATGTATGTATAGCAGTCACATGAAAAAAAAAAGGTTTGTCGTTAAGATCAAGAGCCAAGCTATTCATGCCATGCAATGTTTCATAGGGACCTGAAGTGGTCTTTATGGACAATATGGTAGGCACCTCCCGCAATGGAAGCAACCGACAATGATTATGACGACATGAGAACGCGCGCCTTGTTCGCGAGACCCTTCCGTCCACAGCAACTTCGAATTGAAACCATGGATACGGCCATTACAGCACCAACTGGAATACCATGTTTCGTCATGTAACATAGTTTTGCAACAATCGTCTGCATGACGATGTCTCGAACCACAATGGTGTTTAATTCTGCGAACTGAACTATTCGCGGCGTCAGCCCATAAAAGATCCCGTAGAGAAGGCGAAAGGGCGTGAAGCGCGTCGTCTCTTGCACGGCGGTGTTATACGAGAAGGTCACGTAAGGCAAGATCCGATCCCATGTTTTGTGTTGGACGTCGATGTACATTGCGAGCATGTCTGTGACCGTTTATTCAGTCGCTCGGTAAGTCCGTTGGTCTGCGGATGATACGCGGTCGTCTTGAGATGTCTGGTGTTGCTTAGTTCAAAAACTTCGTCCATAAGCTGCACTGTGAATGCTGCCCCTCTGTCTGTTATTACAGTGGAGGGAGCACCGTGACGCAAGACGATGTGGCGCATGAAGAATTGCGCTACCTCTGAGGCCGTGGCTCGTGGGATCGCGTGCGTCTCAGCATAGCGTGTTAAATAATAAGTCGCGACGATCAACCATTTGTTGCCGTCGGTAGACAGAGGAAACGGTCCGAGAATGTCCATGCCGACTTTGTCGAAAGGCGTGTGAGGTGCTTGAATTGGCTGAAGTAAGCCAGCCGGTCTAGCGGATGGTGTCTTGCGGCGCTGGCATTCACGACAGCTTTTAACGTACTGTTTGACGCTTGCCGAAAGCCCGGGCCAGTAGTACATTTCGCTTACTCTAGCGAGTGTTCGTGAAAAGCCTAAATGACAAGATGTCGGCTCGTCATGGCAAGCGAAGAGGACGTCGTCGCGCCTGTCCCTTGGAACCACCAGTAGGCAAGCACGGCTGGTCGAAGGAGCATTCTTCTTAAGCAGCACGTTGTCTCGCAGACAGATGGACGTCAGCGAGCAGGACAGATGGCGTGGTATGATTGTGTCGCGGCCCTCTAAATGATCGATGATCGGTCGAATCTCAGCGCCGTCACGCTGCCGTCTGCTCAAGTCCGACGAACTAATGGCGCCCAGGAAGCCGTCATCGTCCGCTGTTTCCTGACTGGTAGGATCAATGGGCGCGCAAGACAGCGTGTCAGCGTCTTGATGCTTACGGCCAGACTTATGAACGATGGTGATGTCAAATTCCTGTAGCCGCAAGCTCCACCGTGCCAGACGTCCTGAAGGGTCGCGCATGCTTGCCAACCAACAGAGGGCATGGTGGTTCGTCACTACTTTGAAGGGACGCTCATAGAGATAGGGGCGAAACCTGATGATCGCCCACACCCGCGAGGCACTCTTTCTCTGTAGTCGAATAATTCACCTCGGCACGGGACAGGGAGCGGCTGGCATACGCTATAACTATTTCCACTCCATCTTCAAGCTGGACGATCACTGCGCCAAGGCCAATGCTACTAGCGTCGGTATCATCGTCAAAATGTGCAAGAACGGGTGCGGACTGCAGGCGCTGTAGTAATTCCGCAAAAGCCGCCTGTTGCTCATTATGCCACACAAATGGCATATCGTCCCTTGTAAGGCAAGTCAGGGGTTCAGCTATCTTCGAAAGCCTTTAATAAACCGGCGATAGTAGGCGCACAAACCCAGGAATCGCCAGACGGCCTTCTTATCGGCAGGAGCTGGAAACACGGCCACAGCGGCAAGCTTGTCTGGATCGGGTCGGATACCTTTGGCGCTTACTACATGCCCGAGGAACTTGAGCTCTTAACCAAAGTGGCGCTTTTTGGGCTTAAGTGTGAGGTCTGCCGATCGGATGGCTTCTAGCACGCTCCGTAGGCCGTGAAGATGCTGC
Organism: Dermacentor silvarum; assembly: GCF_013339745.2. Taxonomy (NCBI): domain Eukaryota; kingdom Metazoa; phylum Arthropoda; class Arachnida; order Ixodida; family Ixodidae; genus Dermacentor; species Dermacentor silvarum. The sequence goes on from NC_051163.1 coordinate 132,769,460, forward strand.
TCGACCGTTTCTTAGAAGATAGCCACATTATCCAGGGACAGAAGACAGGCCTGCCACTTCAGTCCAGTAAGGACAGTGTCCATCATTCGCTGGTAAGTAGCCGGGGCTGAACACAAGCCAAAAGGAAGCACTCGAAATTCTAAGAGACCATTTGGAGTCACAAAGGCTGTTCTCTCGCGGTCGCGTTCATCTACCTCGATTTGCCAGTACCCGGTTTTTAAATCGAAAGAAGAAAAATAGTGGGCACGCCGTAGCCTATCTAACGAGTCGTCGATACGCGGCCGCGGGTACACGTCCTTTTTAGTCACGTTGTTGAACTTGAGGTAGTCGACACAGAAGTGTAGCGTTCCGTCTTTCTTTTTGACAAGAACGACCGGAGACGACCACGGGCTGTTGGCAGGTTCGATAACGCCATCGTCAAGCATCTCCCGGACTTGCGTACGTATGGCTTCGCGTTCTTTTGCCGACACGCGGTAAGGCTGCTGGTGTATCGGGCGTGCGTCTTCGTACGTGATGATCCTGCGTTTAGTGATGGAAGTCTGGCGTACCTTGGAAGAATGTGCGAAGTAGGTCTTGAATTCAAGCAAGAGCTTGCGCAGTGCTGTCTCGCTATCAGTGGACATTTCAGAATTGATGTCGAGATGGCCCAGAGACGTGTCTGCTGTCTCCACTACTTCTGACGTGAAACAGTTGTTCACGTTTGCTACTGCGTCTGCTAACGCTAAAGAAGTGCCGCGGAACAGGTGTCGGTGCTCGTAGCTAAAGTGGGTAACAAGCAATTGCGAATGACCGGCACGAATCTGTATAACAGTTAGAGCCGCACAAACACCTTGCTTCAGTAGGTGTTCCAAGATACTTTCGGCCACCGCTTCGCCATCGCGTAAGCCACAGCATGCGACGTCGATGAGGACACTGGCTCGTGGAGGAAGCGTTACACTGTCTGCAGGAACACGAAGTACGTCGTCGCGCCGTTAGCCGTCTTGCACGTCGATTGCTCGTTCGGCAGAGAAAGTGATACGACGCTCTTGCAGATCGATAATAGCGCCGTACTCCTGCAGGAAGTCAACCCCAAGAATAATGTCGCGGGAGCATTCGCGTAAGATAAGGCAGTTCGCTACGAATGTAGATCCTTGAATCTCAACTCTAGTCGTGCAGGCGCCCAGTGGAGTAACGACGTCGCCGCCAGCCGTCCGAATCTGCGAGTTATGCCAGGGCGTGATTACTGTCTTCAGCTGCGTTGCTATTTTCCTGCTTAGTATCGAGTAGTCTGCGCCGGTGTCCACTAAAACACTAATGGCGTAACCGTCAATAGTCAGTGGTATATCGAGCGAAAGCTGGTCGTCCAGTTCAGCTACAGCACTTCGAGCGTCGGCGACCTCGCCCCCAATGATCGCCTCAGCTAGTTTTCTCGGCGGGGACTGGGCGACCGCTCGGGAGAATACCGCTGGGGTGGAGGTGAAAATCGTATCGGAGACGGCGATCGCTACTGCCGCCTGGCAGGCGGTGGCAAGCGCTGCTGAGAGAGGTAGTCCTGAATGTCCCGGGGTCACTGGCCGTATCGGGGCGGCGACGAGTATGCGGAAAAGCCGCGAAACCCAAGGCGCTGCTCTGGGCACTGGCGGTACAAGTGGTCAGCTTCACCGCAGTGGAAGCACAGAGGCCGATGATCGGGTGTGCGCCAAACATCCGACTTCCGATGGGCGGGCGTCTGTCGTCGACGTAGTGAACCACTTGATCCGAGCGATGGGCAAATGGAGCGGCATGAACAACGAGCGGCGGCTTGTACCCAGCGTCGTAGTACGATATCGGCTGCGCCGACTGAAGTGAGACCGTAGGAGGAGCACGAACGACCAGCGGCGGAGAGGAAGCAGGGTGCTTCAGGGCTTCCGCGTAAGTCGCACGGTGGTATTCAGGAGGTACTGCCGCAGCGTTAGCAGGAGGCGAGGTGTCACGGAGCGCCTGGTGCAGTTCGTCCTTGATAATGCTTGCTATGGAGCTTACCGTAGGTTGCGGTGTTACGGCGGCCTTTTGCAACTCTTCACGCACTACAGAGCGGATGTGTTCTCGCAGCCAGTCGCCGTTACTTCCTATGGCCGTGAAAATGTCAGCAGCCGACATGCTGTTTGCTTGCCGCTGATACAGGTCTGAGCGATGCAGAAGCATCTTTTCCATGGTCACGGCCTCGGACAAGAACTCCGCGACCGTCTTCGGAGGGCTCCGTACGAGGCCAGCGAAGAGTTGCTTCTTGTCACCGATGCACCGATCAGATGACGTAACTTTTTTTCGTCCGTCATTCTTGGATCCGCTCGTCTGAAGAGGCATGTCATGTCTTCGACGTACGTGGTCACAGTTCGTTTGGCAACTGGACGCGAGCCTGAATCGCTCGTTCCGCTCGTTCATGGCGATCAGCACTGGTGTAGGTCTCCAAAAGCTGCCGACAAAACTCGCGCCACGACATCATTTGCTCCTCGCGGTTCTGAAACCACGTACGCGCGCCATCCTCCAGGTAGAAGTAGACGTGTCTGAGTTTTTCCGTGTCGTTCCATTCGTTCACGGAGGCCACGCGCTCGAAGTCGACCATCCAGTCTTCGACCTCTTCGAACACTGTGCCATGAAGCATCTTCGGGATCCGTGGGCTCTCAAGTGTGTACCGGTTCGACATCGTGCTTCCCGTACCTGTTGCGGCGGTTTGAAGGGAAGCGCTGGTCATACCGGTTGGTCTTCGGACTGCAGTATGTAGTAAATAAATAAAATAAAGTGGTGGAAACCGTAGCGTCGGCGACTTCTGGGGACAGTCTCCTGATCCTGCGGCTGGCCCGATGCACGGGAGTGTCGACAGGCACTGGATTCGTAGCGCGGATCCTTGGAGGGGACTGCAACATCCATGAGGACGCGTACCCAACACCTCCAACAGTTTGTCACGAGCCTCGAGCAGTAGTCTAGAAGGTTTAATAAACCGTACAGCAGCTGGCTCTTGCAAAACGCGACCGTCGGGGCCGGCTCGAGCAGGGAAGGGGCGCGCGGTCTTGTTTCTTCTCTTGGGCTCGACACACTCTTGCCCTCGACCCACTACCTACAGGTGGCAATATGCAAGCCCCATATGAATTCACTTGATTTTTTACCTTCCTCTGTGAATGCTGATATTTTCCATCTGTCCCATACCACTAAAAAATGAAGCTTCGGCTTCTTGCTGGCTGCCACCATAAGGTATAAAAGGCATATTTCGCCCAAAAAGTTGCGCCGAGCAGCTGTGTCAGTTTCACCAAGCAGATCGGTCAGAACGGTTCCTCAAGCAACAAGCAGCGCTAAATTGTTGAACTGATTGTTGCTTGAAATTGTTTGTTGAAACTGATTGTTGCGCGAAATTGTTGTTGCTTGTAGCACGGAATAAATATTGGTTCATGCCTTTTTGTGTGCGGCAAACAGCTTAAAGCCTCAAATAGCTGGCAGAATCTATACTGATGCGTTGTTTAGTCCTCGTACTACTGCCGAGCGTTTCTGTGAATTATTGAGAGAATTCAATGTTGTGCCAATGAACAGTTCGTCGTGAGCAAACAAGATTTAGCGGGTTAAAATCACGGTAAATGTTGTAGAAGTTATATATAGCTAGCATGTTTTACGTGATTGTGCACCATGGCAAGTATGGCCGCTTAACTAGATTGTTCTATCCCATGTTTTCGCGTTTATGCTTTTATTATCCACGTGAGATACTCCTGCAGAGTGTATAACTGCGTATGAAAAGTCCACACCACACTCTGGACTAACCTCCGTTGGCCGGCACTGTAACGTTGCAATGCCTTTGAGAAATATATCGTTGTCTAGAAGATAAGCTCTTTCAATAAATTTTGACAACGCAAGACATCTGAAAATTATGCCTGAGAGGACCACTTTTAAGTGTACCAGCACAGGGAATTAAAAGAGAGCGAAAAAATGGAAACGTTGCAGAAGGCGCCTGGACGAAGCCCGAACTGACAAGCGCAAGTGCTTGCCATGACGTTATGCGAACGGCGCTCGCAGCGCCGCTTTTGCTCGTTCTCGGGGCTAATAGAATACATATACCTGAATATATACGGAACCTCATGGCGACGCCGACGGCAAGAATTCGTTTGGAGTGTCCATATAACTGCTATCGCAATAAAACACTAAAGCACACGTAGTAAACAAAAAATAAGAAGCAAACAAAGAAACAAAATCCAAGTGTACGGTAGCGCTTGTAGAAGCGTTTAAGGCCCACAACATTCCGGTCGTGAGCGGCACCGCTGAGATTGTGTAATGCCATCTGGCACAACCTCACAATCCTGAGAGAGAGTGAAAAAAAGGTAAAGGCCCAGTGAAGCTCGGGAGTGAAGCACGCGTCGCCAGGGAGGCCGGCTGCCCCGCCGTAGGCGCCGGCTCACCGGGTGTCGCCGTTGACTTCAACCCAGACAGTGGGCAGCGCGTGGCGACCACCGCTCCTGCGTCGGCCCACCATCGGGCGACGCATCACAAACCGACACCACCGGCTCGACCTCATGCTCTGCACACGCAGCAAGCCACCACTGCTGCTTCGACTTGGCAATCTACGCCAGCCGAGGTGCTGCGGCGGCAAGCCAGTGAAACTCGGGAGTTTCACCATCTCGGCGCTGCAGGTGCTCCCGGCAAGGTTTTGGTAGATGAGCTCGCAGCCTGCTACGTGGTAGACCGCGCATGCGAGCCATTTTTTCCACCGCGGGTCTCCGACACTACACCATCACTGGTAGAAACCATGACCACATTCCGTCCACAGCAGTCTGTGCAGCTGCTCCCGAATTTATCAATGCCGGAACACATGGAGGCACCGACCCCTTTAGTACTTGAGCCGCTAGCATTCCAGGAACCCGATATGTCCACGGATCGCAGCGTCCAGAACCGTCCGGACCCACCAGATACTAGAATGTTAACGCAGTCATTGGCAGAGTGCGTGGCTCCGCGCTGAGTGAGACCTCGCTGATAGAAACGAAGGCGAGTAACACGCCTGAGGCCATCATTACCGAAGACCTGCCCGTACACGAAAGACGCGCGAGTCCCCAGGGACGACTTGACAGAGAGACGCTCAAGACGCTCAAGAGACCGTGGAAAGTTACGATCACAAGAGACCGCAAGAGATATGCAAAAAACCTGATGCCCAAGCAACCATCGGTTTCAAAGCGGAAGACCCTTGTTCCACATTCGGGTAAGGACGAAACAGCAGCAGCAGCAGCAGCAGCAAGTATTTCAACCAGCTCAGCGTATGCTAGCACATCGGCGAAACTTTATCAGTCAGCGGCAGCATGGAAAAACGCACACGACACCTGAGCAGAGCATCCGTTCATTCTCCAGATTCTTCTGCTGTACGTGCAAATCTGCAACGGGATAATCGTCGGCTAGACATGCGACCAGCGCACTGCAGTCAGTGCCGCCCGCCAGAGAAGTGAGTCGCGCGCTGGACTGCTCACCAACGACGACCTGACTGCCTGGACAAGTTGCAGCGTGGCCGAGCGTAAAGACGGAAGTGAACTAGGGCTCGCGCGCTCAGAAAGCGGGCGCTGGGGGAGAAGACGAGAATGAAGTGAGAAGTTGAACAGCCGGCCCAGGAACGGGTGCTGTCTGTGTGCGCCAGTATGTCGGATGATCTTGTGGGGTCCGAATGAGCGTCGCAAAAGTTTCGCACTAACTCCTCGTCGGCGTATCATGGAATAAACCCAAGCTTCCACCGATCTGGTATCCACGTAGCGTCGTCGAAGATCGTACATGTATTGTCGGCCGTCCGTACTTTGCGGGTTCTTTATGAACAGGAGGGCGATTTGTGCTTTAGGCGCGCTGCGGATAGGTGGCGACAATGAGATTCTCTTCGTCGGTCACGTGCGGCAGCATGACTTCGAGAGTCGTCGTCGGGCTTCTTCCGTAAAGCAGCTTAAAATCAGTGTTGTTTCTGGCATTGCGGCATTGTAGGCGAAGCTTATGTAGAAAAAGACGGGATCCCCCGTCTTGTGTTCGACGTCGACTAATAACCTGTCGGCGAGCGCCTTGTGCAGTCTGCGACCACTCGTCTGCGGTTGGTATGCAGTTGTCCACCGGTGACTTGTCTGGCTATACTGCAGGATGGCTTGAGTAAGCTCAGCTGTAAAAGCCGCTCCTTTGTCGGTAATGAGGACTTCTGGTGCATCATGACACCGCACGATGATCTTGACGAAGAACTTCGCACCTTTTGTCGCACTACCTTTCGGCAGGACTTTCGTTCCCGCGTACTGGGTAAGTTAATGCGAAGACTTGCGTTCGTATCCCATCATCGGCGAGTTGTTTTATTGCGATAGCAATTACATGTACACTCCAATCGGGTTTCTGCCACTCGCGTCACCGTCGCCTTGAGGTTCCGTCCAAGGGCGATAAAATCGTCGCCGCGCGCCGTATGCTGTATGTGCCAGTGAAAGCGCGCGAGGGACGTGCGCTTTCACGGAGAGCGAACTCACGGCGAAGAGCAAACGCGACGTCTTCCGTCGTACGAAAGGCCGTGGGGATGGGAGGGAGGGAGGGCAGGCGACGTTTAGCTGCGGCACCAAATGCTTATCTTGCGACCGGGCGCAATGGGAACTGGCGACTCAATATCCCACGCGAAAGGAGGAACGGGGAAGGCAGCACGGGAGGGAGGGGGTGCGGCCTCTACTCTGCCAGCAACTGCGTACTTGTACTTTACGCGGCTCCGTTCTGTCGCGCGCACCGTATCTTGAAAGCAATCTCCACACGGCGCTTACCTTTGCATTTTTGGTTAGCAGCGCGACGATCTACATAGAAACGAGAGAGAAGGGATAGGAAAGAGCGCTGACTTACAACAATTTTATTGCGCCCACAACCAAGGTTTAAATACCACGCTAAGGCACAATAGAAAGAACAGAAAGGTGGAACGTGTTCAGGACTCAGCTTCCAACAAACAATATGCAAATCATGTGGTTAAATATTGCACTTCTTTATCGCACAGTGACAACGAAGGGGCACTGACACAGTGCTCCCCAGATTTGTGAATTTCAAGCGCTTGAATAATTTGTCTAGTATGTTTGTTTTTATTGCGGCTGATAATTTGTGTGCTATCGAAGAACGGATTGTAACCGTGGTCTCTGCAATGAATACCGAGATAACCTGAAACGAAGTTGAAAACATGATTATTGTGCTCCTTTAATCGTTCATTGAGACAGCGCCCCGTCTGACCAATGTATTCGCGGCCGCAGGAAAGGGGAATGTTTTAAACAACACCTACAGCACACGTGACAAAGCGGTTATGATGGTTGGTTGTGCAACAGTTTTTTTTCCTTGGGATAGCAATTGACCTGCTTGCATAAGCGTGACAACTTTTGTGCTGCCGAAAACACAACATCGACGCCAGCACGCCGGCCAACTTTCTTGAGATTATGGGACAAGGTGTGAATGTAAGGGATGACGGTGACTCTGTTCCTGGGAGTGGCATAATCGGGGTGACTAGCTTTTTCTTGTTTTTGCAAGCTTCCGGCTACTGACGTCAGCAGACTGCCCGGGTAGCCCGATTGCTCAAGTCTCCGGGCCTGTTTCCCGAAACTGGTTTCCATTAAGTGGTGACATGACTTTGAAAGGGAATTGGTGAAGCATAGGCTAACGATTCCCCGCTTGATGAGCTTGGAATGCGCTGAGCTAAAAGGTAAAAGAGCTTTGCTAGCTCTGGTTTCATACATGCCGCATAGCTGGTTGTTCCTAAAACTGAGTCTAAGATCTAAAAACCTAATCGAGTCGGCAACAGGCAGTTCATGGGTTAAAACAAGTGCGTGAAGACATGCTTCAAACAATGATAAGGCATCACGGCAGCTAGTTTCGACAGTGTCGGCGTCAGTATCTAAAAGGACTAAAAAAATCATCTACAAACCTAAAAGCTTTTTCCACGAAAGACGGAAGGCGTTTGGAAATTGCACGGCCATGAGTGGCTAGCAAGATGTCACTCAGCACGGGCGCTATGCATGAACCGATGCAAACTCCGTCTCTTTGTAGGTACGTCTTCCCGTTCCAAGTGGCGAACGTCGACTTCAAGTACGTATCTAAAAGCTCCAGAAATACCCCTATGGTGATAACAGTGACGTTCTGGAAGGCTACGCTGCCAAACTTGTCAATGCAATCGGATACAGCGACGAGCACCGCGTCATGGGGCAACGAATAATAAAGATCCTTAATGTCAATGGAAAAGGCGTATAATGCTCGGCCGTGATGATTTTTCAGAAATTCTATGGTCTGTCCAGATCCGGTCACCCTGAAAGGATCATCAATTGTGAGGCAGTTAAAATGTGTCTGCAAAAACTTCGCAAGTGACTGCTGCCAGGTGTGCGCCTCGGACACAATCACACGTAAACGCCAATCCACCTTGTGAGTTTTAACAGAGAAAAACATTTCTAGGCCCAAGTTCACACTGTCTTTTAGTGATGAGGCTAATTTGGGTAGATTTCGTTTCTCGCAAAGTTTTTGTGCTCTTTTCCTAACGACGGAGAGCACCGCATCATCACGACATGAAAAGGACGCATCAATAGCCTCTTTAGCTTTGCGCATGAAGGTAGTCTTAGGCATGACGGAAAATCCCCCTTCTTTGTGGGACGGCAAGAAATTCTCGTCGATGTTGTGTTTTCGGCACCACAAAAGTTGTCACGCTTATGCAAGCAGGTCAACTGCTATCCCAAGGAAAAAAAAAACTGCTGCAGAACCAACCATCATAACCGCTTTGTCACGTGTGCTGTAGGTGTTGTTTACAACATTCCCCTTTCCTGCGGCCGCGAATACATTGGTCAGACGGGGCGCTGTCTCAATGAACGATTAAAGGAGCACAATAACCATGTTTTCAACTCCGTTTCAGGTCACCTCGGTATTCATTGCAGAGACCACGGTTGCAATCCGTTGTTCGATAGCACACAAATTATCAGTCGCAATAAAAACAAACGTACTAGAGAAATCATTGAAGCGCTTGAAATTCACAAATCTGGGGAGCGCTGTATCAGTGCCCCTTCATTGTCACTGTGCGATAAAGAAGTGCAATATTTAACCACATGAGTTGCATATTGTTTGTTGGAAGCTTAGTCCTGAACACGTGTCACCTTTCTGTTCTTTCTATTGTGCCTTAGCGTGGTATTTAAACCTTGGTTATCTGCGCAATAAAATTGTTGTAAGTCAGCGCTCTTTCCTACCCCTTCTCTCTCGTTTCCATGTAGATCGTCGCGCTGCTAACCAAAAATGCAACTTTACCAACACGCGCGTTCAGCCACCCTTGCGATCTTACCTTTGTATGCGCCGAGCTTTCGCCGCTCAGTTTCCGTTGAAATGACAGACCCCACAAACCTTCACTCGCTGCTGCGGCCGCGCTTGGTCACGCCAGCGTTTTGACAGTGGTTGTCTGCGGTCATCCAGTGTGGTCTATTCATGTTTGCTTGTGCGCGCTTCACTTAGTAAGCGAATGTGTCTAAGTTTATGCAGCCGATAAAGCTACTGTCCTTACTCCGTATAGCTCTCTAGTAATTTTCTATCCGAATCGTTGCTTCGCCTGTCGGTGGAAACTGGTAAATTTTTTTCATCCACCCTGATTTTCAGTCATTTATAACTTCTATAGACTATTTAACTACGGATAATTTCCCTTAACCTGCTCCTGGTGTCATTCCTGGTTTATGATATGACTAAGAGAGAGAGAGAAGTGGTTCTTTATGAAGAAGGGAAAGGTTGGCGGTGTTTTCTGCAGCCCTTGAGGGAACACGGCTCAGCACCAACGGGGAGGGGGACAGTGGGGGAAAAGAAGATAAGAGAACGGCAACAAACAGCGCTTGGACGGGATGAAGTGAGTACGACAGACAAGGCGCTGAAATAACCACTGGTTTATTGCAGGGAATTTAATATATTGCCACGAGGTCTCGAGCTGCGGCGAGCGCGAGCCAGTATTCAGGCAAGGAGAGAAGAAGAAGAGGTTTTTCGTTTTTGGGGTCAGCCATCTTCCTGGCTAGTACTCGTCTCTGCCGGTGCAGGACTTCTTGCTCTGAAGGCCTTCTGTTGCACGTGACAAACTGGTGGAGGTGCTGGGTAGTCCCAGCAAATGTCCTACACGCCTCCTGGTAGCCCTGTGCCTACAGTGACAACACCTGTTCACCGGGCCAGCCGAAGAGTCCGAGGATTGGCCCCTGAGCTTGGACCTCTTCCCGAGACTACGTCAGCTACGCACCAAAGCGGTATGGAAGGCACTACTAGTGCTGCTCACTATACGCTACAGAAAGTGCCAAAAGTCTTCCATGGCTCCATCCTTGAGGATGTCGAAGACTGGTTGGCTCAGTTCGAACGCGTCGCTGATTTCAATGGGTGGACCGATGCGAACAAGCTGAAGAATGTATACTTTAGCCTGGAGGATGGCGCTCGCACCTGGTACGAGAACCGCGAACCCTTCTCGTCGTGGAGCGACTTTTGTCGTCATCTGCGGGCAAGTTACGCCAATGCTGATCGCTGTGAACGCGCCGAGCGGGCCATTCAGTCGCGCATCCAAATGCCCAACGAAAGTGTGATGATGTACGTTGAGGACATGACGCGCCTCTTTCGTCGAGCTGACCCGGACATGGCAGAAGATAGGAAGCTCCGGCACTTAATGCGAGGGGTTAAGGAGCAGCTTTTCGCTGGCCTTGTTCGGAGTCCCCCGACGACTGTGGCCGAGTTCTTAACGGAAGCCACGACAATGGAAAAAGTGCTTCAGCAGCGGTCAGCAGTGTACGACCGGCAAATCAGCGTCGCGTCATCGATGGATCAGATCGGAGCTGCCGGAGGTAGCATCAACATCGACTCCCTCTGCGACCTCATCCGATCAGTGGTACGCGACGAGCTGCAAAGAATACACTGCCCGCCTCAACCTGCTGCGGGATCCATATCCAGCCTCATCAGGAACGAGGTGCAGCATGCTCTGCAAGTCCCGCTTGCCAGGGAGGTCACACCACCTGTGCCGACGGAGCTTCGGCGCGCATCATACGCGGAAGCTGCGAGCCGGTATATTCCTGCTTCTCCGCGCTTCGTCCGCCCCACACCTCACGATACACTTCCATCAGTGCAACCGATCCAGCACTTGGAGAACCGCCAACCACTTCAAAGAAAATCGGATGTCTGGCGCACACCGGACAGGCGACCGCTGTGCTATCACTGTGGCGAAGCCGGACATGTGTACCGTGAATGCCCATATCGCCGCCTTGGACTTCAGGGTTTTGCCGTCGACTCTCCAAGGCCAAGATTCGGCGAAAGACCAAGAGCCATTGAGGAATACCTGTCTCAACAGCGCATGCCACTGCCCTTGCGACGGCAGTCACGGTCACCGTCGCCGAGACGATTTTCCCCAAATTCCCGGAGCTCCCCAGTGGCGGCGCAGGGGCGTTCGCCAAGCCCTAGACGGGAAAACTAAAGACAGCGACCTTCGGGGGCGAGGCCGCTGATAATCGACGCGAGCAAGGCCTCCCAGCGACGCGACCAGGTACCGGCAGTGATTCGACAACAACTGAACTCGGAAGCCGACTGTCTTTGGATATACCTGTGGTGCTCGACGGTCACCATGAAGTCAGTGCGTTATTGGACACAGGGGCTGATTACTCGATCGTGAGCCGAAAACTAGCGACACACCTGAAGAAAGTAGTTACGCCTTGGTACGGAACACAAATTCGTACTGCCGGCGGACATGTAGTCACCCCACTTGGTATATGCACACTCCGAGTTGGCATTCGTGGACGTACGTTTCTCTCCAGTTGCCTTGTACTTCGCGAATGTTCCCGAGACATCATCCTTGGAATCGACTTTCTACGGGAATATGGCGCTATTATCGACCTGCGGGAGCGCACCGTGACCTTCTCGACAGAGAGAGCAGCAGACAAAACCGACGACAGCCATCTCAGCACGTTTCGCGTTTATGCCGACAACGTCGTGTTACCCCCCCGTTCGAGTGTCCTCGTTGATGTCGTGTGTGACAAGTTACGTGATGGTGAGGCAGTCGCTGAAGGCAACATGTCGCTCTTGCTCACACTAGGTCTCTGCGCCGCTCGCAGCCTCGTCACGCTTCGTGACGGACGTTCTACGCTGCTTGTGACGAATTTTAGTAATGAGCACCGTCACCTTTTTCGTCGCACTGCCATCGCTCTCGCCTACCCCATAACAGAGACTGCTGAATGTTTTACGTCTGCATCACTGGACAATGCTCTCCAATCGACACCGGGGGCTGCGACGGCATCACTAAGCAAAGTAGACATTAATTCGACTCTACCGGAAGAACAACAAATAGCACTGCATGAATTGCTGCTTCAATTCCAAGAATGTTTCGCCTCGTCCTCTAAGGTGCGTCAGACGCCCATCACGAAACACCGAATCATTACATATACCGACGTGTCGCCCATAAAACAACAGCCTTACCGAGTTTCGGCCAAAGAACGGGACGCGATACATACGCAAGTCGAAGAGATGCTTCAGGACGATGTTATACAGCCTTCCAAAAGTCCCTGGTCATCGCCGGTCGTCCTCGTGAAGAAGAAGGACGGAACACTACGTTTCTGCGTTGACTACAGGCGGCTAAACAGCGTGACTAAAAAAGACGTCTATCCACTGCCCCGCATCGATGATTCACTCGACAGACTGCGACGCGCCAAGTATTTTTCATCTATAGACTTGAAAAGCGGATACTGGCAGATTGAAGTTGATGAACGAGATCGCGAGAAAACGGCCTTTGTTACGCCGGATGGCCTGTATCAATTCAAAGTGCTCCCTTTAGGCTTGTGTTCTGCACCTGCGACATTCCAGAGAATGATGGACACTGTTCTCACTGGTTTGAAGTGGCATACTTGCCTCGTTTATCTTGATGACGTCGTCGTATTTTCGGCGACCTTTGAGGAACACCTGAATCGTCTGAAGACTGTGCTGGACGCCCTCCGCGCCGCTAACCTCACGCTGAAGCCAGAGAAATGCCACTTCGGTTACAAAGAACTTAAGTTTCTCGGCCATGTTGTGAGCGCGGATGGCGTTCGGCCTGACCCTGACAAGACCACCGCCGTAGCCTCCTTTCCTGTTCCCCGTGACAAGAAAGCAGTCCGTCGCTTTCTGGGGCTCTGCGCATACTATCGCCGCTTCATCGCCAATTTTTCTAGGATTGCCGAACCTCTGACTCGCCTCACACGAGAAGATGTACCATTTGTCTGGAATGAAGAGCAGGACGCGGCTTTCACCGAGCTGCGGGAGCGTTTGCAGACACCACCAGTTCTTGCTCACTTTGACGAGGACGCTGATACTGAAGTCCATACCGACGCCAGCAACGTGGGTCTTGGCGCCATCCTGGTCCAACACCAAGAGGGCACAGAGCGCGTGATAGCTTACGCCAGCCGTACTCTTTCACGCGCAGAAGCAAACTATTCCACCTCAGAAAAAGAGTGCCTTGCAGTGGTATGGGCGACCATGAAGTTTCGGCCTTACCTCTACGGTCGCCCCTTCAAAGTAGTGACCGACCACCATTCATTGTGCTGGTTGACCAATATACGAGACCCCGCTGGGCGACTCGCACGATGGAGCCTTCGTCTGCAAGAATTCGATCTGACCATCGTATACAGATCAGGCCGCAAGCACGAAGATGCGGATTCGTTGTCGCGTGCACCCACCGATGTTTGTGATCCGGCCGCTGAGGATGACAGTGGATTCCTTGGGGCCCTCACCGCAACGGACTTGATTGCACGACAGCGCGAGGATACCGAAATACGCGCAATCATCGAGAACCTCGAAGGACGCAACTCTCCCATACCTCGACGCCTTTCTCGCAGTCTCTCGTCCTTCTGCCTTCGAAGAGGTGTCCTGTATAAGAAAAACTCGAACAGCAACGGCAAACCCTACCTTCTCGTCATACCTGCTGACATGCGCGACGACATTCTTCTTGCCTGCCATGACGAGCCCACATCTGGTCACTTAGGCTCCTCCCGAACTCTCGCCAGAGTTCAACAGGCGTACTACTGGCCCAAACTGTCTACATCTGTAAAGCGCTACGTCAAGAGTTGTCGGGAATGTCAACGCCGCAAATCCCCGCCACTGAAGCCCGCGGGGCTGCTGCAACCGATCGCACCACCCAGGGCACCATTCGATCAAATAGGCATGGATTTACTCGGGCCTTTTCCACTATCATCAGCCGGCAACAAGTGGATCGTAGTCGCCACAGATTACTTAACCAGATACGCCGAGACAAGGGCTCTACCACGCGCTACGGCTGCCGATGTTGCCCAGTTCTTTATAGACCAGATCGTTCTTCGACATGGAGCCCCGTCTTACGTGATCACTGACAGAGGCACAGCTTTCACGGCCCAGCTTATTGACGACGTATTCAAGCTAAGCTACACGAGCCATCGCAAGACCACTGCATATCATCCGCAGACCAACGGGTTGACGGAACGATTGAACAAAACCATCGCCGACATGTTATCCATGTACGCCGATGTACAACACAAGACGTGGGATCAGGTTCTACCGTACGTAACATTTGCGTACAACTCTGCCATCCAGGAGACGACGCGATTCACGCCGTTTCGTCTTGTCTATGGACGTGAGGTTCAGACTATGCTGGATGCGATGCTTCCACACGATTATGACGCGCTGCTCACCCCTGACGCTGAGCAATTTACGCAGTACGCCGAAGAAGCTCGCCAATTGGCACGCCTACACATCACGCAACAGCAGAGTGTAGATGCACGTCGCTACAATCTTCGCCATCGCCAAGTGGAATACCACCCGGGCGATCAAGTTTGGGTGTGGACGCCGGTGCGCCGCCAGGGGTTGTCAGAGAAACTGCTCAGTCGCTACTTTGGACCCTACAAAGTGCTGCGTCGCGTTAGTGACGTGAACTACGAGGTTCTCCCGGATAGTGCCATGTCACCCCAGCGTCGAAGGCAGCACTCGGAGATTGTGCACGTTGTACGACTCAAACCTTATTTCGCGCGATAGTGCGACAGCGTCTCAACTTTATGATGTACTTTATTTTTCTCTCCCTCGCCCCCCACTTGTGCTTACTTTATGTTCCTTCCCTTTTTTTTCTTTCCCTCTACCTACGTCGACCAGCGCTAGCATCGGGACGATGCCCGTTTTTTTCACAGGGGGAAAATGCCACGAGGTCTCGAGCTGCGGCGAGCGCGAGCCAGTATTCAGGCAAGGAGAGAAGAAGAAGAGGTTTTTCGTTTTTGGGGTCAGCCATCTTCCTGGCTAGTACTCGTCTCTGCCGGTGCAGGACTTCTTGCTCTGAAGGCCTTCTGTTGCACGTGACAATATACAATACACAGCCTCAGCGCAGAAGGCCAGAAAAAACACGGATTCTGCGCCGGGAAGGGAATAAACTCGCTATCACGTTTTGAAGAAGTAGTTAATCTCTCAGCTGTGCAGAGAAACAGTGGGTACCGACGCAGGAGCTTCTGTGCGATTGAATGCGAAACGCTTCCCAGATCTCGCGTGCTCTCTGTTCTGTATATATGCCTAGTATTGTGCAATCTTGAAAGAGAGGTTTGCAGCCGCATTATTTCCAGTGCTGGGCTACTCGGAAAGGCCCCGCATATTTGGACGTAGCTGAAGTTGTGCAACCTGCGCGATTTGAAGACGTGGTGTTTCAAGCGTGGTAGGGCTCAGCTGTCAGAGTGAATGGTTACATGTAAATAGGATAGCGAGGTACGACGAGTGTCTCATACAGAGGCGGCACTGCTTCGTCGAGAAGCGGTGCTTCTCGGCGGCCACAGTCACCGCTTTAGTGGACGCAGGAGCCGACTACTCTGTCATGAGCAGTCGCCGCCTTCACCGCGCAGTTGAAGAATGTTAAGACTAAATCCTGACTGGGAGCTTACCATTGTCGTTGAAAAGAAAAGTACAATCATTGCAGTCTAGCGGTGCTAACATTGCAGTCTACCGGTGCTACCGGACGGGAGGGGAGGGGAGGCGACGTTTAGCTGCGGCACCAAATGCGTATTTATATAAAAACGTTGCGAGGCGAGAAGGTGGGTAAGATTTCCGACGCTGCTCGACGAGTGTCCCATTCTGATCTCGTCGAAACCTCCGAGCCACCCCCAGAGGCACCGGCAACAGTCCCCAACGCCTCGCGCATTCGGTGCGAACGCGGGCAAAACGACGACGGTGTCGACAACAGTCCTGCGCGTTGCTGGTGCTGCTGCATGTCCAAGGTTATACGGCTGATAAAACTACTATCATTACTCTGTATAGGTCTCGACTAATTTGCTATCGCAATTGATGCTTCGCCTTTCGGGTGAAACTGTGACAAATTTTCTTCAATGGATCTCAAGACTGGTTACTGGCAAATAGAAGTCGACGTGAGGGATCGAGAAAAGACCGCCTTCATCACACCGGATGGCCTCCATGAGTTCAAGGTCATGCCATTCAGACTTTGTTCTGTGCCTGCAACGTTCTACCGCATGATGGATACGCTCCTAGCAGGCCTAAATTGGCAGGAGTGTCTCGTCTACTTTGATGATGCCGTCGTATTTACCAGAAGCTTCGACGATCACCTCAGGCGAGTTGGAACCATTCTCGAGGCAATAAAGTCATCCGGGCACCC
This sequence comes from Dermacentor silvarum, assembly GCF_013339745.2. NCBI lineage: Eukaryota > Metazoa > Arthropoda > Arachnida > Ixodida > Ixodidae > Dermacentor > Dermacentor silvarum. The sequence goes on from NC_051163.1 coordinate 132,786,039, forward strand.
TGAAGCGAAAAAAGGACGCTTCGCGTACGAACAGCTCATGTTCGTCATTACGTCATTACGGCACGTCATTAGCAATTTCGAAGTCCGCCTTGACCCACAGAAAACAGCTGCGATAGCAAAATTCCCGCAGCGCATCGAGAAGAAAGCAGTGCGCAGATTACTTGGCTTAATTCTGTGCCTATTATAGGCGACAGGTAATCGAGAAATCTGCGGAGTACAATCAACCTCTCTACATGGCTTTCATAGATTATGAAAAGGCATTTGATTCAGTAGAGATTCCAGCAGTCATAGATGCATTGCGTAATCAAGGAGTACAGGAGGCATACGTGAAAATCTTAGCAAACATCTACACGGATTCCACAGCTACCTTGGTTCTCCACAAGAAAAGTAGAAAGTTACCTATCAAGAAAGGGGTCAGGCAAGGAGACACAATCTCTACAATGCTATTCACTGCATGCTTGGAAGAAGTATTCAAGCTCTTAGAATGGGAAGGCTTAGGAGTGAGGATCAACGGCGAATATCTCAGCAACCTTCGATTTGCAGATGACATTGTCCTATTCAGCAACAATGGAGACGAATTACAACAAATGATTGAGGACATTAATCGAGAAAGTGTAAGAATTGGGTTGAAGATGAATATGCAGAAGACAAAGATAATGTTCAATAGCCTGGCAAGGAAACAAGAATTGAGGATCGCCAGTCAGCCTCTAGAGTCTTTAAAGGAGTACATTTATCTAGGTCAATTACTCACAGAGGACCCTGATCACGAGAAAGAAATTTACAGAAGAATAAAATTGGGTTGGAGTGCATACGGCAGGCATTACCAAATCCTGACTGGGAGCTTACCACTGTCGTTGAAAAGAAAAGTGTACAATCATTGCATTCTACCGGTGCTAACATATGGGGCAGAAACTTGGAGGTTAACGAAGAAGCTCGAGAACAAGTTAAGGACCGCACAAAGAGCGATGGAACGAAAAATCTTAGGACTAACGTTAAGAGACGGGAAGAGAGCGGTGTGGATCAGAGAACAAACGGGGATAGCCGATATTATAGTTGACACTAAGCGGAACAAATGGAGCTGGGCAAGCCATGTAATGCGTAGGGTAGATAACCGTCGGATTATTAGAGTTACAGAATAGATACCAAGAGACGGGAAGCGCAGTCAAGGACGGCAGAAAGCTTGGTGGGGTGATGAAATTAGGAAATTTGCAGGCGCAAGTTGGAATACGCTAGCGCAAGACAGGGGTAATTGGAGATCGCAGGGAGAGGCGTTCGTCCTGCAGTGGACATAAAATATAGGCTGCTGCTGCTGCTGATGATGATGATGATAGGCGATTTTTTAAGGACTTTTATCGCATCGCCGAGCCATTGACCCACCTCACGAAATCCGAGGTCGAGTTCAAGTGGCAAGCACCGCGAGCGGGATCATTCCAAGAGCTGAAATGGTGCCTGCAGTCATCACCAGTACTCGTTCACTTCGACGAAAACACCGATACTGAAATCCATACCGACGCAAGCAGCGTAGGCCTCGGATTGAAAGGGTCATAGCTTACTCTAGCCGCTCACTATCGAAAGCGGAAGCCAATTATTCTATGACGAAAAAAGAATGCCTTGCCATCATTTGGGCTACCGCAAAGTTTCGTCTTTACCTATATCATAGGCCCTTCAAAGCCGCGAGAAATCATCACGCATTGTGCTGGATGGCAAATATAAAGGACCCTTCCCGGCACCTAGCACGGTGGAGCCTTAAATTGCAAAAATTTGACGTCACTGTAAAGTCCGGAAGAAAACACTCTGTTGCCGATTGCCTCTCTCGCGCCCCTATTTACACGCCACTGCAAAGCAACCAAGACGAGGACACCTTCCTGGGGACAATAAGTGCCGACGACTTCGCCGAACAGCAACGAGCAGACCCGGAACTAAGAATCCTTGCTGAGTGCTTGGAAGGCAAGACTGACGTTGTCTCGTGGGTGTTTACGCATGAATTGTCGTAGTATTCGCTACAGAACTACATCCTTGTAAAGAAGTCTCCAGTCCTCGCAACAACCTTCTTGTTGGGCCAAAAGTCCTGCACGCTCTGCTTAATGATGAGACAGCTGGGCCCCTCGGATTTTCCTGGACGCTCGCAAGAACACAATACTGTTGGCCGCGCCAGACCACTGACGTCGCCCGTAATGTCAAGATGTGCTGGGACTGTCAGCGACACAAGACACGACTAATAAAGCCAGCGGGACTGCTACAACCAATCAAGCCTCCTTGCCGACCATTCCAACAAATCTGGATGGACTTATGCCATTTCCGACATAACATAATAAGTGTATCGTCGGGGCTACCGTCTGAAGACGATAGCCAGGTGTTCAGTCACTACGCCAAAACGAAAGCTCTGCATAAAGGTAGTGCGGCCGAAGTTGCTACATTCTTCGTCGGAATATCCGGCTACGATATGGTGCCCCGAAAGTGATCATCCCCGACCGAGGAACGGCTTTTACAGCGGAGCTTACCCAATCCATTCAGCAACACTGCCAGAGAAGCCACAGGAGGACAAGTGCCTACCACCCGCAAACGAATGCTCTTAAAGCAGGGCTAAACAACAGGTGAACAAGACCCTTGCCGACATGATAACAAGGTACGACGAGGTCGAGCACTAGACGAGGGATGCCGTCCTTCAGTATGAACCTTCACTTTCAAAATGGGATTCGATAAAAAAATTAGTCGCAGTTTCACCCGAAAGGCGAAGCATCAATTGCGATAGCAAATTAGTAGAGAGCTATACGGAGTAAGGATAGCAGTTTTATCAGCTGTATAAACTTAGACATGCAGCAGCACCAGCAACGCGCAGGACTGTTGTCGACACCGTCGTAGTTTTGCCCGCGTTCGCACCGAACGCGCGCGGCGTCGGTGACTTGCCGGTGCCTCTGGGGGCGGCTGGGAGGTTTTCGACGAGATCAGAATGGGACACTTGTCGAGCAGCATCGGAAATCTTACCCACCTTCTCGCCTCGCAACGTTTTTATATAAATACGCATGTGGTGCCGCAGCTAAACGGCGCCTCCCTTCCTGTCCCCCCCCCCCCCCCCGGCCTTTCCCGCCATGGAAGAAGTCGCGTTTGCTCTCTATATATGCTGATTGTAAAGGAGGAAAGAGACGCTTAATGCTGCAGCCCTTCAGGGAGCACGGCGCAGAACGCGCGTTTGCTCTCCGACGTGCGTTCGCTCCCCGTGAAAGCGCGCGTCCCTCGCCACCTTTCACTCGCACATACAGCGTCCTGAGCGCGGCGACAATTTCATCGCCGTTGACGTCATACGGAACTTCGCGGCGACGGCCAGGCCGACGACGACGACGACGGCAGAAATCCGCTTCGGAGGGCCCATATAATTGCTATCGCAATAAAAACGCAGACGTCAGGCTCCTTACGTAAACCGTTCAACCTGGTTTACGGAAGGAGCCTGACAATGAATCTGGACGCCATGCTACCACAGGTCACCGAAGAAGACAATCTCGAGGACGTGGCCTGTTTCCGCGCGCCGAAGAAGCCCGACAGCTCGATTACTTGTGCATCAAGAATCAGCAAATGACCAACAGCGGGCACCACCATCTTCGACGACGCTACGTGAAATACCAGCCTGGCGACCGTTTTTTGGTTTCGATCCTGATACGCCGAAGGGCACTTTAAAGCTTCTACGCCGCTATTTCGGACTCGACGAGATGTTCCGACGCATTGGCCTACTGAAATATGAGGTCGTGCCAGACGGAATTTCGCCATCACAGCGGCGCCGCTGACGACCTGAAATGCCCATGTTGTGCTCCTTAAGCTGTTCTACCAGCATTAATGAAGGAACTTTGTCTTTCTTGGTTTGTTAATTTTTAGTTACTCAGTCTACTTTTGTTTTTCGGTCTCTTGTTATGCTTGTGGCATCGGAACAAGGTGTGTACACGTCCTGTACACGTGTACAGCACGTGTACTTGTTTATCTTTCTGGGGTGACCGCTTTTCACTGGCTAACCAATGTTAAACGTTATCGCTCAGCGCAGGACGCACATGCATGTATGGGCCGTTTCTTGAATGATTATCGATGGTTCTATTCGTTGTCACCGAACCTTGTGTAATCTGATTGTATGCGCGACGCGAATTGTGTAGTACTTTATGGAAGATATGCGGACACCAGCGATTACTTTGGAACCTTCGACGACTCATGTATAAAAGCCGACACGCTTGACCCACTGATCAGAATTTCGACGATCGCCGACTTTGCTCGCCGCTATAGTTAAGATTGAGTGTTACTTGTTTGGCTGGGCACAAGTTTGCTGAATCAAGAGTTCTGTTGGCTCACAGTTTTTACGTGTGTCGTTCTTCACCGTGACTACAACGTGAAAATGTCTACGCTCTGTTTGCCGTTCTTTGTCCTTACTAGAGCACTACACGGGCTCGGGCTTACCCGAAAGCCCGGGCCCGGCCCGGCCCGTGGGCCGGGCAGGGCCGGGCAAAACAGTTTTTTCACGGACTCGGGCCGGGCGCAGGCATGGCGTGTGCTTTTTGACCCGGGCCCGGGCCGGGCTCGGGCTTTCTGGTGGTGTGCATGTAACGTGCAGCGAGTTATTCTCGGGCGTCTCAACTCTGAAAAACATTAGTTTTCGGTCTCGGGCCGGGTTCGGGCCGGTTTCGAGTCGGGCTCGGACCGGGCTGGGGCCTAAGGTAAAGGGTTGGCGGGCCGGGCCGGGTGGGTAAGGTAGATTATTTCCGGGCCCGGGCCGGGCCCGGGTCTCGTCATAATAGTTTTGATCGGGCTCGGGTGGGCAGCCCAACGTAAAAACGGGCCCGGGCCAGGCCCGGGCTGAAAAGATCGGCCAGTGCAGTGCTCTAGTCCTTACACGCGCAACAATTTTTTGTTTACCTCAGCAAAATGCATTAAGTGTGCATGGTATTTTATAAACAACCTTAGCAAAAACAAGGTACAGTTGTGTTTACTTTGGGTGGTTGTTAGCGTATTCTACAAACGAAAGAATATTACCGCTGGACTGGTGACAATGGTCAGCAAGCAGTCTCAGCGAAGCGCTGAACTAGAAACCATTGCCTCATTGCTTGTCAACCCTTCTATGGAAAACGTCGCTCGTGCGAAACGAGAAAAAAAGAAGCATACCGCTACACAATTGCCTAGCAATTTGCACAGCGGAGCTGTATATGTCTGCCCTTTCATAGGCTTTCCAATGTCCTCGCCTCAAAACTCCCGCGCCCTTTTTGAGGAGGCAAAGCAAACCGGCAAAGAACGTGCTGACACCTGGCCTAGCAAGAGGAAAGCTAAGAAACCACCCAATACTACGTAACGCGCGTAGCATATACCAATTGGAAGATGTAGAGTGCCCATGTGCCCATTGTCACATGTGCACTTCCAATTCGTATATCCAATTCTTCGTATCTTCCAATTCGTATATGCTATGATACAATGTTGTGGAGGTAATAAATGTCGCAAAGATCAGTAGCAAAATTACCACTTTACGGAAACTGTAGAAACAAGCGCAAGGAAGACCTTTGTATTTTTCACTAATGTAGTTTATTTCAACTTCATGCCCGTAAGCGGCGGACGCGACAGAAAGACGAGTGTCGCGAAGCGAAGAATGCGGTGGAGCGGCGCAGTTACCACGTCAGTAAATTGGACGAGCACAAGGATGCGTATGCGAAATTTCAGAAGGATTTTCTGGGCAGACAAACAAGCTGCTCACGAGACCCAACCTCGGGACCGCAGACATGAGCGGCAGGCGGCACGAACCAGCGAGAAGGCTGCCCGTAATCGACGGGCTTGAGCGGAAAGGCCCCCAGATCGCGAAGCTATTATTGCGGCACAACGACAGAGGTACAAAGCTCGGAAGGCTGATACTTCCGAGTGGTACGGATGCGCGATTCCACCGAGACTCCATGGACAAAACGTTTAGCTTAAGTTGTCGTTTGTGTGACCAATTGTTGTTTGAAAGCGACATATCGGCGATTGCGAACATTCGTGACGTGACTAAACAGCGACCACGCGATTGCCGTGCTGGTGCGTGTAGTGATATTTGTGTAGCATTTTACAGCTCCGCTGGTAGCCCACATTCACAGAGTAGAATGATTGCGATTTATGGAAGGGGGGGGGGGGGGGCTTTTTCTTATGCAGGCTTACCGGTGACAGGTGTCCCATCTTTAGAAAGTTCCTAGTGAAAAAACACCACTGACACCCATTGGAAATTCCAATTGGCCCTAATTGGTCTCAATTAGCCCCAGTTGGTGCGACCCATTATCCAACAGGTTTGGAAGGGATGGTCTGAAATGTCCAATTGAAATGCTAACCTGCGGGCTCTACACCAATTGATTCTCTAAGTGATCATTTAGTCAGCAATGGGATGCACCAATTAGCCAATTGGTGAGCAATAAGAAGCACCAATTGGGCAATTGGTAGGTTGCTATTCCAGTTGGACCATTTGGTTTTACCAATTTGGAATGTGTTCCTGTTGGTTCTCGAATAATATGTGCTGGGTTGCGCCAGTTGGTCATTAATGGGAAGCACCACTACGGAGATTGATTATCACATAGAGATCTTGCAGTTGATTCACTCTTAGCTGTCATGTAAGATACTGCTATAAACTCATGTAATACTAGTTAATATGACACTTCAATGCATTGTCTTGCGTATTTTGGAATTATTTCAAGATGCATCAAAATATTTATTGTACCACATAATGAGAAATCTCCCAATATATGTCCCAATGTCCTTAGGACAATCAGCTTTATTAATGTCACATACCATTGTCGCATGTGCACCCTACATCTTCCAATTGGTATATGCTATGAAACAATGGTGTGTAGGTAATAAATGTCGCAAACATCAGTCGCAAAATTACCACTTTACTGTAGAAACAAGCACAAGGAAGACCTTTGTATTTTTCACCAATATAGTTTATTTCAAGATCATGCACTGTCTACTAAAGCATTTCAAACTACAATTCAACAAAACTCTCAATAGTCATATATGTACATAGACAAGGAAATTAAATTAAATTATGGGGTTTTACGTGCCAAAACCAGTTCTGATTATGAGGCACGCCGTATTGAGGGACTCCGGAAATTTGGACCACCTGGGGTTCTTTAACGTGCACCTAAATCTAAGTGCACGGGTGTTTTCGCAAGACAAGCAAATTAACATTGAACCGAAATGTAAAAAAAAAGACATTCTACGAGCTGGGTAAAATGTTAGTGCATGCAGTACATCAAAAAAATTTATTTCACATAGAACCAGATACATCATAGTCAGATTCACATTCGCAGTCTGAATACCAGAAGCAATATACATAGTGTATTCCAAATGTTCGCGCAACATTAAAAATATCATTTCACACTCTATCAGACATATATAAGTGTGGTCACCTTCAGCATACACTACCGGGTGCGCGAGGTACTTGAGAACGCTATTCCTTATGGCCATAGACACTAGCAGGCTCACCATATCTCTCAAGGCGTGCGACTTCTTGTTGGTTGACCCCTTATCATTTATACTGCGCAGTTTGTTCAAAGATGGAAGCCTACATATTGACGCAGGAAATGAAACGCCATGCAGTTCTCGTTGCCCTGGCCACACACCACAGTGACTTGGGAATTTCCACCTTTCTGAACATAGCGAAGTCTTTCGTTTACAAGGTGCGGACAGAACGGATGTGTTCTGGCGGTGACGTGGCAAGCACAGTCAGTGGTGAGACTTTGTCGGAACCCCTGATTTTCACCGGCGGCTGCAAGTCATCGTGAGTGACGACCCGGGGAAGTCAATGCGGACCCTTACAAAGGATCTCCAAGTCGCAGAGTCGACTGTCAAGCTCGCTGTGCACGAGGACTTGAGGTACCATTCCTATGTCACAAGGAGAGGGCAATTCATATCTGATAAAACTTAGGAGAATCGGCTGCTCCGGTCCAAGCGCTTGTATGCAAGCTGAAGATACTTGAGGCGCCTGCATTGCTCTGGTTTTTTTTTTTTTTTGAATTGAAAAGGACTGTGACCAAGACCAAAAAGTTAACCGCCGTAAAGAAATGTGGCTTTTCGCAAGCGCTGATGAGGTGTCTGCAGTGATGCACACCAAATTTCCGTCACCTGTGATGGCGTTAGCCGTCGTCAGCAACAAGGGTGACATCATGCCACCACTTTTTTGCAGGAGGACTGAATGCTGCCGCGTGCGTGAAGGTGCTTGCCACCGCTGTAAAGCCCAGGATAGAGACAGTATCGAAAGTAAGACCTAATGTCTTTCAGCAAGATTCGGCTCCCGCCCACTCCATTTGCGTCACCCAGGAGTGGCTGGTTGACAACTTCTATGACCACGCCACTCCCAACTTGTGGCCTCCGAGTTCTCCAGATTTCAATCCCCTCGAATACTACGCCTGGGGCGTCGTTGAGAGAGAGGCCAAGAAACAGCCACATAATACAAATGACTCGCTGAAGACCACCATTGCAGACGGAATTGCCAACATCTCTAAGGACCACCTGATCCGTGCATGCAGCCGTTTCCGAAGCCGAATTGAATCGGTTATTGCTGCGGATGGCAGATTTATTGAGTAATTCTGGAAAGAATCTGAAGAGAAGTATTTCCTAATGTTTGGTGAAAATATGTCTATTTTTGCTGGAGATATTCTGCCTGAAGCCAACATTGTGTTCTCAAATACCTCGCTTACCTGGTATATTAAACATAATACATTTATTGATTTGTTTACAGATACCGTGGTAATAAAAGTAGCACTGCAGGAGCAGGCACAACAAGAAAATTAGTTAGAAATCACGTACATGCAACAAACAAGGGTAATTTGCCACAAGAACAATTTGTGACATTGTACATGCGCAAACAGATACTGATGAAAAAACGGAAAATTAACCTACCATGTGTTCTTCCACCTCTTGTATGCACTCTTTGGTCGGCCTATATTTAAGCAAACCATCCAGTTTGTGCTAGAGTACTATGCTCTCTCTGAAAAAAAAAAGAGTACATGAAATAACTGACATGTAAATGTGGCATTAATGGGACAATGTTTAGTGGGCGAGTTATACATGTTTTGAAACTGGAGTGATCTATCAGTGAGATTGGCGCATCTATGTCGGAGGACAAGGGAACAAGCTTGTGCGGCATGGTAAGGCACTGATGAGAGAAGCACTGAAGAGCCAACGGTTGTAAAGAGAGGCTGAATGTGCAATGGCGATAAGTGGTGATCATATTGGCTGAAGATAAATCTAGTGACTCTTTTGTGGACGGATTCGAGTTGCTTCAAGTCGGAGGAATGGCAAGGTGACCAAACCAATGACGCATCTAAAATTGGCCTTACTGATGTTTTACAGGGCAGTTATATTGTATTCTTTTGTTGAACGCTTTGCATTCGGAGTACGTTAAAGAGGGAGTGTTGCCAGGTTTGGCTATATATAGCCAAATTGGGCTACGGGAAAAATTGTTTTGGCGTCGACTTGGATGAGTTGGCTATGTGTCTATATTTGGGCTACTGAAAATCTGCGACTTGGCTGTGTTTGGGCTATAAGTGGCGCCCTAATCCATGCTCCAGAGGTGGCTCTGATCGGGTAGAAGCAAATCTCGAAGGCTGTGTTTTAGCTGGCGGAGCCGGCCGCGTGGTTGTGCGTGTGTGCGTGCGCGAAATGCCCCCCCCCCCCTTTCCTTCCCTCTCTGCGCCGTTGCCGGAGCCGGTGGTTTGATCTTTGATGCACTTAAGCTTAGACCATGCTTGATCATTAGGCGCCCGATTCCCGGGCATCGGGATGAACCTGGGAGTAGTGGGTTTTTCGCAGTACACTCTACTAACATGGCTATGCTCAGGAAGGGAGAGCAATACCATAGGGTTGGGGCCGTCGGGCGATCGTGGCGCCGACATGAAAGAAGGGAAGCACGGGTGGATGACACGCCCCAGTGTGTTCATGGCCACGTCTTAATTCTGGGTGAAGTATCTCACCGGGCACAGCTTTCGACCTATTCCACGTATCTTGCGCGAAGCTTTACTGCCATTTTCCTTTTTCTGCTAGATGAATTTTTCTTCGTGCTTAGATTCGAGATTCATTTCGATAGGTTGGACGTAAGATCGGATTCTCCTCAGAGAGGAGAATCCAAACATGGGGAAGTGGGCGAAGTATGCGAGAACGTATAAAAAAGAATGGGAGCAAAGCCCCGAGCCAAAGGTGGGTTCTGGTGCTCTTACTTCTAGATGGTTTGCCCGTAATGTCAAGGATGCAGATACGCATTCTATTAATATTGAAACATGTTTGGCACGATGACATTAGTGCACCACGTCACATGAACTTCACCCACCATGTTAGCTTAACTTGTGAGGTGTCGTGCTGCTGGCTCGAGGAAGCGGGTTTGATTCCCGGCCACGGCGGCCGCATTTCGATCAAGGCGAAATGCAGGAACACCCGTGTACTTAGGTGCACGTTAAGGAACCAGAGGTGGCGAAAATTAATTCGGAGTCTCCCGCTGCGTCATGCCTCCCAATCATATCGTGGTTTTGGCACGTAAAACCCCAGCAATTATTAGAGTTTTAGAATATTGGCCTCAAACGTATTGGGGCCCCAAAGAAATAGCGCGAAGCCACTGCGCATGCGCAAGACGGAAACTGTGTTTGGGTTTTCCGTCGGGCACGCTATTTCATCGATTTAGCGGGAGCGCCAAAAGCTGCCCCAAAAGCTTTTCGTCAACAAACATGGCGACGCCCACCGAAGCGACGGCTCTAATTTAGCATAAAACTGGGCTTGATTCGTGGTAATGCGCGAAGTTCGTAAGTTAGAAGAAGGGATTGCGGTTATCGCTTTCTCTCAACTAACATGTGTAATGAAGATTGATTCATTATTCGACGCCGATTCCGAATTCAATTGTCGATTTCATGGCTTGTAGGCCTATCACGGATTGACTTGGCTGGGTGAATGTGCGTAAAGTTGGTTACTCAAAACTAAGCGCAACAAGTTGCATGCTGCTAATAGAATAAGTTCCAAATTGTAATTAAAGGCGAAAACACCAAAATCTAAATTACTTTTCTTGTCATAAAATTGTATATTTCATTTTAATATTTATAACAGCTTTTCTTTGAGCCGTAGTGATGCTGCAAACGCCACACGCTATCCACAAACGCAAAACGCCTATTCCAAAACTCTTCATTCCTGCATGCCTCAATGCTAACACCGGCAAAGCTCTTTGGGGCCCCAAACTTTAGGGGCCCCTATTCTATAAATTTATTAGCCATGAACATGGTTTGCTTTTTGACAGCAACTGGTTTTCACAACATTACCACTGTTATCAATTTGTTGTTTACTATTGCTCTTTGTACGCCGTTGCGGCTTTTACAATTTCGAGCGAGTTAGTTCGGGACGTGCTCGTCGCCGAAAACGAATGCGCGCTTCTTACACTAGTGTGCCGGTTTGCTCAGTAATCTTTTAAAGCTTCGCTTACACCGATTCAGATAGTGAGTGGCATCTGTTGCCTGTCCTTTTTCTTAACGCATGTTCTTGGCGTGCTAGAGACCTAAGATGGCGGCCAGTTTGATGTAAATTGACACTATATAGGTAGTGTGTCCCAGCTAATCGGGGCCAAGCTAAATGAAAAACAAAACAAGAAAATGAGAAAACAAGATAGGACGATGAGACAAATAACGCGAGATATCATAGCGCGAAAGACTTGTTTTAGCTTATCAAAAAAGAAGCCGTGAGCACGTCGCTGTGGCAGATCGCTGGACAGCTGATCTTCTACGCCGTAGGCAGACATAATGTGAGAAATCGATGACGCTGAACATTATATTTGTGTTCACGACAAATAAAAAAACAGAGTTCGTAGTTAATATTACTGTAAATAAATAAAAATAATAACTTAATACTATCTGTCATAAAATAAAAGCATTAATTTAGCCCTCTGCAGCGATTCCCTGGAACTTAAGAGCTACCGGGGCCAACCAAAAAGTGTTCTGTGCAAGCATGATGTCGCTGTTGATGTAAACAGTCGACCGTCACGGCGGCACCGACATTTTGCTACGACGGGTTGTGCAAAAAAGGATTGCCGTTGTCGAATGTGAAAATGTATACACAAATAAAATTGCAAATAACAATGGCTATATTTGGCTACCAAATATTTTGCACTTTTTTTCTGTTTGGCTACATTTGGGCTACAACTTCTCTAACTTTTGGCTACGCCACCTCGTCGGACCTGGCAACACTGTAAAGAGGCCCAGGCGCTCTAAATTAATCAACAGTCCGCCACTAAGCCATGTATCTTTACCATAAAGTGGTTTCGGCACGTAAAGCTCAAGAATTGAATTTTTCTTCAATGGTTTAGAGTGCATTTTAGGTAACCAAGCTAACGAAGTGCCTGCGAGGATACCAAGTATGGTTTTGCCACTAATGCTATTGCTGGTAGCACCCTTTAAGGTCCATTTCTGTTAAGTGCTTTACCTGTGGCTATCTCCTCTTTTTGAATTGTTGTCAAAATTCCACCCGCAATTTCGTCAAACCAAATGTTTCCGATGTAACAAACATTCCGCGGTTGTTGAGCGCAAGAGAAGGCATACAATTTGAGGGACACAAAACTGTCCAGAGCATGCAATGAGAAGTTGGTGGAAGTGAAAAGACATGATTTATATTGGGAGAATTGAACATGCTGTTCGCAATTTAAATGGAATCATAATTTAAAATCAGCGCTGATAATCTCAAAAAGCGGTAAGTATTACGACCTGGTCAAAAAGCTTAGTACGTGAGATGTATCTAATCATAGATTGCTGTGCATAAGTCGGCTGCCTTTAGGTGCATCATACTTACTGTTTAAATCCGAATCTTTATATTAGATTCTATTTCTGTATGCTTTTTACAAGTTAAAAATATTCACGCTAACAAGAGGTGCGGCCTTCGTTGCAACAACTGAAATGGCAGAGCTGTGGAGTTTTTCTCCTATCACATTTTCCAGTATATTTCAATTGTACGAGTACATCTTCACTGAAGATTAAAAACACTGATTAAAATGCTTACCATTGCAGGGTAGGACACTCTGAGATGTAAAGTTTTTGTCTTGCTAAAAAAACAGCCACGACAAAATTGGTGGCTAGTCTCTTTAATGTTTACACCTTCGTGTAAGGTAGTGGGGCGCCCTGACGTTGCATCATCGTTGGTGTCCTTAGAGACTTCTAAAAAATGCGGGACACATTTGAATAAATTTTTCCTTTGAGGCATCCTTTCTATAGGCTTTTGACGTTTCATGTATTTTTGCCCCTTTGCCTGATTTCACAGAAAATTTGATACTGATCTATTTCCATCTATTTGTGCATAATGCTTATTAGCTTTGTGGCCAAATTTCGGACTCACAGGAGTACAGAAATAGACAGCACAAACGCTATTTAATGCGTCAACGCGATGTGTTGTTTCAGAAACGCATGAAAACTCAAAGCCCAAATGGATGTCCACCAAAACTCTAGCCGCTGACACCGTAAAACTACACCGTGACCATGCTTGGAACAGGAGATATATAAATTTAATTGATCTGAATAAACACACAGACTTTTCAGACTTCTTTCCATTCAACTATCCCCATTCTTGTTGCCTGACTTTCAAAAGATGTCTCATGGTTGTTGACACGTACCTCAGAGGAGAACACTTCAGCCTGTTGACTATGGCATATGCTCGTGATTTGTTGTCGTATAAAAAAAATTCACAGCATATCCACGGGGTGAATGATGATGAGTGGGCGAAGCTCCGGAGGGAATCATCGAATCTCCCGCTTAAGGGGACGCTAGCACAAACGCGTTAGAAACGTGCAGTACTCTCTAGTAAAGGGGAGCGGCCACAGCGTCTTACGCAGCCATTTACACATGCCGGAACGTGCACCGCGTTTGACATGTTCAATGAGCCACTGGAAAGCAGAACACAAGAGTTATTAGTATTTTTGTTTTCTGCATATTTTTTGTTTGTGAGGATCCTTTAGTACACGAGAAAATTCTTGAACATTGCCAGAAAGCTTGTCATGATTTTGCACCAATATTTCCATTTGTGCATACCGAGCTCCTCTATTAAAAAATGAACATCCCCAGACACTGACACTGCTTTCTGGGTTACAATTTTATCAAAGGATGAACAGTAAGACAGAATTCGAGGTGCTTCAGTTAATTCAGCTCATGGACTGCCCTCTGCATTTGCAGTGAGTGGCAGATTTGGTGGGAAATTATATTTGTCACTTTTACAATTGTCTTCAATGAACCATTTCCTGATTCAAATGGAAAGACTGAATGGGACCACAGCGGCCCCATTGGTGCACGCTTTTGGCCAATTGGGTGACATGGTGCATGTTGAAGGTCATTGATTTCTTGCCATAAAAATCTGTTTTGATGAAATTCAAGCAAATAATTTTCTGCAATTATGAGGTCGCAGGTGTGCAAGTCCTTCTCAAGGAGCAGATGCAAGCTTTCCACAAGACATGCCCAGTGTTGAAAATAATTTTTCCTAAGATATCCCTCCAGCACTGGAAGGCTGTAAAAGGGATCCAGTTATCCTACTCCTTGGCTTTCCACCACTTCCTTTCTTTCAAGGACCTGGGCATTCATTGAACTTCTCTTGGAGGTGCTAATGAGAGCAACCGTTGATTTATAATGTTTAGGTGGCGACCTATGTAACATTCACGTGCTGACGTCCTAGGCCTAGCAGGATACAGTGCATGCAGTCTGGTACAAATCCAGACAATATGTTAACTGTTGCAAATTTATAAGTGGTGATACTGTTTTAACACCATGCACAGGGCTTCCATCCTTTATTACTGTTTTCATATCCCGCAGCATTTGCTCTTCTGTGCGCTCAACTGGTTCATTTTGTTGCACAGAATATTTAAATGTCCCTGCAATTATTTCTTCCTGTTGCAAACACCAGTTGCAGCCACAATAACCATTGAATTGCATCATACCCTGCATGGGTGCTCTTGCAACTGAGTCTACAGCACAACAGATACAAAATGCTTTAAATACCTTTTCATCCCCTTCATGCTAAAGCAGGAACCCCTCTTCTCCAAGCTTATTCAGTGTATCTACAAAAGCACCTTGAAACAATTCCATATTGGGCTTTTCTTTTCCGAACCAGAGTGCTGCTTGCACAAGCTTGTTCCTTCGCTGCTCCGGTGGAACCTCATTTATAATAAGCTGAACAGGACTAATGGCAGTCCCACTAGATTTAAAAAGGGGTGTTCCATCAGTATGTAAAGTAAAACTGATCCAGTTGCGAGAACCAATTGTAGAGGTAACAAAGTTACGGTACAACTTTGCATCTGTAATGTTAGAGGTGTCACAGGGTCTAAGCGGTTTCGTAAGGTCAAGTATATTGCAGTGTTTGATATGCTTTTGCACTTGTGATGGAATGTCTAACAGAACAAGGAATGGTGCATCTGCCATGGCGGAAACATCCATGACATGGCCACACTTCGGACACTAAAGAGAAGTATTAGATTGGGAATGGTATTTGATTGAGTATGTGATTGACAAACAAAAAATGAAATGTCATTTTTGCCCCAACATTACTACATAACTTACTCAACATGTACTGTGAGTGAGGCAAAATCGGTTGCTCAAACATCAAATTAATCACTTCATTGAGGTTTGAAAGTGCTGTTAAGGACAAATTTGTTTTGAGTGCATATTCCATCACCGTTAGCAGAATGTCTTCCTTCGAAACTACAACTTTTTTTGCGTCAATTTCCTTAAAGAAGTCAGTTAAATTTGCACTTGGCTGGGACATATCACGTCTCTTGTTTGGCTGCTCATGACCCTGTAAAAATGTTTATTTATGAATTTGTCCTACAATGTTCAGTCTTGCCAACACTACTTATACAGTGTGCACATGAGAATGGCAAAAAAGGTACAGTATAGATGAAAGCGAGGGACACAAATGTTTTCATTTGTCACATGTCTTCCACACTACCCAGACGTATGCATGAACATGAGGTCGCCCACTTCTCAATTTATTATTACATGCTTTTCATTTAGGTTCGTTGCAGCAACACACATAGACGTTTTTTTTATTAAATGACAATATTTTCCTGATTAAATTAGATATTGAGGAATCGACAAAAATCCTACAATGGCAAAGTAGGGCAAAAGCTCTTGTATGTTTCCAAAAAAGAATACCATTAACGGGGCCATTACATCAATTTAAGCTTAATTCTCGCATTTTAAGGTAAAGGACGTGCATGTTCCACAAGAAGATGGGAAAATTTGAGCGCATCTGGTGAGCTAGAAATCAACACATCTGAACCGCACAGATGTCTGGCTAGGCTGCATGAATGTTGCTTACCATGCCGTCATCGGATGCCTCACTTGACTCGCAAGGCACATCCTAATCTAATTCTTCTGCATTCTGCAAAATATTGTGAAAGGTCAGCTTCAAACTAGGGTGCTGCTCTAGGATACGCTACAATAATTAAGCACTCGCTCCTACCACTATGGCGAAATTATCGTGCGCTCTATCCATTCTCTAAAATTTCTAATTATTGCCGCAAATTTAGTGTGCGTCAATGCTGCTTACCATGCTGTCATAGGATGCCTCAATTGAGTCGCAAGGCACATTCTCATCTAGTTCTTGTGCATTCTGCAAGATATTGTTGAAGATCAACTTCAAACTCATGTGCTGCTTTAGGGTAGGCTACAATAATAATGAAACACTCGCTCCTACCACTATGGCGAAATTATCGCGTGCTCTAATCATTCTCTAAAATTTCAAATCATTGCCACAAATTTAGTGTGCTTCAATGCTGCTTACCATGCTCTCATAGGATGCCTCACTTGAGTCGCAAGGCACATCCTCATCTGTTTGTGTGATCTGCAAGAGATTTCGAGCCGTGAGCTTGAAACCCATGTGCTGCACAAGCTGCTTGGGGACGATGTGCTTAACATCTTGAGCAGCTGGTAAGCGTATCACAAGCAGGGCGCGGACACGATTTGGCAAAAGTGTTCACTATATAACCTTGAATGACCAAATTACGATTACTTAAAGCGAGGTAAGGTACGTTCAACACATCTAAATCTACCGAAAAATCCGCGCTGAGCGCATACGTACATTTTCATTCACAAGCAAGGCATCAATTCGCGCATATCCTTGCGTTAGAGCGGTAGCATCCGGCGTTCTTGTGGTTTCTCCGTCGGGCCGGGACGTGCCTTCCGGATTTTCGGCTGCTGGACATACCTATTTATGTGAAAAAAGGAAAAAGTGTACATCCCAGCTTGTGCGCGTCATTGGCATGCACATGCATGGTGCGTGGTTGAATGGCAGTATTTAGTTACCGCCACGCTCGCGAGCCGGTGCCTGCTGACTTTCGACTTCGGCACTTCGAATTTTGCACCAGGATCCAATAATTTCTTGCAGCGGCTTCGTTTTTCGCACGGTTTAGAACAAGTCATGGTCACTCATTCGAGATTGTCTGATGGGCAACGAAGAAAACTCAACGCTTACGTCCTGACAAAAACAAAACAAATGAGTAACCATAGTTGCCAGCAAAGCTGTATCGTTCGGTCAAACTTAGCCGCTTCAATATGATCACAAAAAATATTGTCACCATTCAATTAATACATTTTATACCGCATATACATCGGTAGTAAATATATGTAGAGTAACGTATTGTACTTTAGCTTCTCATTGTAATTAATTGTTGCTTTGCCTCGTTTTCAGAATTTTGTTTTCGTTTTTTTTCATGTCGTTGGTACCATGCGCATCGTTATGGACACCGTGGCGTTGTTTTTTTGGCGGCGTGAAGGTGCTGCTATAAATACAGACGCGCATGCAATGCAGTTTTATTCGCAATTTGGAAATGTTTACATACGCATACGTAAGGTATCTTGAGAATAAGCGATGGGCCCTTGTCGAAGCCAGCGATTTTCGCGACTTCGAAAAATGGGGAGAGGCCATGGACAAAAAACACCTCAAGGCGACGGCGCACTGGGTCAAGTGGGCGTTCAAAGACAGCACTTCAGAATATTTTCCAGCCGTGATTCTTCACGTAGGAGGTAAGCTTGTTGTCTGAAGTGTGCACTTAGTCTCTTGAAATTACTTCAATTACTTACATAAAAGCTTGTCTGCTATGGTACCGCCATGTAAATTAACATTATGACCGCGACTGCGCAATTGCCAGCTGGGATGCTTATATTATACAATCGTGTTATGTATAATGCGCTTAGAGCACGTGCATGGTGCGATTAGCTGTTACGCAAGTGCTTTGATCATAGTCAGTCAGCGTGCTTGCCGCCTAGGCGGTCGGCAGTTGGAGCACATGTTTGTCCTAATTACAATGTGCACGCAGGCGATGTAGCGTCTCGATCAATATCCCGATATATATAGAGGTCGAGACGAATTAACTGTAAACTCCACGTCAATTATTGATAATGGCAGTGTCGCCGCTTGCATTTTGTCTGCTTTGTCAAACGTAGCTACACAAACGGCCCCTATAGCATGCATTAGTGGTAGCTGGTTGCTAGGTCGAGGACATTTTCGTCATACACATAGTTGCGCGTTGGCGCTGTGAAAGCCTACGCTTTGTGGCCTCGTGAGTTTGTCTTCTTTCGGTCTTCGTTCTCGTTAGGTGATTTATAGTACAATATTGTCAGCAGGGAGAACTAGAACTCGAGGTAAATAAAGTTGACTAGGAATGCTTGGGGTGTAGTACTGTAAATAAAGTGGCTTAAAGACATTCATGGCTTTGTATGGACCAATTACAGCTTCTGAAGCCGAATTCCAAAAGGTGAAGAGGTTCACCTGAGGTTCAGGTGTGTATAATGCTTGAAGATGAAGAAGAATGGGACTGTGAAGAGGAGGTATGTACGGCACACCATTTCAAGGTGCAAATTTGCTTTTTAATCTGCGTATAAAATACAATTTCCTTTTCTTTCCCTTAAGCCACCACGAGAGAAAAAGCGCAAAAAACAAAAAGAAGCCTCAAAAGACGGCTTGCTGAAGCTTTTGGAAAAAAGAGCGGGAATGGATGCTGGAAACAGCCACCATGAGTGCTATGCAGGATGCGCCGAGTTTCTCGTTCGTACGAGTTTCACCCGAGTTTTCTCGATGGCAGTCAGTGAACGGAGATAGCAAGGAACGTGCAAGAACAGCAGGCAAAAAGAAATGTCGAGATAAAGCCGCGTATGACAACATGAGCGCACCCTGCGCGGCACAGTGATTCCGTGCTTCAAGCACAGAAGACTGCGCAGCAAAGCGCGCCAGTGCCGCGTATTGTTATCAACGTATTATCACCATTTAGCAATACCGTGACTGTACCGCTGTCTATCAGCACACTTTCCGTGAGCCACTTGCCACGCCTTTCTAGGGCGCGTAAAGGGCGTGCCTCCTTTTTCGAGCATTATCTTTCTATCCTCCGTCGAATGCGAACAGGGCACATGCGGTGCATTGTTGCGCCTACACTTTCCCTCAATCGAATACATTGAACTACAACAAATGATATAACGAACATTTTATTTCTTAAAGTATCGGTTTTTCGTTTTGAATGCTATGAATTTGTGATGAGGAACGGACATCGAGTGAATTATTAAATTTTGCACTTTTTTGCCGTGAGTGGCGACAGTGGGGCGAAAGTTTACAAGCGGATACATTCTAGAGGGTCGCACTCACAAGGGAGTTCATACGGTGAGCAGTCGCCAGGGGCGCTGCAATGCTATCGTCGTTAAAATCGATGCGATAATGACGCATAAAGTCATTCATCACAATGATCTGTCCATTCCCTCTATATTAGGCGAATGGCAACGCAACGCTGCGGCATGGCTTTTCACCGCAGGTGGTTTCACTGAGGCGGCTGTTAAGGCTGCCGCTTTACCAACTGAAACGACACTCTAGCCATAGAGACGGGGGCAACGGCTGTCGCTGCAAAATTGCTGTGCGGTATTCTGGGGTCCGTATATAGTGACGCAGCACAGTGAAAGTGCACCAGTTTATCTGCGTGCGCGAAGCCTACCCGATGCATTGCAAAGAAGAGCGCGCTGCCCAGTGACACAATTCATCGCTTGTCATCGCTTGCCCAGTGAAGGTGCCTCCGTTCGCATGTATACACAGAGTTGTTCTCTCCAATGTGCTTGCCGATTGTCTCTGCTGCTGAGCTAACAGCGATAGCAGATAGATATAGTAACGACAGCGCAGCAATCGCATTTTGGCGGGTGTTGGCTCCTGTGTGCAGTTAGGAAATTAAACTTCGAACGCAGGAAGGGGTTGCAACTATTTAGTGTGCCGTGCTTGTGATGAAGAAATGCCATCGCACTGGGTTTTAAAAAGCGAGCGTTTCTCGGCGCTGACCGTGTTTGCGACACTGCAGATCCGATACACCACCGATGACAGAGCTGCCATCTCAAACAACAGCTGCGATACTTTTATGTTGGAAAACACTACGCACTGCTCAGCATCGTCATCCACCACGGCGCATCGACGCCTTGCAAGCAGCTACAGTGTCGTCCCGATAATTATTTGCTGTGCGCTATGTCGCTACAATGCAGACAATGAACCATGTTGTGGGGCCATTACAGCCTTAGAAGATAGATGCATAAGCCAGTGAAAGTCGCAGCTTTGTTTTTGATAGTGGTTCTCAGTTACAGTGCATCACCGATGACAGTGTGCTGTGCGTATTTTTCTGTCGGCGGTCAAGATTGTTGATGCCTCTCAGTTCCGCACCACGTCGCTGTTGCCGGAAAATAAGTTGGGCGTTGCCCAACCGTGGCGGGCGCGCGCACAAGAGTTACATGCCTCGCGCGGGGCGTGACGTATGGTTTTGATTGACACGCGAACTCGGGCCAAACTCGTACATCGCGAAACCCCCCTCGAGTTGAACTCGGGAACATGGTGGCGGCAGCAGCAGCCTGTGTAATCGCATCCAGCGGCAGCAAGCGTCAATATGACCATCTGGACCCGTTCACCTACATGTCCGACGTAGAGTTTCAGCGTCATTTTTGCCTTTCCAAAACGTGAGTGCGCTGGCTGTGTGACGAATTAGGCGAAGGCCGTCGTCTGCGGAGATAGGGTGGCGGGCAAATTATGCTTTCCCAGCGTAGACTGGTGTGACTAGGCTGCGGAGGAATAGTTCGTGCGATCGCTTCGGCTCTCTCCCGTTTCAAGCAAGCTCGTCCACCGCGCCCCAGCCCCAGGCCAGGTCCGGCGTCGTCATCGGAGTACTGGAGCACCTGCGAGCACCTGGGGTTCAACCCGGACCAACCAACCTGCGCAGGCGAAGTAGTCACATTATATTGGAAGACTCAGAATGAACGCCGGGCTGCCTTCCGGTGCCGAAATCAGTTTTGGCAGGTACACGGTACCGCTGCACGGCACGGGCAGAGAGGCGAAGGAAGTTACTGCGCCAACACGGACCACCTCGGCCGTCCGAACGACGACCTCTCCAGGCGGTAAATGATTTGGCTCACGTACTGCGTGAGCAAAAGCATAGACATATGGATGTTGAGAGCGACCGTAGACTTGTTTCCTCTATCGGAGCACGCCATCGCCGACTGGAGGAGCTACCCCCGTAAGGTCTCGAGGGACGAGCTGCTGGCGCGAGCTCCACTCGGTGGCCCCGGCAAGACAGCGCAAATTGACGAGTGCCTTCTTCGCGGCGAGCAAAAGTGCAATCGAGGCCGCCTAATGACGGGCGACAACGTTCCGCCGAACCGCCAAAACTACGGTGGTGTTAAAGATGGTGGCCCATGGGTCTTCGGCATGATCTGCGCGACCTGAGGGGTGCTGCTACTTTTCAAGGTCGACCGACGAAAGGCGGCGACGCTAGGCGCCATTATTGCAGCCAATGTTCAACCGGGGACCATTATTCATAGTGATGAATTGGCCGCATACAACTGTATCCCAAATTCAGTGGATTCTAACGGGGCTATGCCTCAATCTGCATTGAGAGACAGTTAACCAGAGCGTGCACTTTGTGGAAACCAACACGGGCGTTCACACGCAAAAAATAGAAAGTTATTGGCAAAAAGTGAAGCGCCACCTCGTCAGCAGTGGGTACAGAGTAACTGCACTGATGCTGGAGTCCCACCTGGGATGAATGTGGTGGCACTCAACGGCCACGTGCACTGCAAAGACCCTTTCTTGCGTTTGTTAGAAGCCACGGATCGCTGGGGCTGCCCAGTATAAAGACTCTTTCCTGCGGTTGTTAGAAGCCATCGCTCGGCGCTAGCCAGTATGAAGGTGCGTCACAATGTAAAAGAAAATAAAGTGTAGTTTTTTTATCCTTGCATGAGTGTTTTCCGACATTCCTGAGTGCTTACACGGTAAGCGCGCGGCAAACCACTTCTGCGCTAGCCGACGCTCCCTTCGTCTCGAAGCCTTACTTTAGCGCGAGCAACGAGCGATATGTTCAAAAGCCCAGTGTAAAAATCAGGCGCACACCAATCTGTGCTCGGAAATGGGAGCGCAAGCACGTAGGGAGCCGCACCAATTAAATCTAGAGGAAAGAGAAAGAGCAACGAGCGATCTGTTCAAAGCCCAGTGCGAAAACCAAGCGCACACCAATCTGTGCTCGGAAATGCTAGCGCAAGCACGTAGCGAGCCGCGCCAATCCAATCCAGAGGAAGAAAGAGGACGGTGAGCGTGCCCTCGTGGTACAACGTGAAACGATTAAACTACAAATTAGTCTAATACACATTCAGTGTACAATTTGTAAACCTTAAAACACCTATACCCTACGGTAATGTGACTAATATCATTGTACTAAATGCATTTATTTGAAAACTTGATTCTGCCTCTAATGCACTCGGTGGAACGACAAACAAGTGAAAGAATGCACGACCACGCACCGACCGTATGATCACGGGAGCCCCAGTTTGTCGACCGCCCATATGGTAACGCCCAAGGGATGATGGCCACCCAGAGTGAATCTAGATAAACCAATGAAGCTGGAGGTGTGCCGACGGACAAACTTTGTCTTGTTACCATTAGTTCTTTCATCTTGGGGCGTCGCCAGAGCTCGTGAAGATCCCGAGTTTCACCAAACTCGGGGCATCCTGCATAGCACCCCATGACTGTGACGGAAAATGCTTGGCCGCAGAACAGCTTGAGCAAATGAAGGAACTAGCGGGCATAGAGAAAGAGGAAATTAGAAAATTAAGAACTTTGAATGAAAGACTTCACCAGAAAGTGATAACTCAAATAGAAGACTTCAATAAGCATTATTTGGATGTTTATATTTGCAGTACTCTGGTAGACAGGAAATGCCTGCTTATGCCTGTAATTTTGATGTTCCAGTTCAAAATGTGAAAGCCACGTCTCTGTCGTACAGCCTGCTGTAATAGTGCCACCTACGACGCCACCACCGGTACAGGGACACGCCAATTTTAATGGCCAGGATGAAACACCTGGCGCACGTGCCCTTTGGAGCCCTGGAGCTATGCCCCACAGAACTACATCCGAAATCGATGAGTGTGGCAATGTGGGCTTGTTGGTCAGTTATCATGGAATGGTAATTTGGAAGCGCATAAAAAAGACACGGACACGAGAAGCGCTTGTCTTCGTCTTCGTTTCTTCTCGTGTCCTTGTCTTTTTATGCGCTTACAAATTACCATTATATCCGAAATCTCTGGTCCTAAACACATGGTAAGATTTTTTTAAAATGTTCCTGTTACTGTTCTTGTTTAAATTCCTGTTCTAAAATTTGCTGAATAAAGTTGGCACTAATACACATTAGCAAGAAGAGCTTGACTAGCATAGTCGCATGAACGTTAGCAGGAAAATCAACACCTGTACGTGTCGCTTTATTTGCCGATGTGCAATCTAGCTATATTTTCAAATTGCGACTGCTAATGTTTTTCAGGCTGATGATAATTCTCTATGTTGCTAAATCATTTTTTTTCACAGCGTGAACTAGTTTTGTAGAGTTTGTGCAGGTTATTTGTGCGTATTTTGTGGCTACGCAGGTGGATATATGTCAGTGATTGCAGATACCCATCGGAGCATGGAAGCGCAAACAGCTGCAGCCGAAGGACAGGCAAGGTAGGTTATCATAAGTCCTTAAACCAGCTGCACCCACTTGGCAGTGCATCTGATGATGCAAACGTCATCTACTTCTTATCGATTTATGTGCATCCCTAGATATCTTGCAACACCCAGTTTATTATGAGACGTTTTTGCCATTACTATGGCAGTGACAGTCTCGATTCAGCATTGGGTACAGTGCTTCCACCTTCTAGTGCGTTGAGGCAAACGCCTCGATACTCCCTGCATGCATGTGCTGTGTACAAAAGCCACAGTACATAGGGACCACACTTGTCTCTTGCATCAGAATACTGCATGTCATCCTACTTTAATAAATTAATTGCACAGTAATGTTAGGTAATCCTCGATCTCCATGCTGGAGAGGAAGATTTCACTGTCTCATTGCCTTCTGTCTTGCCTAAAACCCCACCATGCCGCTAGAAAAAGCAACAGGCTTAGTCTCTGCATCCATAATACAAGCCAGCTGTTCCCTTTGCGTGTACGATTCAATACGGGCAAAGAGCTAACGGATCAGCACATGGGCACAGTCATTCATCTGTCCAATTCCCTCATGTTTTATTTTCCAAATGATATATTTGACAACCAAAATACCATTATCGCTTTAATGACATCGAATGTAAGGTAGGCAGAGGCAAGAGAAAATGTACCTTGTGGTGCCACTGACCAGTATAATGAATAGGCTTGAGCTCTTCAAAATACATTTATATATTACATAGAGCATGTAAACTTGGCTCTCCCTACCAAACAAATGAATTAACTTGGCTACAAAGATTGTTCCAGCACCCCGTTAATTGGCAGAACTGGTTGTCGTGACATTTTCTATCTTTTGATGGCTAATTTTGCCTTTGCTATATTTACAGGCAACCACTGTCCGAGGTTCCCGGATCGCCCCCTAAAGGAGCCTTTGACACCTTGGAAGGTGGTGATGATGCGTGGTAAGTGCATGTAGCATTAAATTGTCATAATTCTATTGCGCAAAGTTTTTAGGGATTTATGGCCAAAGCTTTCTTTCATACGTGAGAGTACTTTCGGCAGCCGCAGGGCCACTGCGACAGCAGGCGTTTGGTGTGTGGCGACACCACGGACCCGAGCACACGGGGGTCGGGCCCTCCCGCACTCAAACTTGTGTGGCCTAGCCCTGCCCGGGGAAAAGAGGATGCTGGGGGTTGAGCCGATGCCGGGTGTTTGGACCTTAAAGGCCCCTCGGCGAAGGCCACACACCTCTTCGGCCTCTGCTTCACATAGACGGCACCCCCGGACTGACCCACCTGGGGGAAATCGGTGGTTACCTTTTCCTGTCCCTCTCCTAAATCATTTGCTTTCCTGTCAACTTACCTTTCCGTCCGGTCATCTGCTTTCTTCCCATTTTTTTTCTGTTCCTCCCAGTAGGCTTGGGTTAACGTGGTACTCTATATCGAACCTTGATTGTGGCGCATTGGGTTATAGCAGCGATGAACGGATGCGTGTGCAAGTGAATGCTCTGTCAAACTTGTAGCGTCCCCTTGTTGGGCTCCATGGTGGGTGGCTGCCATTGCTGCCGAAGCAACTACATCCAGCATGCATAGAGCATCATTTCATTTGCTACCCGATCGTACCGCTGCAAAGCGCGTGCGCACCGAAGTCTCCCTGAACTTTTTCGCCTCACGCAAAGAATCTTTGCCACGCTGCCACGTAATCCACAGAGATAAACCTGAAAATCCCGTAAGAGTAATAGCACCTTTCCTTGTATCTAAATCCCTGACAGACACCATTGGACCAGGCTTATAAAGCTAGCAAGATGGCAAGCGGCGACCTCCTCCTTGAGGTTCTTGACAAGCTGCAGCATGAAAAACTCGCAAATCTCACAACCTTTGCAGACATCCCAATAACACTGACCCCACATAGTTACCTCAACACAGTCCGAGGCGTGATTTCAGATTCCGACCTGTTCAAACTTGCTGAAGCATAACTGTTGGAAGGCTGGCAAGACCAAAATGTCATTGAGGTAAAGAGGATAAAATCAGGCGAGATAACAACGAAATTCCAACAAAACATCTCATCATTACATTTGCCTCTAGTGTGCTACCGGAAACCCTCGAGACAGGCTATACCAAAATCCGTGTAAGACCTTACATTCCCAACCCTCGCCGATGTTTTAATTGTCAGAAGTACGGCCACGGCTCGAAAACCTGCCGAGGTCAACTCACTTGCGCAAAATGTGCTGACAAAGACCACATTTCCGAAAACTGTTCTGGAAGACCCCACTATGTGAACTGCGAAGGTGACCACCCCACATATTGCCGATCCTTTGAAACCTGGAAAAAAGAAAAAGAAGTAATTACATTAAAAATCTAAGAAAGCATCGATTCAAGAAGCACGAAAGCGTGTTCCTGTTTTTCATACCGCAAGGTATGCTGATGCGGTGCGCAATGGGGCAACGGCGCAGCAAGCTACGGCACCGGCCCGGCCCACAAACTGTGCCTGCGGCTGTGCAACCCGCCCCCTTGGCGAAAGCAGCTGGCGCTGCGTCGCCGTCCGCGAAGGGGGGCCCGTCAGCCTCCGCTTGTAGCCCCAAAGCTCTCGTCCAACGTGTCGAGGCCTTCACGTCCAACACAGCGCTCCCAAGGGCACGTGTCCAGCGCCCCACAAGAGGCGATGGACATAACACCTACAAAGATGGCGCAGCCAGTGCCTAAGGAGCGGCGGGATTCTCTCAACTGCTCTAAAAAAGACAAAACTCGTGTCACGGCGCCTGGAAAGGGCCCCGTGAGCTAATCTTAGTCTCTTAAACACACAGCACAAACACTTTTGTCATGATGGAGACACAAATACTACAGTGGAATGTTAGAGGACTTCTACATAACCTCGACAACATTACAGAACTTCTACACAAACATAACGCAAAGTTGCTGCGTGTTCAAGAGACACATATGAAACCCACACACACAAGCTTTCTTCCTCACTATACCGTCTATTGTGAGGACCAAGACGACGCTTTCGCGTCGTCCGGTGGTGTAGCAATAGTTGCCGAGAAGTCGGTGGCTTGTCGACATGTGGCGCTTCAGACGGCCCTTGAGGCGGTGTCAGTTCAGGCCATTCTATTTAACAGACTAGTAACTGTCTGTTCCATTTATATAACCCCCAATCATCACCTTGAAAAAACAAATTTTTATAATCTCATTGACTAACTTCCCGAGCCTCACATTCTCGTGGGAGATTTTAACTCTCACAACACGTTGTGGGGAGACTCGCGATGCGACGTGAGAGGTCGACTCATTGAACATTTTCTTCTGACCTCTTGTGCCTGCATTTTTAATAAGAAGGGGCCGGCATACTACAATGCCCAACACGATTCGTACTCATTGACAGATCTAGCAATTGGATCTGCTTCTCTTGTGCCTTACCTTAAATGGCACAAGAGAACAATTCCTTCGGAAGTGACCTTCCCCTAACTTTAAACTTAATAGCGCAGCATGATTATCCTCCCTATATTCCTCGATGCAAATTAGCATCGGCTGGCTGGGATCATCTTAAAGAATGAACTTATTTATCATGAGATTTTATAAACAATTTTAGTATCGACGATGCTGCCGCATATTTTACTGCTTTTATTAGTGATGCTGCTGAAAAGTATATTGCAGAAACGAATGGCGGTTCACTTAAAAGACGTGTTCCCTGGTGGAACGAAGACTGCAGACAGGCGCGAAAGAGGCAGAATCAGGCATGGGGCATATTGCGTAGATTGCCAAATGCAGAAAATTTCATTCAATTTAATTACATTAATTCGTAGGGAAGGCGGACACGACGTCAGGCAAAGAGAGAAAGCTGGATGAGGTTTCCATTGGGTATGAATTCATACACATAGGAGGCAAAAGTTTGGAACGGTTTAAGCAAGTACAGGGGCAACAAATCCATCCGTTGCCTTTAGTTAATGACCAAGGGAATACTTTACAAGACCAGGCAGACTGTCTTGGGGAGCACTTTGAGCGTGTTTCAAACTCAATCCACTATTCGCAATCCTTTCTTAAATATAAACAGATAGAAGAATGTAAGCCATTCGTACGCAAATGTCGACAGAACGAACCGTATAACCGGGCTTTCAGTATTGCCGAGTTGAGAGCTGCCTTGATCGCATGTAATAGCTCTGCAGCGGGACCTGAGAGAGTCATGTATGACGTGATTAAAAACGTAAACAGTGATACACAACTGGCCCTACTCGCACATTTCAATATTTGGGCTGCCGCATACCTTCCGTCCGCATGGAAAGAAGCGATTGTGGTCCTTGTATTGAAGCAAGGTAAAGATACTTCCTCGGCGGCAAGTTACCGTTCCATAGCTCTCACAAGTTGCCTTTGTAAACTGTTTGAAAAAATATTAAACGACGACTCATACATCTCCTTGAACTTAACAAAATATTGATCCCTATCAGTGTTGCTTTAGAGGAGGGCGATCCACAACTGATCATCTTGTGCGCATTGAAGGAAATACCCGGGGCGAATTTGTACATAAACAGTTTTTCTTATCAATATTTCTCGATATGGGGAAGGCGTACGACACAACGTGGCGTTACGAAATCTTGAGAGACTTGTCGGGAATGGGCATCCGTGGCAATATATTAAACCTAATAGAAAGCTATCTGTTTTATCGTCAATCGGCAATGCATTCTCACGTCCATTTATACAGGAAACTGGTGTACCCCAGGGAGGTGTGCTGAGCTGCACACTGTTTATCGTGAAGATGAACGCACTTCGTGCCTCGTAACCACCGGCTATTTTTATAGCGTCTACGTCGACAACATACAAATAGGCTTCAAGTCCTGTAACCTCGCAGTGTGCGAGACAGGTACAGCAGGGCTTGAACAAGTTATCCAAGTGCACAGACGAGAAGGGGTTTAAAGTTAACCCCCACAAAAGTTCTTGTGTTCTTTTCACAAGAAAGAGAGGCCTGATCCCAGATCCTTGTGTAGTACTGTGTGGACAGTAAATACCCGTGAACAAAGAACACGTTTTTAGGCATCATACTTGACTCTAAGCTAATTTTCATTCAGCACATAAAATATCTCAAAGCAAAATGCCTAAAAACAATGAACCTAATAAAGATTGTATCTCACACAACATGGGGCAGCGACAGGAAATGCTCAATGAGTCTTTACAAGAGCCTCATTAGATTGCGACTAGATTATGGTGCTGTTGTGTATGACTCTGCTGCTCCAAGCACACTAAAGATGCTAGATCCCGTTCACCATCTGGGTATCCGCCTGGCCACCGTCGCTTTCAGAACAATCCCTACTGAAAGCTTATACGTAGAATCGAATGAATGGTCACTCCATCTGCACAAATCATACATTAGCTTCACGTATTTCCTCAAAGTCCACTCTAATCGTGAACATCCGTATTATAAAACCATTAACGATCTGACGTGTACTACGCTTTTCCATAATCGACCCTCTGTGAGACGGCCTTTCTCGCTACGTGTGAGAGAACTCAGTGAAGAAGTGTATGTCCCACTTCTCGAACATCGCCTAATGCCTCCAGGTAAGCCGTTACCGCCGTGGGAGTGGCAGGTGATAGAATGTAATGTATCCTTTCACGTCACAAAGCACGCTCATGAACTCGAAATCGTAATGCATTTCCGTTAACTCCAATCGAAGTGCTCTTGCTCTGAATTCTACACCGACGCATCGAAGTCACATGCTGGCGTATCTTACGCGACTGTTGGTCCATATTCTCTGAACCAGACGTTTTGAACCCTCAAACAAGTATCTTTACTGCAGAAGCATATGCAGTACTGTCTGCTGTTAAACACATTAAGAAATTAAAACTACAGAAGGCAATAATATTCCCGGACTCCTTAAGTGTCGTAGAGGCACTAATGTCTTTAAGAAAGCACAAAGATCCTGTTTTCATTGAACTTTACTCATACTTGTGCAATATTTATTCATCTCATAGACATGCGACAATATGCTGGGTTCCTGGTCATAGATGCATCGAGGGTAATGTGCTAGCAGACCAAATGGCCAGATCAATTGCATCCCAAATTACTAATCTTACCGTTACTATTCCTGCAACAGATCTCAAGCCTTTTTTGCGAACGAAACTGCGAAGTCACTGGCACGCTTGTGGGACGCGGAAACAAATAATAGGCTCCGCTTAATTAAGCCACAGTTAGGTTTCTGGCCCTACAATACGAAAACACGAGGAACAGATGTCCTCTTGTGTCGTCTCAGAATAGGACACACATATGGTACCCGCAATTTTCTGATGACTGGTAACGAGCCTCCAACCTGTGGTCGATGTGGTGAGAGGCTGACCGTCCTCCATGTCCTCCTCAAGTGTCGTGTATCCGAAACTGAGAGAAGGAATAATTTTCCTCTAGCATACCGCTATTGTGTCCCACTCCATCCCTCCATGTTACTTGGTAAAGATCCACTTTTTAAAACCAAAGCAGTGCTAACTTTCTTAAACGATGTTGTCCTACATGTTATAAGCCCAATAAATTCGTAGCGCATCCTCTCTCCAGAGGATGCCGCTGTGACAGTAGTTCAGTATAGCACCTGCCTCCAGCCCCTTGTGGTTCAAGAGCTCTGTGTAGTGCTTTTGCCAATTACTACATCTGAAATATCTTGAATATTGTATCACTCTTTTTCTATGCATTCTTCATTTTGATAGCACACGTCCATAATCATTGTCATAACCTTATTACATGTAGATTTTACGCACTTCACAGCAACTATTTTAGGCCCCTTTACAGCCACGCCTCATCTAATGTTTTATCCACACCTCATAATTCACTATGCATGTAAAACTGACAAGCCATTATCATCGCCTTGGCGCTCTTTGGCCACATCTGGCCCTTGCGCCAATAAACCATAGTAATCAATCAATCAGTACTTTCAGCAGTTCAGTATGATTTTACCTTACTATAGACTCATGTTGGTTCACCAAAAGCTGTTCGCATCATTTTAGTGCGCTGGACTGGTTCAATGACTTGCTTTAACTGTGACTACCTATTTTACTGCTTTTTGTGACAGAATGCTACAAGGAGAGGCTGCTGCGGCTTGGCCTGCCTTCTGACCTACTACAAAACAGCCTACAAAGGATGAAACATTTTGTAGTAGAAAAGCTGGCCGACATTGAAAAACAGGCCAAGAGGTGCATCAATTCACTCACTTTATCACTTTATTTTGTGCACTTTGGCAGCGCTTACCCTGCTTTCATCTTGATTTTATGGCAAAACTGATATGGAAGTTCAAGATAGTTGGTCTTGCTTAAATAAGGCACATCTGTGCATAGTACACAAGGGACAACAACAGAAATGAGACAAGTCTCATTTTTGCTGTCTCTGAATGTGACATTATTTACCTGTATTCATACCCAACTATTCTGATATTTTTGTTGATAACATACAGATTATGAGCCTCGCATGTAATTGCTTTGCAGTCTGTATTGCGTTGCCGCTCATTAAAGGGGACCGGTAATGCATGCTCCTAAATGTATGCACTCCTTGTGAATGCCATGCATACATTTAGAAGCATGCATACTGGTTTTGGCATGTTTTCTACTGTGAGATTTTTGCATTGCCAGGATGCTTAATCTCTTTCATAGGACTGAAAAGACTGAGCTGTCGATGCCTTAAGAAGCTTCCAGCAGAGAATGCCACTTCGACCACTGTACAGCACCTCGTGAAAATACACTTAATTTAAACTTGCCTCCGTGTTCATGCTGTTTTGGGTAGCTATAGTGTACTTCACAGAACATTAATAGCATGTAATGCCAGTGCACTCAACTGCAGTAGTCTGACATTCATAAGTCAATAGGCCTGATCATGTATCTGTTATAATGTTCATTTATAGTTTTTTGACCAAACTTATGGTTCTGGTGAGGTAAACAAGCTGGGCAAACACATTGGGACATATATATTGGGGGTGAAATACTTAAAGCTGTTGATGTCTCCAATGAGATTAACAGCCCTGACCACTTATTGCAACAGGTCAGACCCTTCAAAACTACTGGTATTGCCAATGGGATAGATGGGCGTAACCACTTAACCAATTGGTTAAATTCGTTAGGCCCATTGAACACAACTGCAAGTCCAATTGGAACTAAAGGGGTTTGCCAATGGGTGAACTGGGTTCACCGACTAGTCTAATTGGTCAAACCATTTGGATCTTGATCGTTACCAATTGGTCATGCTGATCAGGCCCATTCAAAACAGTTGGGGCAACCACTTGGACCCGCTGGATTTTTTCCAATGGGTGTCCCAAATCACAATGGGAAATTTCCCATTCATTCCAATTGAATCCAATCGGAAATTTCCAATTGGTTTGGGCAACTTTTTTTATTTTTACTGGGCTGTATTCCTGGCGGTAACGTATAGCGCTAAGCCAATTGCACATCCTGGCCAGCGTGTACACAGCAGGAAACAACAGTTGTACTTTCGCCACCCGTATTTCTGGGATGGCGATTGACCTTTTTTGTGTGGGCAATCGCAGTGTTTGGCCTCCGCCTCAACGCTCACTGTGCTGTGACCATAGTTAGTAGTCTCTGTGGCATGATGAGGAGGAGTCTGTTTAAGCACTGATAGCATATACCAAGTTATATAAGATGGGAAGTATGCTATATACGTGGGGCTGGAAGTTGATCTCCCCATGGCAATAGCGCAATCTGTTGAAGGCACCTTACAGTACTCCACCGGTATCACCATGCCTCTCAGTTTCCGGGCGCGCTGGAGAGAGTATAAAATCTATTTTGAACTCGGCGCTTCACTCCTTTACACATGACCATTCAATGAAAAGCTTTATGTAGAGAAGCGTAAGCTAGCCGTGGAATGGTAGCTCTCGCTTTAGTGGGAAATCATTGAGCACTGATGAAAAGACCCGAAACTTTTTCCCCAACTGCATTCGCAGCATATCTTTCGAATGCGCTAAGTACAATAAAATCGGGAACAATGTTTTATTGCGATAGCAATTATATGGAGACTCCAAGCGGATTTCTGTCGTCGCCGTGAGGTTCCGTATAAATTCCAAGGGTGATAAAATCGTCGCCGTGCGTCGTATGTTGTACGTGCGAGTGAAAGCGCGCGAGGGACACGCGCTTTCACGAAGAGCGAATGCACGCACAAACACGACTTCTTCCATCGCGCGAAGGGCCGGGGGGGATGGGAGGGGGGGGGGGCGCGACGCTGTGCTGCGGTACCAAATGTGTATCTTGTGACCGGCAGCAAGGGCAACTGGTGACTCAGTCTCCCGCGCGAAAGCAGGAAAGTAGGAAGGCAGCGCGGAAGGGAGGGGGTGCGGCTTCTACTCGGCCAGCAGCTGCCTACTTGTACTTGGCGCTGCTGCGGGCTGTCGCACGCAACCTATCTTGGAAGCGATCTCGACACGGCTCTTACCTTTGTATGCGCTGTGCTTTCGCCGCTTAGTTTCCATTGAAGCAATAGACCGCACGAACCTTCGCGCACTGCTGTGGCTGCGCTTGCTCACGCCAGCGTTTTGACAATGGTTGTCTGCGGTCATCGAGTGTGTTCTATTCATGTTTGCTTGTGCGCGCTGACATCATGCTTGTTAATTAAGTTAGTAAGCGAATGTGTCCAAGTTTATGCAGCCGTTAAATCTACTATGCCTACTCCGTACAGCTTAGAGCGGCAGAAAGCTGAGCTAGTTGGTAAATATTTATAATGCAAAAAAAGGTAAGGCGTGCAGACACGGACACAAGAGAAGTGGACAACACGAACGCCGATTCTCAACTGAAGGAAGCATTGAGGCGTAAAAGAAAGAAGACACAAAATTCATCAGCGCATGCTCTGGAATGGTAGCACCACGTGTCAATTGGGTACACGTGCCGGTCTACGTGAGAGATAACTGTTGAGGCACTTGATGTCTTCCTTATGTAAGGTAATCGAAGGCTGACTCACGCACGCACTTCCACCATTATTGATATGGCAAGCCTCCACCATTAGACGCGTATCTTCATTCCTATGTCTGTACAATATCGTGCATTCATCTAACTCGGGCGTGCAGTTACAATCTTGGCAGTCTTGGCAATGTAAGGGAAGATGGGAAGTCGATACACCAGTTAACGACCTTTTATGTTACATTAGCCTCTGATTGATACACCACCCTGTTTGCCCTACGAAGCAATGGCCACAGCTAAAGGGAACTTTATATACCACAGCCAGTCAGTAAAATTGTTGTTCTTGATGTGCTTCACTGGACAAATATCTGTTTTTTTTTGCCTTTCATCTGTTCCTTTTTCCTCTGCACGGCAGCGCATATCTCACCTGACTTATTGGGAGCAGTAAAAAGACCATTAACACCATATCTACTTGCAGCTTTCTTAAGCCTGTTCAATACTGAGCAAGCGCCAATAGTTGGCTCGTGACGATGACTACTCGCTCTATATTGCGCATTGCTAATCGCGGGATGAATGGCCAATCACATTTGCACAAAGGAGCAGATCAGGACCACTAGATGGTGCTAGACGGCGTTGCAGTTTTAACGCGATAGCGTTAAGGGCCCCGTGCAGCAGAAAATCCGGTGTCGGCATGGATACCGTCGTCCGTGGCAGAGGAAATCATGCCGAACCACCCCAACCGCGCAGGCCCTCCCAAGGTGCGTGGTTTTGGTGAAGAAAAATTTAATTTCTCACTGTGAAATCTGCCAGAAAAACAGGAAAATACCACAACCTACAAAAACGGTGGCGTCGTATTGTAATTTGAATGTACGAGGAAACATCATTCTGTTAGAAATAAACTGAAACAGAAACCCCTTTTCCAGCATTTCTACCATGTCAACATCGGTGCGCTCAGGTAGGGTACTTGTGAAAATCGTATCCAGATGGCGCTCACATCCTCGGCAGGTCAAATTCGGACTTCGCCTGCCTAATGCTTTTTGGACACGCGCGCGCGTCGGGGCAATAGCAAGCAATCAAATAAAGTTCCTAGGGCCTTCACATTTCAATATAAGACGACTTATATTGCCCCTGGAAATGTCTTCCCAGCAATGCATTTCTGTTTCAAAGTGAAGCCAACCTAAGGGGATTGGTGTAAGCTTGGTCTTTGTAAGCTGGCTTTCCCACGTTCCGTGTTGCAGTGAAACCTACCGAAAGAAAAATGCGGTGCGAGCGAGGACCTATAACGCTTTCGCGTTCCATTCTTAAAGGCGAAGCTTAAGCGTCCTCCAATTTTTTCTTCAGTCAAGCTTGTTTTAAACAAAAAGAAAAGGAATGTTCAAGATCCCATGCAGAAACACACAACGCCACGCCGTAGGGTGATTGATCATATGCCCTTTACTATATACGTTTACGGGAATGCACAGAAAATGCAGTTGCGAGAGGTTCAGCCATCGCCGTTGAGAGCATTTAATGAGAGGTTGATTGGGAACTGAGAGCTTTATAGCAGTTGAACTTGTAATGCTTACATGGGCGGTGGTCTTCAGATGAACCAAATCAGCTGTATGCAAAGTTTTGCATAGTCATCTATTTTACCATGAAGGCTGCCGATACACTTTCGTTATGTAGTCTGCTAGATGAGAAAACGCAATATATGCACACGGAGAGTTAAAAGAAAAAAATTGCTTGTTTCATATTTTAAGCGCCTAAGCGCTCATTTGGATATTGTCACGTAGTAGTGACGCTGAAGTAAACAGTCGTAAAAGTGTGTATGACGAAACTAATTCTGTATTGGGCGAACCTGTGCCCACAAAAGCAGGCTACACTCGAAGCACAACGAAAGCGGCGAACACAGTCGGCGGTCGTCGAAAATCTGATCAGCGGCGAAACGCGTCGGCTTTTATACCCGAGTCATCGAAGGTTCCAGATTAATCCCTGATGCCCGCGTGTCTTCCAGAAAGTTCTAGACAATTCGCGTCGGTCATACAATCAGATAACATAAGCGTCGGTGAAAACAGGCAACGGAAAGAAGCATCGATAACGTTCTAGAAACTTCCGATACAGGCGCGTCCTGCGCCGAGCGATAACGTTTAACATTTGTTAGCCCGTGGAAAGCGGCCACCGGTGAAAGATAAACATGTAAACGTGTCAATATCGTCTGCGAGTTCGACCAGTTCTATGTTCGAACGTGTAGTTCGAGCATCTATGGTTTCGATCAAACAGGTAAATACCTTGCGGCTAACAGGTCTATGTGCTTAAGAGATAACCAAGAGGAGATAATATTTATACTGGCGCTGTTTCGTGATCACGGAGAAAAGACGGTAACTCACAGACACTAGTTTGTGAGTGTTGATGTGCTGCATAAGCGGTTTGTGGGAATTAGCGTTGACGCACCAGCGATATTTGCACGGAGATGTTTTCGATTCTCGGTTGTGCAGCAGTAGGCATTGCTTATGTTGTCTACTGCGGGAGGAACTCAGGAAGAGGATTCTCTCTAACAAGCGGTAAACAAAGCACACGTGGTCCAATTGTTTTCTATCGCCCGCTTGAGCTACCTTTTGTTGGCAGCTTGCGATGGTCGCGCCTCACTGGACGCCATGAGAGCGGAAATACAAGCAGAGCGGAGGGAGTACAACCACGCGCGCTTAGTGGCGTAACTCTCGCGGTGGTTGCAATGCTATGTGATCGTACTAAAAGCCTAGCACACCACCATATTGAAGGAAATAAGGTTCTCTCAGGTGCCATTATTGATTTCTCGTTCTTGCATAAAAAAGAATGAATAATATCATTACATTACCTATCCTGCTTTAAGCAGCTCCAACTTGAACTAAATAAAAGTTCAGGTTTTACGCGCTGGAACCATGGCCTGATTATGAGGCGCGCCGTACACGAGCGTTGTTGCATTTCGCCTCATCGGACTGTCAGGATCGAACCCCCGGCGTCGAGCTCAGCAACGCAATAGCCAGCCACTGTAATAAGTACCATGGCGGGTTAAGCAGCTGCAGATGAAGCACACTATTCTTTGGGGCGCCGGCCGGCTGCTGTAATTACGACATTTGTAAGCAATTCTGTTGCCCTCCGTCGTAAGTTTCCGCGACGAGGTGAATACGGTGGTTGCCGAAGCTATGGGATGCTATTCATGTGCCACGTTGAATCCGCCTTTTGCATGTCCCGAGTGCGCATGCGCTGTACCCTATCGGCGAGCGCCGGAAACGTTTTGTACGGCGTTGGTGGTTCGGGCAGCTGACGACGCACGCGTATATATCCCTTATAAAAATTTCTATCAAAATTTCTGAGACTGTCTTTAGACTATTGTTACTAGAACCTACCAACAGTCAATTGAAATCCTTCCATCGGTCTTTAGGCTTCCTAACAACTCCCTAGTAACACCCTGGAAGCAATTGGCCACCAAAATTATTTAGAAACATGTTCATAGGTTGTCTGTAAACTTCCTACTAACTGTCTGGAAACACATTTCTTTAGACCTCCTATTAACATTCATTAAATTGAAGCATGTTCATAGGCTGTCTGTGAACTTCCTACAAACTGTGTAGAAACACGTTTCTTTAGACCTCCTATTAGCATTCATTAAATTGAAGCATGTTGATAGGCTTTCTGTAAACGTCCTATTAACAATTTACTAGCGTTTTCTTTAGACACCCTAGTAACATTGTTCTAACAATTGGCCACCAACATTGAATAGAAACATGTTTGTAGACTTTGTCAACATCCTACCAGCTCTCCACTGACAGTTTTTAGGCCTCATTATGACTGAATTATTTCAAACCTCCTACCAACATTTTCCATTTACACAATCTAGAAACATTGTCCACAGTTGGTCACAGTATGTGAATAAAAATATGTTCAACGCTGCTTATAAATTTATGCTAACCTGAAAATTTATAACTTTAGATCACCCAGTACACCAGCATACCACCCTATAATGCTCAGAGCCGCAACTATTGATTTCATTTATTTGACGCTATTAACGTCTGTCACCTTATGTTTATGTTTACGGGATCTTATTGGAGTATTGATAAATTATCTAAGCTCTTGACGCGATGTGCAGCTGAATCCACAGGTTGGAAAAGAAGCTACTGAAAATAAAGGTCTGACAAATTGGAAGCCTTGCGAAGATTGCACCACACATTTATTACATTATTCAATCAGCCAAACTTGGGAACCGCAGAAATGATACTGTAGTTATGCGAAGCAGCTTCAGCATTCTGGGCGTTAGTTGTAGTTGCACCTTAGCTATTATGGAAATGTTTCTTTTTGTGAGATTGTTGCTGTGAGATCATTGGCGTTGTATCCTGAAAAAAAAGGAAGGGAGTAGCAGTTAGGCAAGAGCAAAGAATTAGTTCATGACCATACATTATTTACCCCAAATTAAGTCATCGCGACCTCTGTCAGAACCTCGTGTTTGTACGCTTCTCGTTTATAGCCAATTCAAGCGAACCGCAGGACGCGCAATAGTTCAAGTTTGTAAAAAGATTATTTTTAAAACATTTCACATCATTGCATTTCGCGCTCGTAACAACCTGCCAAAATGCGGTATAAGAAACTGAAATAAAAAAAATATGTTTATCAAAATGATGGAAAAGCACTTACGTTTTTTTTTTTGTAATAAGGAGACAAAACTTCGGTGCAGTTCTGTCTTGAAAAGCTGGCAAAGAAGTTGCAGAAATGTTCACATCACGGAACGAAGAAAACGCCTTCGCAAGCACGGTGCTAGTTGGCTATTTCCGTCACAAATTACGCATCCACGTGTGCCTGGAAGTCCTCTTGTATTGATGAATCAGCCACCAACAGAGCATAAGCACAAACTGCAGCAAAAATAGCTAAAACTGTTACAGAACGCGACCAAACACCCCTTCATTGCACCGACCGTACCACGCCAGCGTGGCAAAGGAAGTGGTATCGATGACGATGGGCTCCTCTTTGGCTCGACTCGGACCACGTGCAAGTTTGTGCGCATGTGCGAGAGAGGCTTGTGACATTCTTTACATCCACCAGCTCGCCTTGACCACCGCCGAAATACGCCGAACCGTGCACAGCCCCCTTCCTTGCGAGAGTTGAATGACACCTGGAATTCCCCTCGGTGATTAGGTGTGACAGGCCTTTGTGCGCGCATCCCCTTCATGGGGGAGCCCACTTAGAGGGAGGAACGTTCCTTATGGCCGAGGTCGAAAAAGAACCTTACAAACAGCCAGCTTAATTTTGTGATAGTGTTAGGGGCTGTATAATATTATTTTTCGAGAGAACCGTTATTATGAAGACGGCTTTTTCTCCAAATGCAATTAAAATCAAGAGCAAAAGAATATCCTATAGGGTAAGTTTTTATTTCAAGGTTATTGTATTTTGCACAAGAACATCAGATAGCACTTGCCGCTTTCAAAGACGAAAATTTGCTTCATAGCGCCCAGCACAAGACAATGCTGAAAGGTATTCTTGTCAAGTCGTATTACTTTTATAGTTAGAGATGTTTAAAGCGTGGCGACAATGGCGTTACCATTTTTCAAGCGCCCGAAGCACGGAAAAAGCATGCCTTAGATATTCTGGCTCTTGGTACAGCGGAATGCCGTAATTGCGAATGCCGTAATTACGAATGTTGTATGGCCACGGCAAAACCTTATCGGAGTTCAGAACTTTGTCGCCGCGTCATGAAGCGAAATCACTTAATATTATGAGTACGTAATTATCACTTTTCGACCAGTTTTCCCACAGCAAGCAACTATTACAGTGAAGCAGATGAGTTGAAAGTTAGTTACTTTGCCTTCACTTTGATGGAACGTCCAATTAGATCTCATTTCTTTATTATAATTTTTATAATTTGGGCGAGCCGTCGGTAAGATGAAGGAACGAAAGCGTGCGAATAGGGAAGCATTTTTTATACAAGGATCATTTCATTGTTTTTCTCAGAATAATTTTGTAGGAATTGGACATTTCCAGAGTTTACTTTTTTTTTTTTTGTCTTCGACTTGTGCATTTTCTCAGGTCAACACAATTGCTCTCACTATGCAGCAGCTGTATTTTGCAGCTTTTTGCATGTTTGAGAGGCAGCGTTCCAGCACCGTGTTACTCTTAGTTCTGGCTCTTTTTCTTCTTTTTGACAGAGACCATGATGCTACTGTGCTGACATGTTCCAGCTTAGGGCGTACTCTTTGTATCTCGGAGTTTACGGACCTGATTATCTTGTTATAAAGCTAGTTAGTGGCCTTTCAATAGCAGTGCGTGGTAAGGGCCGATTTACGCTCGAGCCGCACGCCACCCCGCACGCATGCTGTCGGGCGAAAAGTTCCACAATTTGCCAGACTGATACACATATTTTGGTTTACACTGCATGTACCAGCCCAGTGTAAATCGAAATTTATGCACCAGTGTGCGAAATGTGCAGTTTCCCGCACGCGTACGGCATGCGGGCGGTGCGGCTCGAGCGTTAATCGGCCCTATAATGCCGGGCTAACGCTGTGCAACTGGTGCGCGGCCTGCATAATACTCCGCTATCATCACACCGTTCAGTTGGTGTAGCGCAAGCTAATTTTCTCGAACTGTGCTGACGTCACTGCAGGGTCACTTAGTTCAGTCGAACCTCTAAAAAATGTTCTAATAACAGTTTGCTAACATATTTCCTTGAACATTTTAGTAGCACTCCGTCCGCTACCTACTTGGGTTGGAACTGCAATTTAAAACAAAGAACTTGATTGCTAACTACGTTATATATCCGCGTTAGACAAATTTGTAAAAAGCTCTCAAGTTCCCATTCTAAACTTTTTTTTGGCAAACAGCACGAGCTGTTGGCGTAATGAAGATGCATGTCCTTCGCCAAAAGAAATATTTTGATGGTGTATAGTGAAACATTCTTTACACAAAAGTAATAAACCTTTCACAGAGTATTAGAGATGTTATTTAGACAAAAGTAAGAAGGAAGTCTGTTAACTGTGTACTCAAAATATTCTTTATACAAAAGTAAGAAGGAACTCTGTTAACGGTGTACTTAAAATATTCTTTATACAAAAGTAAGAAGGAAGTCTGTTAAAATATTCTTTATACAAAAGTAAGACGGAAGTCTGTTAAGGATGTACTTAAAATAGTCTTTATACAAAAGTAAGAAGGAAGTCTTTTAACGGTGTATTTAAAACATTCTTTATACAAAAGTAAAAAGGAAGTCTGTTAGCGGTGTATTTAATATTCTTTATACAAAAGTAAGAAAGAAGTATTTTGACATCCTATGTACAAATGTTACTAGAATGTAAATGTAAATAGAATGTCAGTAAAGTAAATAGAAAGTTGGTAGGATGTCTACATAATGTTAATAGGCATTTTTGTAAGGGTATGCAGCATAGTCGTCGAGAACGCGAATTCTTTATTGTCGGCGCTGTGCCGGTCGACGACGCGCTATTTGCGCTGTTTCGGTAGAAACTTCAGCTGTTCACAGCGATCTTCGGTTAACGTCCGGTACATCACAATTTATGCCGACATGACACCGATGTCAGTCAGAAGTCGACCTCACGCCGGCGCCAACGCTCGGCTGGCTGTAGTTGTGATACTGTGCCAGTGGGAGACCTATAGTGACATACAAATATGACGGAGAAGCGACCGACGACGCGACCGACGACAGCGAGTGGTCGTAGTGTGATAAGCTTTCGTGCCGACGACGCCGACAAAACCAGTGTGCTGATCGCCATGCGAGCGCCCGCCGAGTGAGACCATCGCACCGACAACGTGAATATCGCCGCAAATGCGCTCGTGTATGTATTTATTGAAGCTCAAAAGGAGTTGAAACGTGCTTCCGACGCTGATATGCACGATTTCCAGACCTTTACAGCTCTCCACATCAAGTTTGAGGCGGTGTCGATCTTGTTCAGGCAGCTTCATTAGGCCTAACACAGCCTACGAGTTTGTCGGCTACCGGCGGACCTGAAATATAGGATAAGCAAGCACGACGAAGGAAACTGCTTACATAGTTCCGCACTGACCTTACCGACTTCAAGTGAACCACTCTTAGCATAGTACGATACACAGACAGAGTGTGGGAAGCGGCTACACGGCGCAGTGCTATAATACCGCGGTACAGACACCGTTCTTGAACGAAGGCTGTCGGTCGCAGCCGCCAGCGCTTCCATGAACGAAGTGCAACTACAGAGAGTGTATTTTTATGCTACCAGATTTAGTAGTTACCGAAAACACAGCTTGCCTCTTATGCTAAACAGGCAACAAGTGATGGCCCTTTCGATACTTCATCGTAAGCAACAACACCGTTCGTTGCCACGCGAGTACGGCGGGCATCGGCATTTTCGCGTGCCAGTGCGGCTAGGTGGTCGTTGTCGCCGTTTTCGATGTGCCCAGGACGTTCATGCCTTCTCGTCTCAGTGTGATCGCTTCTGATATGTGCATGATAAGTGTCCATATACGCTTTGAACATTTCCTCATTATTTCGTGTGAGCGGTGCACGGTTTCTACTGTATTTGAAGCGAACAGCGAGCGGTGGCCGTAGGCGTGCCGATGTAAACAAATGCGCTGTTCTTGCGTTGCATAAATACTCTAGGCGCAATGTCGCCCCTTCAAAGAGCTATGGCCACTGTGGTCAAGACTCAGCTATAAAAGCAGTTTTTATCATCCTATTAGCGTACATTCAGTGCAGGTCTAACAGAGGCAAATGCATGAACTCTGCTGCTATATACGATACGGCTAACCTCCGCTGAGCGGAATCCACCCTACCTTAAATTTGATGTGGCTGGCGAGTGCTCACATTCATGCATTTCAACTTCCGAAGCATGTTTGCACTCATATTCCGTACGAATAAATATGAATAACAGGAATACAAGCGTAGGCGGTGTGTCAATCGCGTTACGGTGCGACGTATTCGTTCAGAGGCACATCGCACGGTGACTGGTTTTGTCGGCGTAGTGCACGAAATCCCGCCATCATATTTCCACGACTTGCTGTTGTAAGTCGCTCCACAGTCATTGCCGTCCTAGGCATCCTGTCCAACAAGCGGCCACTCAGACAAAACGAAAATTATGACGACTGACAAATGCACAAACCCACTTCAGCTCGCTTCTTGCAGCGTGCCTCTGCGTCCCGCGGGGCCCCGACACCGTACATATTATCTTTCGCGGAGCCCGCTAAGGTGGTGCCACAGCACAATGCAAAAGGCGGATTCCTCCTGCAAGAAGAAACGACACCGTTTAGACATGCGGTGCGGCCACGCTACACAAGGGAAGTATAGGGAAAATTACTCGGTTTTTAACTAAATGGGAACTAAGTAGACTCCGGATAAATGAAACTCGCCTAAACGAAAATGCCGGATAAACGGAACAACGGCGTAAACTTCGGCTGGCCCGAAATAGGCAAAATGATAGCAAACTTTGGTTTAACTGAAACCATCTTTTTCGGAAGTTCATGTAAATGGAACTTTAACTGGAACCACAACGTACAGCACCGGCATTTGCTACGGCAAAGGTCCGCCAAACATGCAAATTGGCGATGTACGAAATGTGAAAAAAATATCTCATCCATCAGGCAGTTGAAAGCAAGTTTATGCAATACAAAAATATTGGTTAGAATCGTGTTTCCATCATGAGAACTTCGCTATAATGATTCCTTATCTCTGAGCACTGCGGAGTAGGTAAGACCTTGCCAACGGGCGGCAACTACTCGTACTGCTTCGTTCACACTGCCAGGAATGAGAGACCTCAGATGACTTGGCTGCTTTGCAGAGACAGATTAAAATATAATTGGTGAAATCTCGTGGCGAAGAATATGCTTCACTTGGCGAAGGCATAGATATTACTATTCATGTGTGCGTTCCTGCTTCGGACTTGATGGTAAAAGATACCGCAGGAAGTCTGCAGCGCTGTTTTAAAGGCTAGGACTCGCGGAATTATCGGGAATTTCATCGCGCTGGAGCACAACCATGCGAAAAGGAGCTGCAAAAATAGAAGCATAGCGATGTGAAGTAATTTTTTTTTTCACCACAGTAATATCCGAGGACTAGGACGCTTTTCGGATAAAACGATTCTTGGTCATTTTTGTGTCCATCGCTAAAATAAATCTTTGGGTGAACGGAACACATTTGTCTGTATCTTAGAGTTCCGTCTAAGTGGAACTCTAAGCAAGCATAGTACTGTATTTACTCGAATGTAACGCGACCACGATTGTAACACGAGGGTCA
The DNA here is from genome assembly GCF_013339745.2 of Dermacentor silvarum. Lineage (NCBI taxonomy): Eukaryota > Metazoa > Arthropoda > Arachnida > Ixodida > Ixodidae > Dermacentor > Dermacentor silvarum. The sequence goes on from NC_051163.1 coordinate 132,830,067, forward strand.
ACGTTTCAGTTGACCCTCGTCAAAAAAAAAAAAAAACTAATTCGAAAGTTGAGCGCAGCTCTATACGTGTTTCCATTTCGCGATATATTGGCTGGCGCGGACAATCTGCCTTGTGCGGAAAGTTGCAAGTGGAGCCAAGTGTGGCGCGACTGCCTCGCTAAGCTGGAGATTTCAAAAGCCAGCGCGTGGTCGACGCGTGGGCGCGATTCACTGAAGCCGCCGCCGACAGACCTCCCAGACGACGTGCGCTGCTCTGGCGCCATTTCGTAGCCATCGTCGAAAAAAACATCGCCGCACTGTACTTCTCACGCTTTCGCCGTACCCTCCTCCGCTTTCCGCCTCATGGTTCCGCTGCTCTCGACGCCACCTAAAGAAACTTCGAAGTTTCGTTAGATGGCGTTGCTCCCCTTTCCTCATCGCACCTCTTCCCTCTAGGCGCTTTTATTGCGATAGCAATTATATGGACACTTCAACGGGATTTCTGCCGTCGGCGTCGCCGTCGCCGTGAGGTTCCGTATAGATTCCAAGGACGATAAAGTCGTCGCCGCGCGCCGTATGCGCGAGTAAAAGCGCGCGGGGGACGCGCGCTATCACGGAGAGCCAACGCACGGCGGAAAGCACACGCGATTGTCGCGCGAAACGCCGGGGGGTGGGGGGGGGGGGAGACGTAAAATCCCTATATAAGAAAAGTACCGCCATCTACTCTTTCCTCCGCCGCCTCCTCTCCTAAAGCGCTTGCTTTTTTCTTTACTTTTTGCTTGCGAAAGCCAAGTCGACGGTGGCGCACCTAGAAAGTCCACGTTGAAGCTTTCAGGCCGTGCGCGCGCCGCCGCCGCCGCCGGCGACTGCGGCTGCGCAGAGGACCTCCAACATGGCTTTGAGGCGGAAAAAAAGAAAATATAAAGAAGTGAAAAGCGCGCGCTATCATCGTCCAATCGGAGATAAAGGAGAGAGCGAAGCGGCGTTTATCAAAGGATGGCGGTACTTTTCTTATATAGGACTTTAGGGAGACGCTGTGCTACGGCACCAAATGCTTATCTTGCAACCCAGCGCAAGGGGAACTGGCAACGCAATCGCCCACGCGAAAGCAAAAAAAAAAAAAAAAAAGCGGGGAGGCAGCGCGGGAGGGAGGGGGGAGCAGCTTCTACTCTGCCAACAAATACGCTTGCACTGGCTGCGGTGGCCGTCGCCCGCACCGTCTCTTATCTCCACACGGCTCTAAAACCGCTTTATATAAAAAGTAGCGCCATTCTTAGATCTTGCTGCCACCGCGCTCACCCCGGCGTTTGCTCCTCGCCGCCTCCTGTCGCCCCAGCCTCCTCCGCTCCCCCATTGGCCAATCCATGTCACGTGGAAGCACGCGTTGCGCTTTTGTATATTTTTTTCTTTCCAGCGCACTCCGACTGCCATTCTCGGGCCTGTGCGACGAAAGTGCTGTACGGACAAACGGATCAAACGTGTTAGGGACAAGAACTTCGTTGTGATAGCATGCTGCTGCGCCTTAAGTTGCCGCAACCGACAAGGCGAGGGCAAAAGGCTTTTTTTGTTTACCATCCGGCGTGCGCAAACGCTTGCTGCACACTTGATATTTGCGCCGTCTCGCATCGTCGCGTTGCTACTTCTAAAACGGCATTATTAAGACGAGTTACTGACTGACGAAGCAAAATCGCGCCTCAAAAACTTCTCCGCAGGGCGCGATCGAAGTTTTCCTCGGATTTCCTCTGGTAGCGCGTTAACTGTCGTCTGCCACGGCAGGCCCGACGCAGGCGGCGCCACTGTCGATATCGCGCCTCGATCGCGCTGGTCGCGCCGAGCGCGATTGTGGAACGGAGGAGGAGGAAAGTGGATGGCGCTACTTTTTATATATAGGGGTTTTACACGGCTCTGACCTTTGTAAATGTCGCTCAGTTTCCGTTGAAGCGATAGACCGCACGCTTCTTCGACCGCTGGCTGCAGCGGCTGCGCTTGCTGCCAGCGTTTTGACAGTCGTTGTCTGCGGTCATTCAGTGTGATCTATTCATGTTTGCTTGTGCGCGATGACACCACGCTTGTCAATTCAGTTAGAAAGCGAATGTGTCCAACTTTATGCGGCCGATAAAACTACTCTACTATTCCTACTCCGAATAGCTCTCTACCAATTTGCTATCGCAATTGATGCTTCGCCTTTCGGGCGAAACTGCGACATTTCTTTTATTGCGATAGCAATTATATGGACACTCAAAAGCAGATTTCTGCCGTCGGCGTCGCCGTCGCCGTCGCCGTGAGGTTCCGTATGACGTCATTTGGAGAAGAAATCGTCGCCGCGCGCCGAATGCTGTATGTGCGAGTGAAAGGGTGCGAGGGGCGCGTCTTTCACGGGGAGTGAACGCACGGCGAAGAACAAACGCGCGTTCTGCGCCGTGCTCGCTTAAGGGCTGCAGAAGTAGCTAGGCGTCTCTGTTCTCCTTCACAATCACCATGTATGTAGAGCAAACGCGCCTTCTTCCGACGAGCGAGAGGCCGTGGGGGAGGGGGAGGGAAGGGAGGCGACGTTTAGCTGCGGCACGCAGTGCCTATTTATATCAGAGGCTCCGGCAACAGTCACCAACGCCGCACGCATTTTGAGCGACGCGGGCAAAACGCCGATGGCGTCGACAACAGTTCTGCGTGTTGCCGATGCTGCTGCATGTCCAAGTTTATACAGCTGATAAAGCTAATATCATTACTCCGTATAGCTCTCTACAAGTTTGCTATCGCAATTGATGCTTCGCCTTTCAGGTGAAACTGCGACAATTTTTTTCATCCCCCGCTGCGCGCCACGTTCGCTCTCATCTTTCGCTGTGCTCCTTCGCTAGGTTATGCAAGGAACGACGATGCTCGCCACAGGAACAGGCGTCTTCGAGCTGCGCCCCCCCCCCCCCCCCAAAAAAAAAAGTAAAACCGCGAATGTAACGCGATATAACCGGAAAGAGAAATGGCACCTTTATTCAAGGAATCAATTCGGAAACGAATTCTTTTACCTCATCATAGTCGTCTGAGAAGGAGAGGCAGCTTTCCTTGGGCGGTATTCGCGGGTGATCACGTTCGGAGACTGTTTAACTTTCGCGAAATTTGGCGTGAATCGGCGCCGAAAGCGTCTCCGACAAGTTTTTCTGGCGCGTTGCCAAGGTCGTTCGTCAGTGCCAAGAGTGCCGTCGGCCGTATACTACAGTGCCGAAACGATCCAAGTCTCGCGAGAGCGAAACCGTCTCCGAAAGTGATCGTCCGAGAATGAAGTCATCCGTGCCATCGAGCTCCTTTGAGATCACATACTCCTTAAAATACCGCAGAACCATTTTATTTTGAGAAAGTACCAGACCACTACGAGGCCCTTCCGACCGACCCCGCATTTACAAAAGGCTGCTACGATTGTTTGTACGCGGAATGCTTGGGAGCACTGCAATCACGACGCGCAAGCTGGCATGTCACGTGCAGTTTTTTTTTTTTTTTTTGTATTTCCTGGGCATCCGCACTAAGCTTTTTGAATAACACTAATACTTAACAGATATAAAATCAGAAACTGTTTATTCGGACGTTTTGCGAACCGCTCTGCAACTTTCTTATTTGATTTTTTTCTAGCTTAGTTGCTTCATGAGTTGGTTAATTAACCTTGGCTAATTATCTAATTAGGCAAGAGGCAAAAAATAGCGTGACACACTACATGCAAAAGTAAGTAACATGCATTTGGTCGCGTCGTGTTAGAGTACATAGGCATATTTTTAAACTCTGGCTAAAGTTAGCTGAAACACCCTGTATAGTCACGTCCATATAAAGCCAACAGGCGATGAAGCCAAGGAAAGGGAAGTGGTAGTTACTTGTGGTTGAAAGGGAAATATTGAAATTAATGAATAAAGGGGAAATGGGGGAAGTGGACTAAAAGATAACTTATCGCCGTTGGCGACCGAACCCACAACCTTCGCAATACAATGTATAACGTCAATTTTGTCACAGGACAGCAACAATTGTTTTCTTGAGCAATAGGTGTTGTTATTACAACGCTAATAAGTGCTTCTCGTGAATCTGCAGGCCCCTCCTGCTCCTCCTCGTGGTTGCGGCGGTCATTGCTTTCATGGTGGTTCTCATCATTGGCACAGTTGTCTTGACACGGAGGGATGCCAAGAAGCTCTCCTTAAAGACACCCATGGCCGCGACAATTGCAAGCCTGACACGGAAGAGCCTGACTGCGAAGACACCGCTTCCTGCAGCACCCGTAAGCAACGCAGTCAGTGAGTCTTCTGCGCCAGACACAGTCTCTATCGAAATGGCGAAGGTAACTGGCATCGCACCGGGTCACCAGAATGATTCAGAGGCTACTGGACACGTAAGCTCGGACAAGGCTATGGAGAACCCGAACAGTTCCAGTGTGTCAGAGCATGGCTTGGCTACAGAATCGGGTACACTGAACACAACGAGTGAGATCAGTGGCCCGGAACATTCGACGCTGGACACAGAAACCGTAGGGGCGGCAACGGAGCCAGCCAATGCATCTGTTTCAGCGGCTGGTGGCGGTGAGGGAAGGAACTACGTTAGCACGGACGAGGCCATGAACGTGACTGGTGACGAAGGCATGTCCGTGATGAAATTCTCTGACAACGCGGTAGCGAGCCTCTCCAGTACCATGGACGTAACTGTGGTGCGTCTGGATGTCTCGGACAACGCACAAACATTGAGCACAGAGGAAGTCGAAATTGCAAAGTCGTGGACTCCTGGGCTGGCTGCGAGTAATGATACCACAGGCAGCGTCCAAGGTATTACATCCACGTAGGTCACTCAAGGTGGAACGTGAATAAAATTACGTTGTGAAAGCTGTCAATATTCTCCGTCGCCTGCTTATACTTGTTGTTCTCAGTGGGGTTTTACGTGCCAAAACCAGTTCTGATTACGACGCACGCCGGAGGGCTCCGGGTTTATTTTGACCGCATAGTGTTCTTTAACGTGCACTACAACGCAAGCACACGCGCGTTCTTGCATTTCGATTCGTTCGAAATGCGGCCGCCGCGGCCGGGATTCGATCCCGCGATCTCGTGCAGCGCAATGCCTTAGCTGACTGAGCCGCCGCGGCGGGTTCCCCTGCTTATAAAAACCTGCAGTAGGTTATGATGCTGGGTTATTTCGGTAACAGAATTATTCACAAATTGTTAGTTTCGTAATCAAATTAAAATACCTATTTGTAGAACTGAGGCTTGAACAGCGGAAATCAAACAAGGACACGAAGAAACAAATACCACAATCAAGCGCTGACTGCCAACTGGAAGTTTATTTGGAAATCATCAGCCATTCATACTTTTTGCAGCATAGGCATGCGTACACCAGTCATATAAACATCCGCAAATTCAGCAACATCATAATCTATCATACAAAAAAGTTATTTCCTTCTCCGACAAGGCGAGAGAGGGAAAACTTACCGATTTGTCTCTTTCCTTTTGAATGTGATATGCCTCTATTTGTTTATTAATTAATTAAAATTTTTATTTATTTATTTATTTATTTACTTATTTATTTATTTCATGAGTACTGCAGACCTCTCACATGAGGCCTTAGGCAGGAGTGGGTCATAACACATCTACACACTCCTTAGGCCGGAATGGGTCAATAACCCTATTATTTCTCTTAATTTTTCCTTTCCCGATGAATTTTGTCTTTTTCAAAATAGAAGTGCATGGACACTTCGTGCAATTCACCGCTAAATGACGACCATAGGCATTCTTCACGTTATTGTTGTGCTGACGAGCTCTATCATGAACCAACTAGCCCTCTTCAATACCTTACCTCTTTGTAGTGTCGACTAGGTGCTCTCGCATATTAACAACCTAGACAACCACCGAGAGATGATGCCAGTTCTAATTGCGTACACATGTAACACTTTGGAATAAATGAGAGTTAGTACATGCATGCGTTCAGTTCCTTTCGCCTCCAGTTTAACTGCCCGGAGATGCTGGCGACGAGATTGTTTTCTGCCGGACCTGCACTGCCATTTCACGCCACTCCTGCAGTGAAAATTCTTCACTGTTGCTTAACGCAACCAGCTTAAGTGGAGCAGAATCGGCTTTTGTCACCTTTCGTTGCAGCATTCGTTCCTCACTGTCATCAGAGATGGGACGCCATAGATGATTATACTTAAAAAAGCACGAGACTTGGTATTATATAGAGAGTACTGGCGGGCAGCTACCGTATTTGCTCCAGTAAGGCCCGCCCTGTGCAAGTCCCTGACCCCCACTTTTAATCGCCAAAAAATGGAGAAAAAAAGTTTCGCTAAGTCACTAGTTGTGTTTCCGACTATAGGCATCTTGCGCTGGAGATTGAGGTATAGTAGCGGCGCCTGGTGGCGGCAAGAGAAGTTGGCTAGGTAGTACCAGGTTGGGTAGTAGTCAGCCCTGGCGGTGGCGAAGCACGTTTGTAGCCAAAGGTTTGCGTCGATTCGCATTCTGGTGGTGCGCATGTAACGTGCAGCGAGTTATTCTCGGGCGTCTCAACTATGAAAAACACGTATTTTTCGGTCTCGGGCCGGGTTCGGGCCGGTTTCGAGCCGGGCTTGGGCCGGGCTCGGGCCTAAGGTAAAGGCGTGGCGGGCCGGGCAGGGTGGGTAACGTAGATTATTTCCGGGCCCGGGCCGGCCCCGGGTCTCGCCATAAATGTTTTGATCGGGCTCGGGCGGGACACCCAATGTAAAAACGGGCCCGGGCCGGGCCCGCGCTGCAAAAATTGGCCCGTGCAGTGCTCTAGTTCCACTAGTACCACAGTGTCATCAAAGTGCCATCCCTGATAATGGACCCAGTGTCGCGCTGGATACGGGATCACTGAACAGGTGCGGCATAGTGGGAGGCACTGGGTACTTTGCGCAAAGCAGCTCTAGATAGAGAGAGAAAAAAACGCACTGCTTGCCGACTGTATATAAATTTTATCGCGATTAGCATTCTCAGGATACTTCACGCACTTTTCAGGGGCTTACTGTGTTATCTATGTCTCTAACCATTTTCCCGCCAATCTTTGTAAAGCGGCAGTTCATGGTCGAATTTCGAATGGGGAGCGCGTCGGGCTGTTGCGCTGAAGGAACATCCCATTGGACCACGAATATCCTTTGGACGTCCCGATTAGATCCGAACGTCCAAGCCGCAGTTAGGACGTCCTGTGGATAACTTGAGGACATTATTTCGGGGCGTCTTATTTAAAACACTCTTCGGATATCCACAGGATTGAACTTCCGGGATCTAAACAAATCCCATAACTTTAATCCTGTGGATTTCCGAAGGATGTGTTGAACTGGATGTGCCATACTGGACATATGTGAGACCAACACACACAATCCAACGCGTACTACGTACGTGATCTTATCGCGGCATGTTAAGTCTCTTCCACGGCTGCCCTCAGCGCATGCTAACCCGAAAAGACAACATATGAGACAGCAACATGGAGCTGTCACACTCCGATCCAATGAAGACTATAAATGGAGAAGTTGCAATGAACGACCCAAACTACACAAGCATATCGGGAGAGAACGTCACGTAGGTAGAGCACTGGAACAACTGCGCATTACCAACTACCGCGAAGTTTAACCGAATCAAACGTGCCCTACGCTCTCCGAACATGTCGAGAAAGCCGAGTACTGCAACCCCCGCCGTAGATCAGAGCAGTGACTGCCTTTACCCAGTCGAATCGCTGCCATTCGCCACTGCCTGTTGCATGTACGCTCTGCGCTGCCTTGCGCGTAGTCGGTCACTTGAAGTAACGGCGCCGTTTTATTGTCTCTTCGCCCTTCTCAGAAGGCTTCGAATGCCTGAAGGTTGGTGCGCTCCGCGTTCAGTTCGCGCCATTTCTCTGAACGTGGTGCTTGTGTTATGCGCTCATCAGTTCCCGCGTGAACGTTTGTCAGTTCCAGGGGAGCGTTAGTGACGTGTGCTTTCGTGAGCTGCACCTCCGCAGCGCCCGTACCTTTTACGCCTCTCAAGAGGTAAGTGTAGTGCAGAGAGAAGCTAGTGGGTCCGACTCTAGTGCGCCCAGGCATTAGTGGGTCTAGCGCTCCTGCTCGGCAACGGCGCTCGAGCTTAGAAGCTGTGTCCCCGTTTGACTGTCCCTGCTGCGCTGCTCCGAGTTCTAATAAACCCTTTTACAATTTGTGGAGCGTGCTGCGCCCTCAAAACCTGCAACCTGGAACTTCGACCCCGCACCGTACCGTCGACAATCCCTGAAGAAGCATCCCAGCAAGTTCACCCTTGCGCCTGGACGGTGCTCTGGTGTGCCTCGCCGCTGGGACCCTGCTACCTTCACAGGCGCGGATGACACCGACGTTCAAGATTGGCTCTTCTAAAAGGGCTATCTTCCAAGCGCGAGCGCCGTTGCCGAGCAAGAGCGCTGGACCCACTAGCGTGTGGTAGCCACTAGAGACGGACCCACTAGCATCTCTCTCCGCGACATACGTGACAGTTCATGGAGTCAGTGTTTTTCTGTTAGCAGCCCTGAAAACGTTTTCGACTAGCGTGTCGTCGTGTCTGCGCGTAATCAAATGCCGCGCATTGTACATCCCCATTGTCTGTGGCAACGGTAACAACAGCCGGCGATTGACGATACGTTAATTGTGTTCCCGCAATACTGATTTGGTCACATTACACTGCTTTTCTGCTAACTTTCGAGCTTACTCTGTGCTATATTGTTTCTGTGCAACGCTGAGATATGCAAAAAATAATTTTGAATTCGAAACTTTACAACCGCAAACTCCTCCCATGTAACCCACAGGATGGGTCCGCGAGAGTTATCGTGTCTTTATTGAACAGTGGCGAATAATAATATTAATAATAATAATAATAACAACTATTCCCGACACAAACTCTCCGGAATAGACTTGCCTGAGCTTCGTTTGCGTTTGGCTTGCGTAACCGCGACTGCAAGAGCAATCGTACAACTGCGTAAGCTTGGAATAGCTGAACTTTTGTAGGCATTTGTGTCACGGTCGGAACACTTGCTGCACTTGATAGCCGGTCGCGCTGCTGAATTTACCCACGCCTGTCTTTAGGGCTGGTAATTGTTTTTGGCAAACAGTGTCGTTCACGTTGTAGGAATAACGAAACCATTGGGCGACCTCTAAGATTACTGCTTATTTACACGTTGTCGGATGCATGGTAGTATGGTGTTAAGGTCAACTTCATGTGACAGCTCTGCAACGATCGAAACGTTTGCGTCGCGCGTGGTCGCATTGTTTATTATGAAAGTTTGTCTGAGTAGTCTCTTTCTGTCACGCGCTCGTAGTTATTAACTGTGTCGCTTAAGCTTCGTCTTCCATTTTTAGGGGCGAAGCACCTTAGGGTCGAGGCTTGTCCGTCCGTCGACATTGGCCGTGCTCACGACCAACGTTGGCCGCGCCGTAGCCATAGCAACCAGGAGGGCGTAGGAGGGCGTCGCGGCGCATACACACGCGGTCTCCTCCTCGCCAGCTCCTAGCTCACTTCCTGATGTATATAAGGGCGTTCCAGACCACAAATTCTCTTTCTGTCATGGATGAAAACGAATGTAAGGCATGGCATGCGGCGGCTCACTGGCAACGTTGACGACAAGCTACTCCGGAGGCGAGGGCGCGGGAAGCAGCGGCAAAACGGCAAAAACGCCAAGCAGACCCGGAGTTGAGAGCTCGGGAAGCAGCGGCTCAACGGCAACGCTGACAAGCTACCCCGGAGGCGAGAGCGCGGGAAGCTAACCGTCGAGCGGACCCGGAGGTGAGAGCTCGGGAAGCGGCGGCTAAACGGCAAAAACGCCAAGCAGACCCGGAGTTGAGAGCTCGGGAAGCAGCGGCTCAACGGCAACGCTGACAAGCTACCCCGGAGGCGAGAGCGCGGGAAGCTAACCGTCGAGCGGACCCGGAGGTGAGAGCTCGGCAAGCAGCGGCAAAACGGCAAAAACGCCAAGCAGACCCGGAGTTGAGAGCTCGGGTAGCAGCGGCTCAACGGCAACGCTGACAAGCTACCCCGGAGGCGAGAGCGCGGGAAGCTAACCGTCGAGCGGACCCGGAGGTGAGAGCTCGGGAAGCAGCGGCAAAACGGCAAAAACGCCAAGCAGACCCGGAGTTGAGAGCTCGGGAAGCAGCGGCTCAACGGCAACGCTGACAAGCTACCCCGGAGGCGAGAGCGCGGGAAGCTAACCGTCGAGCGGACCCGGAGGTGAGAGCTCGGGAAGCAGCGGCAAAACGGCAAAAACGCCAAGCAGACCCGGAGTTGAGAGCTCGGGTAGCAGCGGCTCAACGGCAACGCTGACAAGCTACCCCGGAGGCGAGAGCGCGGGAAGCTAACCGTCGAGCGGACCTGGAGGTGAGAGCTCGGGAAGCAGGCGGCTAAAACGGCAAAAACGCCAAGCAGACCCGGAGTTGAGAGCTCGGGAAGCAGCGGCTCAACGGCAACGCTGACAAGCTACCCCGGAGGCGAGAGCGCGGGAAGCTAACCGTCGAGCGGACCCGGAGGTGAGAGCTCGGGAAGCAGCGGCAAAACGGCAAAAACGCCAAGCAGACCCGGAGTTGAGAGCTCGGGAAGCAGCGGCTCAACGGCAACGCTGACAAGCTACCCCGGAGGCGAGAGCGCGGGAAGCTAACCGTCGAGCGGACCCGGAGGTGAGAGCTCGGGAAGCAGCGGCAAAACGGCAAAAACGCCAAGCAGACACGGAGTTGAGAGCTCGGGAAGCAGCGGCTCAACGGCAACGCTGACAAGCTACCCCGGAGGCGAGAGCGCGGGAAGCTAACCGTCGAGCGGACCCGGAGGTGAGAGCTCGGGAAGCAGCGGCAAAACGGCAAAAACGCCAAGCAGACCCGGAGTTGAGAGCTCGGGAAGCAGCGGCTCAACGGCAACGCTGACAAGCTACCCCGGAGGCGAGAGCGCGGGAAGCTAACCGTCGAGCGGACCCGGAGGTGAGAGCTCGGGAAGCGGCGGCTAAACGGCAAAAACGCCAAGCAGACCCGGAGTTGAGAGCTCGGGAAGCAGCGGCTCAACGGCAACGCTGACAAGCTACCCCGGAGGCGAGAGCGCGGGAAGCTAACCGTCGAGCGGACCCGGAGGTGAGAGCTCGGGAAGCAGCGGCAAAACGGCAAAAACGCCAAGCAGACCCGGAGTTGAGAGCTCGGGTAGCAGCGGCTCAACGGCAACGCTGACAAGCTACCCCGGAGGCGAGAGCGCGGGAAGCTAACCGTCGAGCGGACCCGGAGGTGAGAGCTCGGGAAGCAGCGGCAAAACGGCAAAAACGCCAAGCAGACCCGGAGTTGAGAGCTCGGGAAGCAGCGGCTCAACGGCAACGCTGACAAGCTACCCCGGAGGCGAGAGCGCGGGAAGCTAACCGTCGAGCGGACCCGGAGGTGAGAGCTCGGGAAGCAGCGGCTAAACGGCAAAAACGCCAAGCAGACCCGGAGTTGAGAGCTCGGGAAGCAGCGGCTCAACGGCAACGCTGACAAGCTACCCCGGAGGCGAGAGCGCGGGAAGCTAACCGTCGAGCGGACCCGGAGGTGAGAGCTCGGCAAGCAGCGGCAAAACGGCAAAAACGCCAAGCAGACCCGGAGTTGAGAGCTCGGGAAGCAGCGGCTCAACGGCAACGCTGACAAGCTACCCCGGAGGCGAGAGCGCGGGAAGCTAACCGTCGAGCGGACCCGGAGGTGAGAGCTCGGGAAGCAGCGGCTAAACGGCAAAAACGCCAAGCAGACACGGAGTTGAGAGCTCGGGAAGCAGCGGCTCAACGGCAACGCTGACAAGCTACCCCGGAGGCGAGAGCGCGGGAAGCTAACCGTCGAGCGGACCCGGAGGTGAGAGCTCGGGAAGCAGCGGCAAAACGGCAAAAACGCCAAGCAGACCCGGAGTTGAGAGCTCGGGAAGCAGCGGCTCAACGGCAACGCTGACAAGCTACCCCGGAGGCGAGAGCGCGGGAAGCTAACCGTCGAGCGGACCCGGAGGTGGGAGCTCGGGAAGCAGCGGCAAAACGGCAAAAACGCCAAGCAGACCCGGAGTTGAGAGCTCGGGAAGCAGCGGCTCAACGGCAACGCTGACAAGCTACCTCGGAGGCGAGAGCGCGGGAAGCTAACCGTCGAGCGGACCCGGAGGTGAGAGCTCGGGAAGCAGCGGCAAAGCGGCAACGCCGACAAGAAGCTGCTACCCCGGAGGCACGGAGCAAGAAACCTTTAGGAGTGGAAACTCCGCCAGTTGCGGCGACCAGATAATGTCACAAGCCCGCGGAGCCACTATCATGCTGGCGGAACCTGGCGGCTGAGAAAGAAATTACCGCCGTCTTGGTTGCCAAGGCAACCCGTCACATGTGTTTCTCTCGTTCGCGGCCGCGCGCGTTGCTCCCGTTCGGTCGCGCGCCTCACAACTTCTACTGAGGGCACTCACGCATCCCACCTGCATCCCATCTTAGGCTAGCAATTTCCGAACAAGGGTACACTGCACGTATCAGTGCTGTTAGTATTACGGCCCTCGAACAGACACCGACAAGAACAGTTACTGTTTGACTTAAAGGCCCACAAAAACAACGCTACGGCGTGCACGCTGAAGCGAACGCCGAACGCCTGTGTCGTCTACTTTGAGCGCGGGAGACACGGGCGCCGCCGAAGAGAACGCGCCCGAGCGGCACCACCGATCCGCCGGGCTGCTGCTCTTTTTTTTTTTTTTTCGCTGCTGCTTGCATCACGTGCCGCAAGGCGCCGCCACTGCATGCGCCCCCGTCGGCGCATAATAATGTGACGTTATCTGGTCGCACGCGAGCGCCCGCGCTGACGGGAGTTTCTACTCCTAAATAATCTTCCTCCGTGCCCGGAGGCGAGAGCTCGGGAAGCGGCGGCTAAACGCAAGAAGCATTGCCTACCGGAGATGGGTGGCGCCGATGCACGGTTCAAGCGTGATTTCCTCGACCGGAGCTTCGGGCACAGCTGTCAAGTGTGTGATCGCCTGTGGTTTGATAATGCGTTAACCAAAATCGCCAACGTACGACACGAACAGTCGCGAACCAACGCCATCACAGTGCTGCAGCAAGAGTTCTCCGGTGGTGATCACAGTGAGTACATGGTTTGCTCGACGTGCAAAGATTCCTTGGTAGCTGGCAAGGGGGCAATGAGTGTAACATACAGTTACTGCTACTCGCCCAAACCAGATCACCTGCCCGCGTTGAACCCCGTAGAAGAACGATTAATCGCTCCGCGGCTCCCGTTTATGAGCATCACGCGTTTAACGCACGGCAACGGGCAGTACGGAATCAAAGGTCAAGTGGTCAACGTTTACCCTTGTCTTGCTAAACGCTCGCTCCCTCAATGCCCACGCAAAAGACGTTGAACGAGATCCCATACTAACGAAAGCAGACGTCCTTTGCTTTACCGAAACGTGGAACGCGAGAGCTCCCATCAATGGTTCTTCCCCGTCGTCTGCACAGAAGAAGCAGAGCGTTCGCCGGGTGGTGTTGGGATGTACGTGAAATTGCCAGAGACCATGGTGGAGATCGACCTACCAATAACGAGCCAATCTCACAACTGCGAACACGCTGCAATAAAACTATCCGACGGAACCGTCGTCATGACAGTGTACTTGGCCAACGCCTCCTAAGAAGTTTTAGGAGGCATTGACTCGGTCCCAAATCTCTCTCGAGGCAACGTAGAAAAGTACATCGATCTAGCCATGCGAGAATACGAAACAAAGAGAGGCTTCAACGTAGACATCACGGACAGCGACTGAAGCAACCACCAACCACCAGGGGAACGTACATAGACGTTGGCTTTGCCAACTTCAGGCTAGATCCGATCGAAGAACCATTGGCTCTACATTTCACGGACAACAAAGCAGTGATAATGAAGGGAAAACGGAATCCAGAACTCAACACGACATACGATTTATGACAAATCAAACATTATATATACTGTACACCCGCGTTGTCACTCATTTACATGCGCGAGTGGGCAATGTCACGGGTGATTTACGGTAAGAACGATCCCCACTGCTTCGCCCACTCGTCATGATTCACTTCGTGGAGATGCGTGTTTTTTTAAGAGCGGAGCTGTTTAAGCCGGCCGTAAGCTGTGCCACGAGCCGCAAAACCTCACCGAGCTATGACGTCTCTGCGTTGCCTAGCAACCCCATACCAGCTGTGCGATAGCTTCGCCGAGCTGGGGGAGAGAGAGCTGAGGGAGAGAGTGAAAGCAGAGTATTAAAAAAATCACCGCATATCCACGAAGTGAATGATGATAAGTGGGCGAAGCACCGGGGGATCATTCGGGTAAACCACAGCTACGAACGAGAGAGAAAGAGAGCGCGCGTCGGGAACGAACGCCCTTGTGCACCGCAGCGCCCCTAGCTACGGACGAGAGAAAAAAACGCCGGAAGCGCTCTCCGGAAGCCGGATGCTGGCTTTCGGAACCGGAAGTGGAAACAAAAGTGGAACCGGAACCGGAAGTTGGCTTCCGGTTCCGGCTTCCGGAGCTTGGCGTACATATACTATATATATATATATATATATATATATATATATATATGTGTGTGTGTGTGTGTGTGTGTGTGTGTGTGTGTGTGTGTGTGTGTGTGTGTGTGTGCATGCGTATACATACATACATACATAGCGGTCTCCATGCCAACCAGAGCTACGGACTACGAGGGACAAGGCTCGGCCATAAGGTGCTTCGCCCCTAATACCATCGCGCAGCATAGCGAATGCGAGGTGGAGATTAGGAGTAAGGCATGCGGTAGTGGAACGGGTAGAGCTGCTGCCGACGCCGATCGCGTTTCCCCGCGTTCGCACCGAACGCGCCTGATGTCTGTGACTGCAGCCGATGCTTCTGGCGGCGGCTCGGCAGGTTTCGACCGGAGTACCGGGCACTAGCTGCTTCTGACTGAAGCGAGACCTAGGGAAGCTGAAACCAAGCGTCCCAGAAGAGAGCATCTCCAGTTTAAATTGACGGAAGCCTAGAGCTAGCGGAGGCGAAGAAATGAAGATCCGGAGGCTTGTGAACGTGGCCGGTTGAATTCATCGCGATACTACGCAGCACATCGCTAAGAAATCGTGAGCACCAGGAAAGTAAGTGGGTGGTTTGCCACTACTTTACTAGGCTTTCCCCAGCTCCGCTGCTCTCTGGACTTTGCGGTAGCAGAGCAACGCATAATTTTTTTTTCGGGAAATCCTGCCAATCTCATAAGGGATTACTGCAGGATGGGCACAAGGTCAAACAATAAACATAATGAAGTCATAGTAAAAACGTAAAAAAAATCAAAATACAAATACATAATCTGATTATAACAAACATAAGTAGCAACATCAAAGTGAGAAGTATAAAGAGGGATAATATGTATATATATACAGTTCAGCAGTATTTACAAAGAAGTTGCAAAGGAGGTTAGCAATTCAGTAGTAACATCAAGTGTAGAAAGTGCCCAACGGTTATATTTCATAATTGAGAAACTAGTAATTTTCGAGATGTGAAAAAATGTGCATTTGACACACCATTGGTGATAATGGCAGGTGATATTCCACTGCCTAGCTAGCGGATAAAAAGAGTATTTAAAATGGTCAGTTTTAACACGATAGTCTTGTAGGGTGTACGAATGCTTAAGTCCTGTTATTCTAGTATTTGCGTTCGTAACGTACTTGGAACTGTTAACATTTAACTTGTTATGAATTAGCTGGCTTGCGGGCCTTTATACGCAATGCCTCAAGACTTCAAGTGTACCAGAGAGCTGCAAGTACAACATTATACTAATCCATAAGAAGGGAGACGTTAAAGAATTGAATAATTATAGACCCATTAGCTTGCTTTCAGTATTGCATAAAATATTCACCAAGATAATTTCCAATAGATTCAGGGCAACTTTTGACTTCAGCCAACCAAGAGAACAAACAGGCTGGCTTCAGAAAGGGATATTCTACGATGGGTCATATCCATGTCATAAATCAGGTAATCGAGAAATCAGCGGAGTACAATCAACCTCTCTACATGGCTTTCATAGATTATAAAAAGGCATTTGATTCAGTAGATACACCAGCAGTCAGAAAAGCATTGCGTAATCAAGTAGTACAGGAGGCATACATGAATATCTTGGCATATATCTACAAGGATTCCACAGCTACCTTCGTTCTCCACAGGAAAAGCAGAAAGTTACCTATCAAGAAAGGTGTCAGGCAAGGAGACAGAATCTCTGCAATGCTATTCACTGCATGCTTAGAAGAAGTATTCTTGCTCTTAGACAGGGAAAGCTTAGGAGTGAGGATCAACGGCGACTATCTCAGCAACCTTCGGTTTACGGTGACATTGTCCTGTTCAGCAACAATGGAGATGAATTATAGCAAATGATTGAGGTCCTTAATCTAGAAAGTGTAAGAGAATATTCAAGATGAATATTCGGACGACAAAGATAATGTTCAATAGTCTGGCAAAGGAGCAAGAATTCAGGATCACCAGTCAACCTCTAGAGTCTTTAAAGGAGTACCTTTATCTAGGTCAATTACTCACAGGGGAACGTGATCATAGAAAAAAATTTACAGAACAGTAAAATTGGGCTTGGTTGCATACGGCAGGCACTACCAAATCCTGAAGGGGAGCTTACCACTGTCGTTAAAAAGAAAAGTGCACAATCATTGCACTCTACCAGTGTTAACATATGGGGCAGAAACTTCGAGGTTAACAAAGAAGCTCGAGAACAAGTTAAGGACCGCACAAAGAGCGATGGAGCGAAAAATTTTTGGACTGTGGGCATATCGCCAGGTATTATCGCAGACAGCAGCAGCACGTTTCGGCCATCCCCGAGTATCAATCTGGAGGGCACTACAGTACGCCGTGGCAGACCGCTGCGCCTCTTCGACGACATCCGCGTGAACATGTATCCCGGCGTGAGACTCCAGCTTCCGACCGCAGCCTTACTCCACCTCTGACCGGCTTTCGGCGCTCGCCGTCGCCTCGCCGTCGCTCACTTTCACCACCACCACCACAAAAGAGCGAGGGATTCTGGGATGCGCCGTCTGCTCACTGTTTCCGGTTCGAGGAAGCGCAGCCGCCACCACCGCTTCGCCGTTGAAGCCTATTGATGCGCTTGCAGTCCAGCTTTGTAACACACGAAGATTACCCGGTTGCAGGCGCCTAGCAAAACCATGATCGGCTGTTAAGCCGTTGGCTGCTCAAATTCAAGCGTTAAAGGTAAACTCATGTAACTACGGCCTTGCAGCGTCCGTTGCTGAGTCAGCTGTGCGCAAGTATCAGAGGCATGGCTGCCACTTCCAAAACTGAACCATCAGTGAACAAAAAGGAAATCAACGTACAGTGGCACTTATCAGGCGGCGATGAGCTGTGTATAAGGGCCGACTCGGAATGATTCCCCAAATGTTTATTTCTCTAACATTGACTCAAGCAATCATAACTATTTCAGTACACGCATGCACATAGAGAGGTATTAAGAAACATGGTTTTACGGCGCAAATTGATACGGGACACAGCGAGATACATACATAATACTCGAAACCAACTAGCCCACCTTATTTCGTTGAATACAGATAGAGATAATGCGCAGCCGTAATATGTCGGCGATACGGCCATTCCCCATCTTGTTGACAAAGAAGCGAGAACTTCTAACCACGTACCACTTCAAATGAGCCTCGAGTTTTGACCAAGAAGTGCCGTTCACAGCGCGCAGTTTTCAAACATTTCAGCACTTCATTTTCTAATTACGCTAGCTGCTCCGTTACTGACGATACCTGTTGCAGCGACGATCACAGGGCAGTATTTACCAGGCTGCTATAGCCATCGCCTCAGCACCAGATTTTCTAAGGAATGCTTGATACGCTTGATAAGATGACTGACCCTCAGGCAGAGCACTCAGTGACGGTGCGTCCAAGCAGCGGCAAATGTCGTAGAGCTAAACCTGGCAGAAACACAAAAAAACAAGAAAACCAGAGTTCGTTTATGAATAAAAGCATATCCTTGCATTTATTGACTCGTAATCGTCGCGCCCAGAGTGAAATGAAACCTAGAAATCAGCTACATCAATGGTACGACATTGCTGGTCGACAAAGCGGACGGAAAGCTTCGCACGACTGACAGTTGAAACCATGTAGAAAAACACGTGCGCCGGGCATAACGCGGGTGCCGCCGCGTCGTCCGTCGAACCGGAAGCTGCTAGCAGACGGCGCGCCCCACAATTCTCTGCGATTTTTCCCATTTTACGGGTCACCTATTGACCCTTTTCCCGGCGCTCCCGTGGGCGCTGCCATGTTTGATCACGTGGTGACGCGTCCATTGCTTGCCTCAGCTGCCGCCGTTGCCTCCGCGTTTACAATGCCAGCGCGCGATGCCGGTGCAGCGCAGCAAACCTCTGTTTCGACGCATATCTTAGACGGTGGCTTTGCGCACGACATGAAGCTTTGACCACAGCTTTAGTGGACATGTAAGTGCTTTCAAAGCTCATTAGCACTTGTCCAAACGGCGCGAGCAGCATATACAGTGCTTGTATTAAAAGCGGGGCCAGAAATGTATTCCAAGCTGCCCAAACTTTCCGCTTATGAATTAAATCGGGATCTGTGTGCTCTTCGTTCTTTATTTGGCAAACATTTTGAAGCAGTGGCTTGCCATGATTCTGACTCAGTAAAGTTCCTCGGTGCGGCCATCTCATTGTTTATTTTCAGCCCAATCGCTCGCGGGTGTGCTCTGCTGCGATAGATTTGTTCTTGCTGCGCACAAATCTTGGAATGTAAATGCTCTATACTTTGTGGTAGCTTGTAGCAAAGACGTATTATCGCTAGTCCATCGCTTACTCTGTGGACCGTCACGAAACGTTCAGCTTCCAACATTCATGTCTTGGTGTAGTCGCCGTCACTCACGCTTCAGCACATTGATTCAAGTGTGCGCACATTCACTTATTATTGATACGTTGGCGATAGGGTGCGTGTAAGTTTGCGTGCGAGTAGGGGTAGATGTGTGTAAATAACGTGCGAGAAACTTACTATGCCAGTAAGTGGCGTTACTTCCTTTTGTAACGAGCGGTACTAACTCTTAAGTGCTGACGTTGCGGAGTTGAAGTCCTTTCTTTGGAGGTTAGCTATACAGCGCTGGCGGATGAATTATCCTTTTTTATCCTCAAGGAAAGCCGTGCATCGCGAAGGGCCGACAACACAGGCAGTCCTTATGTAGCAGCGGCGACACAGGTTGATTCCATTCCTTTATATGCGAATCACTATTTTTGCAGCTAACTACCGCACACGTCTTCCCTTTATCGTTGCACATTTTGCAGCATGAATTGGGCACAGTGCATGAGCGAACACCCACTTGCATTTCCGACAGCTGATGGCATAGTAGCAGGGCAGAAGCAGTAGTGGTTTCGTATTCGCGTGCATTCGCTGAGGCAACGTATGGCGCGCCGCCGATAGCGCCATCTCGTTCCTCTAGAGCAAACTGATCCGCGAAAAGGGTCAATACTCGGCGACAGCTTTTCTTGACATTGGAGCGAAGGCTACGGAGGCGGGGCCTCCGCACATTTGTGTTACTACGCAAGTAGTCCGGCAGCTTGCAGCCGATTTCAGTTCCAGTTTTGGTTTTCGCTAGCTCGCAGCGCTAATGTGTTTAGCAAAATAAAGTCCCTATATAAGAAAAGTACCACCCTCTACTTTTTCCTCCGCCGCCTCCTCTCCTAAAGCGCTTGCTTTTTTCTTTACTTTTTGCTTGCGAAAGCCAAGTCGACGGTGGCGCACCTAGAAAGTCCACGTTGAAGCTTTCAGGCCGGGCGCGCGCCGCCGCAGCCGCTGGCGACTGCGGCTGCGCAGAGGACTTTCAACATGGCTCTGAGGCGGAAAAAAAGAAAATATAAAGAAGTGAAAAGCGCGCTATCATCGTCCAATCGGAGATACAGGAGAGAGAGAAGCGGCGTTTATCAAAGGATCGCGGTATACTTTTCTTATATAGGGGCTTTATAGCAAAACGTATGCATGCAAAATGGTAACGTCAGAGTTAAGCTTTGATGAGTGTGCATACATGGAGTTAATTACTGTGTTGTATATATACTGGTACACAGAAAATTTTCCGCTGTTCAGAAGCATTATTCAGCATTATTCAGCCTTTATAACAGTGAAGCTTAGGTTCCGTTTTCAGTCAACAAAAAGTGTGGCAGCCCAGGGGCCGTATTCTGTAACGCTTCGGTTTTCGAAGGATTCGGTTTGGCGGTGGCGTCACATTGGGGCGTTGACGTAATGAAAACAAGTGAAAGGACAGAGACCAATCGGCGCGAAGGTTTCTTTTTGTGGCAGTGAACGCCACAAACCGAGTAAAAATATAGCAATTTACGAGCGCTTCTTGGTAAATAAAAATATTTTGTTCATGGTATTGATGAGGTTTACGTTTTTCATCATGAAACGCGTGTGAGTTGTACTGGCGGTGAGTGACTTAACGAATTTTGTTTACTTCGGTTGACCCATTTATGCCGCTAGGTGGGACGTCGTACGGCAACTTCGCGTTGCGTCCAAAATACACACTCAAGTTCCTCGCACAGTCGGAGCGCTGTCTCTTTTGAGAATCTGAATTGTCGCCTGAATGCCTCATCTGTCATCTCAAAGGCGTCTTGTCGACGTCGAGGTTGTTGCTGTCTATCACGGAGGTACGGTGGCTAGATGGGTGGGTGTGCCGTCCGCCGGGCACAAAGAGTAGTTCAGCGCTTCTCCGCATCATGACGACAAAATTGGCGCTGCGGTCGGGGGTCTGTCGCTGCTGCGGCCACGTTACATTGCAACTGCGGCGTATTTACCATCGTATTTAAACTGAAAACCACATTCACAGTGGCATCTTAGACAGTTACAAATTTCTGAACGCAGCAGAGCTCTGTTACTTGCGAAGGTAACGTACTTGCCTTTTCCGTCACCTGTTTGTTTCCCCGTTTGACGTTCAAGAATATAAGAGCTATTAATGCTGTTTAGTTTGGTAAACAGTTAAACTTGAGTCTACGAGGAGAAGCACAAATTTTGCATCGACGAAATATCTCTTCATCAGTTCTTCTGAAGCGAGAAAGGCGAAGTTTGCTTTGCAGAATAGATCTAGTATGTAGGGGCTGTACACGAACGTGCAGGGCGTATTCGTATACCACGGAATGTGCAAGAGAAATGCTTTGGCTTGAAGGGATGTAAAACACAATGGAATAAATATTGATATTCCTAAAATCCTTTGATTCTAAATATTGAAACTAAAATCCTTTGATTAAATTTCCTTGACTGTAGTCAAGGAAATTGAACCAAAGGATTTTAGTATTGGGGCTATTATAAACTTATAAAATATATTATAAACTTGTTGGTGATAAAGAAAAAAAGTTCTTACGTCGTGCGATTATATGTATGATGAAAGCAGTAGCTTGTAGCATGAAAAATCATAGTTTGAACTCGTGAAGGTCGCATGCATGTATACTTGAATACAATAATAATTTAGGTAATTCTTCGGTCACACACGCAAACCATGCAGCAACACCCAACTTTTATTGCAACTATAGATTTAAATGAAACACTTCACTGCATCACAGCACTCAAAATGCACGTGGAGTAGCCGCAGCGTAAGGTGCTTTTTATTTTCTGTAGCACGCTCAGGAGCCAAGTTTTGGTCGTCACAAGGAAGTACAGGCGAGCAAAGCTTGATGATGCTGTTCGTAATTTCGATTTTATGCTGCTCACAACCCATGACTCCTGAACGCTTCAGCTGGCGAAAGGAAAAGAAAAGATGCCAGCGGCAGGGCATATCTGCCAGTCGTTGCGTTGTAAACCGCGGCCGCTGCACTTGAAGCTGAATTTTTTGCACACACAAACATTTCGTCGGCCGTATTTGAGCAGGTTCATTTCTTCACTTGTCTAAAAATACTCATTCTTCACCTGTAGAACACGCGATAATTGCATTCGCATCCTATTTGCTTGGAGCGTGTGTAAGTTTGGCCAATGTCTCCAGAGGAGTTGCTCGCTGTCTCTTCCGGAATATTATTGCGATAGCAATTATATGGACACTCAAAAGCAGATTTCTGCCGTCGGCGTCGCCGTCGCCGTGAGGTTCCGTATGACGTCATTTGGAGAAGAAATCGTCGCCGCGCGCCGAACGCTGTATGTGCGAGTGAAAGGGCGCGAGGGGCGCGTCTTTCACGGGGAGTGAACGCACGGCGGAGAACAAACGCGCGTTCTGCGCCGTGCTCGCTTAAGGGCTGCAGAAGTAGGCGTCTCTGTTCTCCACAATCACCATGTATGTAGAGCAAACGCGCCTTCTTCCGACGAGCGAGAGGCCGTGGGGGAGGGGGAGGGAAGGGAGGCGACGTTTAGCTGCGGCACGCAGTGCCTATTCATATCAGAGCCTCCGGCAACAGTCACCAACGCCGCACGCATTTTGAACGAACGCGGGCAAAACGCCGATGGCGTCGACACCAGTTCTGCGTGTTGCCGATGCTGCTGCATGTCCAAGTTTATACAGCTGATAAAGCTAATATCATTACTCCGTATAGCTCTCTACAAGTTTGCTATCGCAATTGATGCTTCGCCTTTCAGGTGAAACTGCGACAACTTTTTCTAGAAATGTTCTTCAATATGTAAGGCGCAGCGTCGGATAGCACCGAAGGAACAGCATCACACTAACCGCACATACGCCATCGGAATCTGCACAATCTTCCTGCCGGTCATACGCTCGATGACATGCTCCTTGAAGTGGCGCTAGCACATGACTAATGCGGTTGAAACATTTTTTCAGCACGGCGAAAGGCAAGCCCACGTCTTTCGGAAAGTTCTGGGTCTCAGCGCATCGAAACCAATGATTCTTTCGCGCGTGGCTTGCATGTTTGTAGCCGAACTTACAGTTTGGCACAGAGCAAGTGGCGCCCTTCAGGCTTGTTTTCTTCTGTGCAGGAACACTTTCACTCTGTCCCGGAGTCTCACGAGCTTGGTATTCACGTTTACCACCCACAGTCTTCGCTTCGCTCCTTAAGCGTCTAAGGAAATTACAAGAACTCGGAGAACTATCGTGACTGCGATAGTTCGAAGTGAGCGTGTTAATAGACGATATAAATGACCGATTTTCAAAATTACTCATTGCAACAAGAAACATCGCACTGTTAAGCACTCTCTCAACATAATTTAACCATTTTCTTTCAAGTTTTACTGTGAAAACTTATTATCTTAAATATTACAAGCGCGCAAAAACAACACTCTCAGTAGCAGACGACGCGCGTTTCACGGCAAACCTCTGACCGCAGCGCCACCCCTGCTGTCATGATGCGGAGAAGCAGTGAACTACGCCGGTCAGCACACCTACCAATCTAGCCACCGTAACGGAGGCTCGCTAAAAGCACGATAACAGGCGCCACAGGCATCGCACACGCCGTCATTTTGCTCCGAGTGCCGCGATCGCACCCGTGCACACGGCACGCACAGGCTCTGCACACGGCACACCGCGCTTCGGATCAGACCGAAGCAGCGCGCGCGACTTCGCTTCGTAGCAGACGACAAATTCGGTTTCCACGTGATTGACATGTGCGTGACGTCAGCAAAAAATGTGTTCGCGCCCTGCAGGCGATGGCGTCACCCAGGCGGCGACCAATCGCTGCACCCAAACCGAATCCTTCGAAAACCGAAGCGTTACAGAATATGGCCCCAGGATATACGGGTACGCGCCACACGTGATCGAATGTTAACGTTTACAGTATTAAGCCCTGGTACAGGCGAAATGGAAGGCCGGTTGCGGCACGATCCTGCCACGCGAGTGTCTTGTTTCAATTTTGCTGTATTCGGTTTACGCCCACAGACTGTCAGCAATGGTCGGCGCAGACTGCGCCTCAGTGTTGGAGAAGCTTCACAATTCTTGTAGATCGTTTTGTTAAGATTGCGCCCAAAACGCGAACAGTCAAGCTTATTTCAGAGTTTGCGCGACCACCCGTGATAAGACTGGAAAGTTCGATGCGTGATGTATAAAAGACGGCGCGGCCCAACGATGATCGGCTTTTCCACGGCCGATGCTGTACTCGCCGCTATCAGTGCCAGTGTGTATTGCTGTAATCTGACTTTCCGTTTGCCGGCCGACTGCTGCCTTCGTCAACGTCACGACGCCGTGACAAAATAATAGCTATGCAAACTATGCAAGATGACGAATGTCGGCAAGCACACACCGCAGCTAAAATACGCAAGTACCATGATGCCGCTGAATTGGAAGATTTTAAGAGAGCTTACGCGTAATTGAATAGAGACTGATACAGATTATTTTATCGAGCTTCGCTTGTCAAGCACTTTCATGTAGTGTGATGGCCGTCGATGTTTTTTCTATCCCTGTGCATGCAGTATGTAACAGGTATTGTCCATAATACCAATTGTTATTGGCAGAAAAAAATAAAGAATGCATAAAAACAGTTCATATCTTTTATTGCGTCACAGCCATACGCGAAAATTTTTTAGGCCTGTGTATTTAGATTTAGGTGTCTGTCCATACGGTCTCCTTAGTGTGGCCAGCGTTTACCCAGGTCTCATCAAGGTAGTATAGGGTCCTGTAAAAGAAAAGAAATCAGTCGTATAGTTAAGAGCTTACCTTTACTGGCAACAGCCCATTAATAAACCAGCGGCCTTGATTCAAGGTTATGCCTCTGTTACAGCGCGAAGAATCCACTGACAAAACCCATGTGAATACATATAACAAAGGTGAGCTGGCAAAACTTTTCCTGAGAAAGACTGAAGCGAATGTTAACAAAACATGTTTCAGGCTTCTCATAAAAGCTAATGAAACCACATCCCCAATTATGTGCACAGCATATTCGGTGAATAAAATTAGCTATTCTTTTCTTCAAGTCATTTAGATTCCTTGCTCCTACGCGAAAAAAAAGGCAATAAATATTCCCAAACAATGCGACGGGAAATTCTGCAATAGCGAAATGCTCAGTTACATCTTCGGCACAGATCATTGCATCCTCGGCTGATACTATTATCCACCGTACAAGCGCAAACATGAACAGCTACCTTATTTTACTGGGGAATTTCGCTGCGACCTAAGTTAGGATTATGTAAGCCTTTCGATCACACGCGTAAACAGCACACGTTTGGCGATCACTGATGGAAAACATACCTCTCGTTTTAACTCACCGTTAGGTACACACGCATGCTCATCATTCGCGTCTACACTTTTACCAACAAGCACGCGCAACGAAAGTTTGCAGAAATTAAAAGAACGCAAGAACTTACTGCTGCTGCCTCCGCATTTCTCGGATTGTTCGGAGGTACTTTCGACGCCAAGCAACGATGTCGTCTCTTTCGAGCAATGCGGAATTCCTTTTTCTCTTTCGGAAGACGAACCACAAGTCGGTCAGCATTCGTTGCATCGTGCGAGTGCTGATCGTCGGCATGTCCATGTCAGGGTCGCTGATCACCTCGTTGCGTAGCTTCTCGGACCTAGGCAGTTCATTGCGCATGAAATAGCACTTTGCGCCTCAATGCTGCCAACGCAAACGTGTCGTAACGCAGCAGCCTCGTCTTGGCGGTCATGCGCTTCCCAGCTTCGCCCGAGACCGAGAAATGCAGTTTCTTACGCTTTGGAGAGGAGAGTGGGGCCCGCGGAGCTTCAGCCTTGATTCGAGTTACCGTTCGCATACTCACTCCGGTGAGTTCGGCGACAGTCCGGCACACCGAATTCGTGGAAAGCTCGGGCTGACGGCGCCTTACTCCAGCGTAGACATTGCAGATAACCTGCTTGGTTTGTTTGGTGACCCACTTCTTGTCACACTTAGAGTATAGCCTCCTCGGAGAACGAAAAGGAGAGTTTGCGACCACACACGGTACCGCCGGCACCGGGGACGCCATGTTTACTGCAAGAGCAAGCAGCAGGCGTGCGGAAAACGTGGTGCCGTCCAAGAAATAAAAAAGAAAAAAAATTAAGGCGCACGATAACTTTTTTTTCCATGAACAGCTTCCCATACTTGTTCTATATTTATAATTAAGAAAGTTTTATTTATTCGGGCCAAGTAACTCTTAGAATCAGAAAATAAAGTGGGTACTATTTCCTGGCGCGCGCGCATGCAGGCGGTTCGGCTCTGTAGCTTCCGCAGTGCTGTCGAGGAAAGCTGTCGCCGAGTATAGCTGGTGCGACCGATGGAGGTGAGGTCGTGGGACGGTGACGTAGTCCTCCACCTGTCGCCATGTTCACAAAGTGTGTGTCTGTGTTGAAGGTACTCATGCCTTAGTGGATACTGGTGCTACAGTTTCAGTGATGAGTGCTTTGTTTAAAAACCGTCTGGGACACAAGGTTATGTTCGCGTGGGACCGAAAGACTACTTTTCTTGGAGTCAGGGGTGAAACCCAGTGGCCCGTTGGTGTTTGCTCTGCTCTAGTGAGTGCTGGTGGACAAGATCTTCCAACTGAATTTATTGCTTTTGAACACACCACTCAAAACAACATCCTTGGGATTGACTTTCTTGGTGAATGTGGTGCATTGTTAGACTGTGGGGCTGCTGAAATTTCTCTTGGAAGTCACGTGATATCACCAATGCCAGAAGTATCTGACGTAGACACGCAGGGAGTATTTTCCGTGTCCCATGATATCCTTTTACCGGCTCAAGCTGCGGCATTTGTTCCAGTGACTTCCACGCATGACCTTCCGCATCGCTGTCATGGTTTAATTGTTGAAGAAAAATATACTGGTTCCTCGATTCATTATAGAATGTGTAGATGGTCGTGCTCACGTGTGGACGGTGAACACGTCTATGGAGCAAGTTTTGCTGCCGACTGGACTCAAGCTGGCCACCTTTGACTCAGAGGCGACTCTCTCTATTGATGCCGTTGACGCTTCTACCGACGTGAGTGCAGCAAATCGCGACTACACCTTGGAATTCTCCCGGATGACGAACAAGTCGCTATCCTCTTCTGAGCGGACAGAATTGCAAAAGGTGCTCGTCCGCTATGCGCCAGTATTCGATTTCGCGCAAGGCCAGGGCCGGTATTTTGTAGCGATGACTTTAAAGTAATAATGCCTTTTCGCGCTTATCGCGCCTTGTCAGTGGTCAGAGCGACGGTCCGCTCGCGTTATCAACGTTGATATCGTGAGCGGACCGTCGCTCTGACCACTGACAAGGCGCGATAAGCGCGAAAAGGGATTATTACTTTAAAGGCATCGCTACAAAATACCGGTCTAGCGTCCCATTTTGCTTCCTGATTCACGAACGCAACCCCGCATAAACACGGGCCAAGCGACGCCTATTCGCCAGAATCCGTACCGCGTCTCTCCTGCAGAACGTAAAGTAATCGACGAGCAAGTTCAAGAAATGCTACGGACAGGTGTTGTCCCGGAGTCTTGTAGTCCCTGGGCAGCTCCAGTGATACTAGTTAAGAAAAAGGACCTTTCTTGGAGGTTCTGCGTTGATTATCGAAGAATTAATGCCGCCACGAAGAAGGACGAATACCCTCTGCCACGCATCGGCGATGCTATCGATTGCCTTCATGCAGCCCCCTACTTTTCCTCCGTTGACTTACGATCGGGATACTGGCAAATACCGATGCACCTGACTGATAAGCAGAAAACTGCCTTCGTGACCCCAGACGGACTCTTCGAGTTTAATGTCATGCCTTTCGGTTTATGCAACGCGCCAGCAACTTTTGAAAGGTTTATGCACACAGTGCTACGCGGATTAAAATGGGAGATTTGCATGTGCTATCTCGATGATTTAACCATGGGGGCGTGGAACCGGCTCTGCGATGGCGGGGCCGTTCACGACTTTGCTGTATTTCATGCAGGTGTATGCAGGAAGTGATTTTCGACAGCTTTCTCACAGCATCGAGTTTGACGGCGACTGCGCAGATGCATCACCGGGACCATTCCAGTATAGCCGATTTGAGGATCAAGCGGAAAGTGAAATATGTCAGGCCACCGAATTCGGAAGGTGCGGTCTTCTGGACAACGAAACTTGGCGATCAATCTTCTATCGGCCAAGCAAGTAAACGGACCACGGCTCTGGCGGCTGCCTGGCCACAACGGGGCGCTGCTGTCTCGCTCCGCGCGCTTGGGTCGAGAGTGCCGTGGGTGACGTTAAGCATCTCCCTCACTCTCGCGCTGTGTCTTGTCACGCTTGGTAAAATGTCTAGTGCGTCGTACGGTTGCTCTGCTGCTGGCGGTCGTGATGAAAGGGACCGTGCATAGCCGGTATTCAACACGTGACGCTGTCGCGCAGCAGCCGACGGCCGCACGGAATGAAACCTCGGCACGGTGAAAGAACCCGCTCTGTTTTCTTTTTCTTGTCTATATTGACCTTTCATACTAATGTCTGTCGCCTACATCCCTTGCTACTCGAGTTTAGGCAACATTGCGCAAGGCGCCGTCGCCGCGGGATTGAAGCCGGGGGCAAGCCGACGTAGCTACGGCCACCATTCCTGTGTCGCTGATTGCTCACGTCGGCTTGCGGCAGCCGGAGAACGTCGCAAAAAATATCGCAGTTTCGCCCGAAAGGCGAAGCATCGATTGCGCTAGCAAATTAGTAGAGAGCTATTCGGAGTAGGGATAGTAGTTTTATCGGCTGCATAAACTTGGACACATTGGCTTACTAACTGAATTAACAATCGTTGTGTCAGCGCGCACAAGCAAACATGAATAGATCACACTGAATGACCGCAGCCAACGACTGTCAAAACGATGGCAGCAAGCGCAGGTTCGCGCGGTCTATCGCTTCAACGGAAACTGAGCGGCGAATGCACAGCGTATACAAAGGTCAGAGCCGTGTGGAGATAAGAGACGGTGCGGGCGACCGTCACCACCGGGCAAAGTGCAGAGAAGTTGTTGGCAGAGGAGAAGCTGCCCCCTCCCCCCTCTTCCAGTTCCTTGCTTTCGCGTGGGAGATTGAGTGGCAAGTACAGTGAACTAAAAGTATTGGGTAGTGGAAAGAGCGGATGGCTGGGCGCACAGGCAGCGTGAAGCCAAGAGCGAAGACTCCCGCTAGGGGCGCTGGTGTGCTCTTCCCGAGGCCACAATAAGTATGAGGTGGTGCGTGGAATCTGGAAAGGAGTAATGGTGCCAGCGCTAACATTCGCAAATGCCATTATATGCTTAAAATCGGATATATTGGCGGGTTTGGAAGTTAACCAAAGATCAGTAGGCCGGTTGGCTTTGGGAGCACACGGTAATTCGACAAATGAGGCAGTGCATGGAGACATGGGTTGGGCCTCTTTTGAAGTCAGAGAAGCACAAAGTAAAATTAGTTTTGAAGAAAGGCTCAGGAACATGGATGAAAATAAATGGGCGGCTAAAGTGCACAAGTATCTCTACATGAAAAGCGTGGACACAGAATGGAGGAAGAGGTCAAGGAAGT
Organism: Dermacentor silvarum; assembly: GCF_013339745.2. Classification (NCBI taxonomy): domain Eukaryota; kingdom Metazoa; phylum Arthropoda; class Arachnida; order Ixodida; family Ixodidae; genus Dermacentor; species Dermacentor silvarum. The sequence continues at coordinate 132,859,334 of NC_051163.1, forward strand.
TGGCAACCAAGTACAGGATAATCGAAACTGTAAATAGACAACCAGGGGTCATCAGAAAGAAAGTGAGAGAAATAGAGACCGTGAATTGGATGCAAAGAATGGAAACGAAAAGGACAATGGAGATTTACAAGAATGAGAAGAAAGAAATTAGAAGGGAAAATCTGTACGATAACACAAAGGGCAGTGCCTTGCTATTTGAGGCTCGAGCCGGTTGCCTAAGGACGAAAACATATCGGAACAAATATTCGGAATTAGATGAGACATGTGTATGCTGCAGTAAAGATCCAGAGACCACTCAGCACATCCTAATGGAATGCGACGGGATCCACCCAGCGAGAACCGTAGGTAACGTGCAACTCCCAGAAGCGCTTGGGTTTAAAGTGGAAGGAAACATAAACAGATCAGCCGTAGAGATCAGCAAGAGACGATTAGAGTACTGGTGGAAAAAAAGTAGGGAAAAGATGGATGCGACCTGATCTCTTAAAATCATAGGCAGCGGTACAAGGTAAATTTTTGAAAAAGAAAAATAATGATAGGTATACAAAAATGCAAGATAAAGAACATGTATAGTATACCTGATTAAATCAAGCAGGCTAGGTGACTATTTGTCGCCGCCCCGTTTCAAAGGGGATGCCAATAAATCATCATCATCATCATCGAGGAGACCGTGTCGGTTGGAGCCCGCGTTGCCCGCGTAGCTGCAACCGTTTTACCGCGTCGTTCTTGGTGTTACGAGCCAGCGTGCTTTTCATGTTTTTGCAAGTGAAGCTACTGAAAGTGCCGAGCGTGACCGTTTCTCTGTTCGATGCTGCCCTGTTGTCGCTTTTTGGATAACGCAAGAGAAGAAGAAAAAAAGCGACAAGCATTGCTATGCGCCCGGATGCAAGAGCGGGTATCCTGGTTTTTGAGAAATACATGGGCGCACGCTGTCTCTTTTTGGAGTGCCTAAAAACAATGACCGGCGGAAACAATAGGAGAGGAATCTTCACTGCAAAGATAAGCCACTCCCCGAGACTTTAACTGTGTGGAAGAGGCACTTTAAAGCGCATTTTATTTTGCGCCACTTATGTTCACTTAATCGACGGTGAGGAATTAAGGATTCCTCGAGGTAAACCGGCACTGTCCGACGCCGCGGTGCCCCCGCTCCTGCCCGATTTGCCATCCTACCTCTCAAAGGAGATGCGTCAGAAAAGACCAGAGAGAAAACGCGTTGCAGTGTGCCCAGCTGCACGCACGATGAAGGTGCGTTTGTCTCGTCGCGACATTCATGATTCATCATCCCAAGATGATAGTGCGGATGGCAACGACAGCCTGGATGTGACAGCGCCCCAGCATAATCTTCAAACGATCGTAAACAGTGTGGATATTATAAAATAAATTCTTGGTGCATTTTTTGTTGCAGTACGATCCGAGACATCATTGAAATAATGACATCCAGATTTCCAAGCCAAGTTCTGCAGTCGGAATCTGCTCCTGTGGAAAGCTTCTTTCGTTTTTGACATGCCTGATCAAATCGGAGCGGCACGCAGGTGGTCGAGGTCGCTTCCTGTCCCCATCTACTGCTGTTGGCCTGAGAATCGCAGTTGCAAGAGTTTTGTCATTGCTAACCTGCATGACAAAGAATGTTAGCTACAAGTACTTAATGACCTCAAAGCTGAGTCGGGACCCAGTTGAAAATCTCTTCGGTATAGCACGGCAGTCAACCGGTTGCAATACCCATCCAGTACACAGTTTCTCATTACTGCGTCTTGCCTAAGTATTTATGGGCTTGCCAGATCTGTTGCTAATGGGAATGCTGAGCTTGGTGTTCTTACAGCCCTCCTTCAAATGGAATGCCCAAAGCCTGGCAAAACTGACATAATCCAAAGCCTTCTTGATGATGACGACATTCCCACTGCAGGGTATCAAAAGCAGGGCCCTGTACCAGACCATGTCTCACGTGTTCAAGCAAAAAGTGATGACCGGATCATTTTTTAGAATTCTGGTTATGTTGCCAGCAAGTTTTTATTGAAATTGGAGTGCGATAAATGCCCCAAATTGCTTCTCCCAAAGAATGAGGATGTTGATAGTCTTGCTGCAGCTCTGTACACCAAGCTGTACACCAGGAGACAATGGTGGCCTACTGTATCCAAACAGATGGCTTCTCAGGATTATTCGAAGATCAGAAAACCTTTTCACATCCTTTTCAAGATCATTCAGTACACAGGAGCTGCGTCGTGAGAGTGTTAAGGATGTTATTACTCCTGGTAAGAGAAACCGACAAGACCGGAGGTGCACCAGCCATTCAGAATCTTTGACGGTGAAGGTTGTAGCTTCTCATCAGGGGCGTAGCCAGAAATTTTTTCCGGGGGGGGGGGGGGGGGTTTCACCGGCCCAGTCGGGGGGGCAAGCTTCTGCTTTCCTCTAGGTCACATGATCGATAATAAATAGCGGTAGTTTAAGCAGACTCTATACATGTATATTAAAGACATAGGAACGCCCCCCCCCCCCCCTCGCGTGTGCGTGTGCTTGTGAAGAAATTAAGTAAAACGTAAAGTAAGCTCAGTAAATACAGTAAGTACGACAGGTACAGTGGGCGTTTGGAGCAGCAGTCTCTCATCGCGCCACTGACTGGACCAGTCTTCGAAAACGCATCATTGAGACGACCCGTGCGGTCGGAGAAGACATTATTCATTGTTAATTTCCGTTAAGCGTAGATGGCGTCGTCCTAGTCGGGGCGAAGCGCGTTTCACAAGTCAAGGACGGCTGTACGCGTGAAAATGCACGTGTGACCACTGACCAGGTTATATACCTACTCCCATAGCAATAGCTTGTTCGCTGCGTCTTTGCGCTAGAAAACTTAAATACACGCAAAAACGCGTAAGGCTTTTTTTTTTTTTCGAAGCATTCGTCGCCCTGCTCCCTCATACGGGAGGGTTGCATTTCCTGCGGCAAGTGCATCGGCCGCTGTGTCTTCCGCTGTGTGCGAGCGTGCAGCCGTCATTTGCCTGTACGTCAACAGATTCAGAATTGTACAGAATATTGCACCGCACAGCACAGATATGGCATGTGTACGCATTTTAAGTAGTGCGTGCAACTCATTTCTGCTTCACTTACGCCGGTGCAAACAGGAAGCGGCCTTGTACCTCACAGAATCTCGACTGATTGGTGTACTAACTAGTGATACAGAAATGAACTCCGGTCTTGATCAGTGCATAGTGCACATAATCAATTTCTCAGGACGCGTGAACTCCGACGAGAACTGTCAGCGCCTGCAACAAGAGTTTACTTACGCTGTACTGCGCACAGCAGAAATTCATGCTTTTCGGCTGTCTGTTTCGTGCATTCTATTGCGAGTCGGTGGAATTTCACTGCTGTCATCAACCCCTTCGTGTGTACATTGCTGGTTTGGGATTCGACAATAAAACAGCAACCACCAGCCTTCCGTAATTGCTGGTTTGGGATTGAACAACACGACAGTAATTACCAGCCTTCCGTACGGGCGCAATCGCAAACAAGAGACGTTTCTCGCGCAGGCTAAGCCTATACGTTCACACTTCGGAAGCGGCAAGCGGGCGGAAAGGCCAAAGCGGGCGGAAAGGCCAAAGCGGCCGGAAAATTTTTTCCGCGCCTGTCCAAGTTGTCCAGATTTGTTTTGCTACCGCCGCGGCCGCCGGTGCCATTTTCGTCCAGATCCATCTAGTCTGCGTACGTTTGTCGGCGTGGTGGCGCTCATTATCGCATTATTTCGAGCGGTATGTTCATTCTTTGACCCACGTACCATCATCAAAAGTGATCAATTTACGCAACTTCGCGTGTCATCTGCGACCTTCGGTAAATTCCTCGTTGGCGTTCCGTAATTCTCCGCACACGGGCGCGGTAGCGCTGAGTCACAGGTTGGTGCCTAGGCGTGATAATATTTCTTTAATAGGTTTTATTTACAAGTTGTAATAACATTTCATCATTTCGTATTGTCGGCGCCTCCAGGACACCAAAGGGGCAACGGGAACACCACAGCTAAAACGCGGGCTGGCCCTTGTGTTGGGGCTCGCCAAAGCCTGCGGGTCTTACGTGAGACCTACGCTCCCAATCTATCGTCGCGACGAGAAAACCACCTCGCGACTTCTGCAACATACCGTACACGTGCGAGGAGAATTATGGAGCGCCAACGAGGAATCTGCCTAACTATTGTCTGCCGTGGAAGTGGAAGAAGAAATATGGCTTTTATACTTCTACCTACTTGTTTTCTAGAAATGGACAATGAATAAACGGAAGACGCGGACACCTCGGAAACGGCGGTGGTGGGTTCGCCTGGCTTTGCAAAAGCGCGAGAAGTTGGGTCACGCCAAGGCTTCGTTGCCGCACCTCCGGTCGCGCGACGTTGAATACTATAGCGAGTATTGCTGACAGTACGTTTTAGTACCACTCTTGTCGTAGAGCAAGGGGTGGTTCTTGATCGCGTCGATCAGCATTACAGCCTACACTTTTGGTGCCATGTTCAATTTTACGACCGGTTCTTTACATGCTATTGTAGCTTCCAGTGAAGCAGAACGACTTTCCGCCGCGTTTCCGCTTCGCCATGGCGAAAAAATCGGCCCGAGACCGATTTGGCTCGCAGCCTGTTTTTCTGCCTGTTTTGTTGCCTAGGCGGGCGGATTTTTGCAAGATTTTGCCGCTTCCTACAGCTTCGAGACCAAGTGTGAACGTAGCCTAAGATCCTGCGCGAGCGCGGCCTAACCGGCACCTGAAGGGAAGCGGCGGAAATGTATACCGGAGATTTCGACCACCTGGGGTCTTTAACGTGCAACCTAAATCTAAGTAAACGGGCCTCGAGCGTTTTCGCCATCATATAAAATGCGGCTGCCGCATTTGTTGCTTCATTTGTTGCGCATTTGTTGCTTCAGAATGCGGCAGCCACATTCTCGCCCAAAACTTCACAGAGTACCAAAGCCTTGACAAACACCGTGACAGTTTTTTCCATATGCAGACATCATTCGCTGTAAATTACCAACCCAAACGGAAGCGCCCAAGAATTAAATTGTGATAATAGCACCGGTTTCATGAATTATGTCAGCGCGAAGCGACGAAAACAAAGGGTGGGTAAGTAGGGGGGGGGGGGGGGGTTGCGGAACAACTTATGGGGGGGTTTGAACACCCCCCCCCCCCCCTGGCTACGCCCCTGCTTCTTATGTTACCACACACGGCTGCACTTTTTTGCGAAGTCCTTAAACCGTTCCAAAGAGTCGGGTGGCCTTAAGATATCTGAAGTTGAGCCGCTGTACATAAGCATGTGAAATGGTATTGTGTACTCTCTACCGTGTAACTCATCTGTTGCAGAATGTTTTCTGAAAATGCCCCCCCCCCCCCCCTAAATCTACTGAAACAGTGACTGAAATCAACTGTCAGCAGGATGCTCCCTCTTCGGAAATGCACATGTTCATCGCTTGCTTAAATCGTAATTATCGAAAATGCAGCATTAGGCATGCATTCAGTACAAATTTTAAGCTAAACATTTCGACAGAATTACCTGTCTGGTTGGGAAAATTGATTAGGACATGATTAGGACACTGACTCCAACCAAGTAAGGGTATTTATTAGCCCGACGTAATATAAACCGCGCGAAGGGCAGCCTACCCTCTTTGTATGTCCATTACCTTGGAGACATGGCGAAAAGAAGAAAAGACCCCCCGCTCTATGTCATCAACATCAAAACAAAAACATGTCGCTCATTCCCCCCCCCCCCCCCTTCAACGGCTTTCCCGCGGGTAAAGCGTCCCCCAGAATCGGTCATCCCAGTCGATGAGCAACGCCGCAGCCTCCCCACCCTTTCGCCATTTCCGAGTGTCAATAAATACAAGCGCCCTGTCAAGTGTCTCCCCCCCTTCCTTTCTCTCCCCTTTCTTATGAAGAACCTTTGAAAAGCTGCACACCGCCACCTCCGAAGAATACCCCCTGAAGAAGGAGCCGAATTGGCTTCGAAACGTCGGGTTAATACATACCCTTACTTGGTGGGAGTCACTGTCTAAGTCATATTCAATACAAATGTATTTTCTATGTTTGGAACGGGACTTGTGACTGGTGCAACTGGGTAAAAAAAGTGAAAGTGCCATGCTAAATGTGCACTCTGCCGCTGCAGCGCGAAGTGCGTGCATCGCGATAACATACATTGTAGGTACGTACTGTGCCCTGCCATCCCAGGGTACAGATTTTAGGGTTGCTTACATAAAATCATATTGAAATATTTGGCATGAGGAAAAATGAACACAGCACTGTGAAACTCTGTGCCGCCGCACTCGCCTGCTGCGTTCTGCCGCCGACTCCCTCAGCCGGTGCTCGGGAAGTGAGCGCGCGCGCCATCTGGTGAGCTTCTACACAATATGCCTCGCGCCGAGGCCACCGCTTCTTCCACTACCCAATATTTTCTAGTGCACTGTAGTGGCAAGGTATCCCTTTGGTGCCGGAGCACAGCGCCACCCAGCCTCCCTCCCTCCCATACCCTCACGGCCTTTCGCGCGACGGTCGCGTTTGCTTTCCGCCGTGCGTTCGCCCTCCATGATAGCGCGCGCGCTTTCGCTCGCGCATATGGCGCGCGGCGACGATTTTACCTAACTATCACAAAAGCGATAGAAAACTGCTTCCGTACCGAATTGCCAAGACTAAATGAACGTCTGAAAAACGAACTAAAACATCCGTGCAGTCCGTTTAGAAGGTGATAAACGGTCGTATATCGTTGCTAATGTCCGGCGGATATGACTATTGCAAGAAGTTCTAGAATCCTGCTTAAAGTTGTTTCAAAAAATCCCGTCTGGAAATGGGATTTTGTAAGACCATTAGAAGCATTTAAAAAATACAGATTGAATCCTGCTACAATCGGGAGTTTGATATCTGTTTTCTTTCACCCTCCCCTCTAGCGCCCCCCTTGTCTCCCTTTCCTTCCCTCTCCCCATGCTCCGGCGGCGTTTCGCCGGCCGGCGGCCTGCAGGTTTGCGTTGTGCAATACACGAAACACATACAGCAATAGCAGTTCTTTTTATTCCAAAAAGTAAACACGACGACTAGACAAGCTAGCAATCAACATTAAATGTGAGTGCCTCCGAGTAACGTCCATTACAGGTATCTCCCTTGATAAACCTGGTTTCGAACAGGCTGCTGGGCTGTAGCTCCTTAATTCAGCAGGTCTTCTTACTGCAAAACATTAGGCATGTGTAGAACGCATGTTAACTGAAGCACACTTTTCTGAGTGAACGTTTAGTTTTTCAATGCCTTGGCAATAAGCACTACAATATATTAGTCCCAGCACACAGTTTTCGAGCATTCCACCTTTATTAACATGGTTCTAACGTTAACAGATCACAAGTGAAATTCTCCTCTGTTGCCTTGAAGACAAACTTTACATCTAACTGAAGGTGTCGCATGTACAATCGCCAACCAGTGTAAGTGTCAGCTGTTTTGCTAGCTTTCAGGAGGCTGTTGTGTTAAGTAGTTGGCGACTGGTAGATGACAGCAGCCTCCTAAACATGTGCGAAGTAGGTACCAATTAGCATTCAAAGAAAGGAATAAATGCATTTCTGATAATGTTGTACGAGAAAATAGGTAAGTGCGGTTCTGCAAAGGCACAGCTTCAGCGTAACATTGTTACACCACCCCAATTTCGTTTGCCACAGATCACATAGCCAATTCAGAAATGGCGCAGGCTTGAGAATATACCTCAACACCCAGCCTATCAAACACATCGCATACTTCAGATTGAGCAAATATATTGCGATTCCTTAGAAAATAAAAGACAGCAGACGAGTGCAACCTTGAGTAACTGCGACCATTTGCAGCACGGCTGCTTCAAACGGATACAGTAAGAACTTCAGTTGCTTGTAATTAAACCATTAAAATGTTGCACGCATATGACCTGCCTGCTTGAAACCCTCCACACAACATTGCCAAGCACTAGTAAAGAAATTTTTTAGAAAAACAGTGTCATCCACACATTTCACTTGGTGAGAACATAAGCCGTAATTTTCCACCCAGTTTCACTAACTTTGACCTTGGTGACATTTATAGTTACGCAAGCCAATGGGTTAACCTCGTGCAGTTTTAAAACAGTTATGTGCTCTAGACTGCTTGCATATGCAATTTATTGCTTACACCGAAATGAACCCACAGACTAAAACCCACACACGGCGCGCGGCGACGATTTCATCGCAAAATGCGCTTGGGTGTCCATACAATTGTTATCGCAATAAGAGAAATAGAACAGCGGCGGAAATTTCTCTCTCTCAAATGGCAAGGTCGCCGTTTCTTCGTCGCGCCGTAACACGCGTGTACGAGTCGATATCCAAGCCAACGCTGCGGCTGCGACGCAGAGGGAAGCAACGACGGAGGCCCACTCCCGGCAACGAAACTGCCCACAACCGGCCAACGCTCGCTTCAACGGCGGGAAACGAAAGGGGGAGGGCTAAGCTAGAGTGACCTAGAATATGGGAGAGTGTCCAAAGCGCCTGCTCCTGCGAGGGCCTTTTTCTGTGAACTGCCGCGCCGCGCCGCTGCTGCTCCGGACCCGTGGGCTTTTCGCGCTCGCGAAGCGCGCGGGAAGCGAGGGTCGTCTCCTACGCGCTGTAGTTTTTTGCGTTCATTTTCCACGCAAAGCACCTAAACTCTATTTAACTTCAACAGTGTGGTGCTGCATGGAGCTCACCAATATTTGAGCGTTTCTTTGTGCTTGGGCAGCAATATAATGCAAAAACTAACGTATCAAACTCATCAGCGCGGCCTAGCTCCAGTGCTGGAGTTCGGGAACGGTATTACGGTAACTGTGCGTGCGTATAAACGCGCTAAATGAGCCCGCGCAAGGAAAGAACGTAAAAAATAAACGTTATTCGCATGGGTACGCGGGCAACAGCACCACGCTTGCAAGCATAAGAGTAAGAAAAAAGTAAATTACTCGCGCAGTCAAGTGAAATACTTGCGTGCGTGCGGTGACCGCTTCGCTCACCATTACGCGCTTTTCGCTCACGGCAGTGGCGCACCGACGGGGGGGGGGGGGGGGGGGGCTGTAACAGCCCCCCCCTGAGGCCGAGTTAACCCCCCTTTTGTTTTCTTGCGCCTTTGAGTACTGCAACTAAGATTATGTAAGACGCGCAATCGTCTACACAAAGTGCATTTTTTGACAATTTCCCGTGAAGAAATTGAAATTAGTGCGGTTTAGATGGTATTGGCAAACTAAGGCAAACTGTCAACCCCCCCCCCCCCCTGGCAGAGATCCTGGGTGCGCTACTGGCTCACGGTCACTAGTGGTTTACAGCTATATGCATATGTATTTGTTCGAATATTTTTTAGCCACGACAATATTTTATTATGAACAGAGCAGTGTGAGAAGGTGTAAGGGAAGCAAGAGAAAGAGCACGGACGGCCCTACCACCGCAATATTGTTGGCTTATTTCGCTTCAGAGATTGCGTACACACACAATTCTTGCTGTGCGCTATCTCTTCAATACAAACTTCGCGCATGATGTACCTTAAGGTTCACCGTGAGCGAAGGTTTTTTCAAATTCAGAAATTCGAAAGAAAAGTCATTCGATCCAGCCAATATAGCTAAACAAATATATTTATTTTTCGACATTGAAATGAACAGATAGCTACTACTGGCCTAGCCATTTACTAATTTGTTATGTAAAAGTTATTACTGCAATAGCCTTGTTTTAATAATCCGTGAATCCTCTCTGAAATTACCAACATGTAACTTCTCATTATATCATAGTTATTGCGTAACGTCTGATTTTTTACGTAAGCTAACAAGCCTTCATGGCGCGTGACGATGTTTGTGTTTGCATTATATTGAGTGGAAAATCGTCTTGAAAATTACTGTCTTTGATGCACTACAAATATCGCTATTGATTCTACATGTCCCTAAAATAGTTACCTTCAGCAAAAAAAAAAAAATGAAAAGTTTATGTTCTGGTGATTTGTTGCCTCTTTCATTATGTAACTACAAGTACGTAGTTATTGATAAGTAAGTATATTTGCTGTGTACGAACCAGCGAGCTTACGAAATAAATATTCCCAAAGTTACTTTCATGTTAAAATTCGCTTAGTGTTTGCGCTCTTGCAACACAAGAAGGCGAAAGACGAGTTGCACATACGTAATCCATCATGTTCGTTTTCTGACACTTGCTCGTAATTATGAAATGAGGCATACGTATACAATGTTGCACTGTTAGCATTTCATTTATTTTGGTTTGTCTTGTTTTTTGCCGCGTACATTTCTCGCGCACCCTTTACTTTGGTAGGTTGTACTGCTAATTAAGCTCGAGGACGCGGGTTCGATTCCCGGCCACGGCGGCTTACATTTAGATGGAGGCGAAATGCATAAAACACCCGTGTACCGAGATTTATGTGCACGTTAAAGAACCCCAGGTGGTCGAAATTAACGGAGCCCTCCACTGCGGCGTCTCTCATAGCCGTATTGTGATTTTTGGGTGTAAAACCCCAGAAATGATCATTACAATTATTACCCTTTACCTGTGCTCTCAGTTCTTCATGATATATGGGCAAGTTAAACACGTTGAGATCGAGATTGGCATTCAACACGTTTTTATCGTCACACCCACAGCATCAGAGGGATTTCTGGCCGTCGTCATATGACCACACGTCATATTGTTATCGTTAATCGTGACGTGAGTGCAAGTATGTCAAGTTACTACTGCCATGACCCATCAGTCATCTTAGCCACACATTAGTGCCTATCCACACTACACTTTGGTATATATACCAAGTGAACGAGCCGCGAGAGTTACGCGGTTTGTATTTATTTTTGATACCGCGGCATCGGCCAACAGACACATTGCGCTTCCCAAGAGCCCAGTTAAGGATTTCGCCTTAATAAAGAAACAACAGAGCACGGGATGCAGTCTTGTAAAGCAAATCGAATGCAATAAATAAATGAAAGGAAACGATAGGGTGTAAAAAGCATTAGCATGAGCTAGCCATATCTGCTACGTTCTCTTCGTTATTATCGCGGTCTCCAGCTTATTTTCCTCTGCAGCACGTTCACGTTGCTCATTCCACGCATAACTAAATGAAGTAAGCGCGCGGAATGCGTTACTCAAACAGCCGCGTAAGCGCGGACCAAGCGAGCTAGAAGGAAATAGACAAAATACCCGTATTCACAGCCGGCAAACGCGTTCTCTGTGTCACTGGGGTATTACCTTGCGGTGACGTGGTACTTAATATATCCCAAATTATCGCGATGTTGGCTAATAGCAACGAAAATATCAGGCTCGTAGCAGGCGCCCACCGCCTTGGCGCGGCTTCCGCAGCGGAGAAAGCCCACGGGTCCGGTACAGCAGCGCCGCGGCGCGGGAGTTCACACAAAAAGGTCCTCGCTCCTCCCATGCATTTGCGCGGCGCTTTGGACACTCTCCCCTATTCTAGGTCACTCTAGCTAAGCTGGCGCCGGGCCGGCGGGAGCGGCGGCGGGCGCGCACGGAGACAGTCGAAGGTGGGGGAGCTACGACGGAGTTGAGAGGGAGGGTGAGGGGAGCCACCGAAACGACGGGGTCACCGCTGTCGAAGCCAAATCCGCTTCCCTGCCGCCCTCCTCCCTCAGCTTCGACGTGTCCGCGCGCGCCCGGCGCCGCCGCCCGCTCCACAGTTTCGTTTTCTGCCATTATCGCGAAGCGAGCGTTGGCCGACGTGGGCAGTCTTCGTGGCCCTCGCTCTACATCTGCTTGTGCGCCGTGATATATAACGACTCTCACCGTTCGTACGTCGTGCTACGGTGCACGCATACTTCAGAAATAAGTACTTCCTTTAATTCGAACTGCATTTAATTCGAACAAACTTTCGGGCTCCTTCGAGTTGGAATTATCGACATTCGACATGTATATGTGTCACGCTGAAAATTTAATTCGTACGACTTTAATATGAAATAACAGTTACCTGGGTTCTTGGAGTTCAGGAGTTTCGTGGTGGCCCTTTGGGCGGCTGCGTTTTCCTCTGCCCCTTTCGGCACCTGTAGAGGGTACATGATTGGTGTCTTCACCCTCACGCGCCTTCTCCTTGCACATAGGTATGTGCCTGCATAGTAAGTTACAAAAAAAAAAACTCTACTGCCTATTACAACTGTATATCGGAATTTTTTTCTTTTTTAACAGACTTCTGTTACTGCACAGACTTGCACACACACAAAAAAAAAAAAAACGCCAGTGCGATCTCAACATTTATTTGCTGCATGGCTGAAGCCAAAAAATGTTAAGTATCGTAAAAAGAAGATGCTGTAAATAGCTGCACTGTCTGATTATGTTACAAAAAACAAGGCAACAGCGCACTACGTACAGGGTGTTTCATTTAACTTTAGCCAAACTTTACAAATATGCAAGTGCCACGTACCTGGATAGAACCAAGGTAATGTTGGCGATACTCAGATTATTTTTTTGCATTGCGCCTAGTTAAATAATTTGTTATAATTATTTAACTTATCAATTATTATAGTTAGATGAAAAGTGTCAATGAGAAGATTGTAAGATACCGCTTTCTGTTGCTCAATACGTGCTACATGAAGTGTTTTTTCAACGTGACAGATGCCCGCCAATGCACGAAAACTGCCTCGAGCGGCCAGTCGTTCGGCAGTTTTGCGTGTATTCGCGGGCATCGTTCACGCTCGGAAAAACACACGAGTGATCTTGCACAAGAGCGTCGACAGAAGAATACCGAGGCTACGCGAAGATTGTAGCACGTCTCATCATTCCGCGCAAAACGGGAATGTCATCGTCATCCTAACGATCACCAGTCAACGAAACGTAGAGGTAATTTTAGACAGCTTTGGCAAACCTGAATACACACACAATAAAAGAAACGTACGTAGACGTAAACCTGCGTCGTAAACAATATTAGAGATTCCAGTTAAAATCAAGGCGCTTTCATTGCTGAACTTCATTACCGCCTAAAACTCCCGCCTGAAAAGCGCTGTAAATAACTAAACACGACAGGTCTCAAAATGACAGTGACTACTCACGTGAGCAAAGAAGATGTGGAAGGCAGTCTGGCGCTCCGCAGTTCATGAACGAACATGCGTCAGGAACTTAACGGCTGGTCCTGACAAAAATAATGGGGAATGATACGGCGGGTTGAAAAGTTACGCAATCTGGAGGGAAGCTTCGCCGGGGGCTCAGTCCGCTCGACTGCTCAGACTGAGCGATGACGCCGATGAGGCGTCACGCCACTCCTAGCTTTGTCAGGTAGCCGCTATGATACGTCGCGGCCCTGCATCCTCTTGCGACACACGCAGCTGCAATGCAGAAAAGTACTCAGTGTGGCTTCGTACTCGGTACCTGTAGCACAGAAATGCTAGCTTATTTAACTAAGAAAATACAAAATGCGGCTGCTACCATAATGCTAGCGCGACCTTATAAAGATATTTTGAAATAATAAAAGTCGAACTTCTTGGCACTTTGCGGTAGGTAGGTAGGTTCATAACTCGCTTTAATAATACAAAAAAGTGATGTGCAACCTGTAATGGAATCGAACCTCTGCCGTGGAGCACAGCAGCCGGTGCTCTAGCAACTAGACTACGGTGTCTTTTTCTTACTTTCGGTCAAAGTGAAACACGTTAACCAAACAGACAAAAGGAAAACTGCGACAAAATATCAAAACATTTTACACTTTGAACCGTCAGTCCAGCTTGGCTGACATTTTCGTTGACCCTCGACAGCCACTCAGGAACACAGCAATCATGCGTTCTAAATTTTCCTGAAAAGAAAAATGGCAATAATCGCCAGGAGGGACAGATCGCGTTGAAGTGTATCGAGGAGTGTTCAACAATGTCCTCGCGTCGATGACCAAATCAACGTCGAAAGTGGTGCTTAGTTTCCGGAGAAGTTCAGAAACTGCGACATGCGGAATGCGGTGACTTGTAACCCATGACGCAAGCCATGCTTGAAATTCCACACATTTGCGTGGACATAGACTTGCCGGATTTTCTGCAGGTGATGATGCATCGTCCGAAGAACCTCCATTTTGGATGCCCGCGCTCATAGGAGAGTCGTTTTGTGGAACAAAATATTAACCAGCAATGTCTTGCGTATGTGCGTCTACATCTCCTTTCAAGGCAAGGTCACTTTCGTGAAAACTATCCTTGGATTGAGCATGCTCATGTGGCGAGGATACTTCACTAGAAGCATGGTTACTACTTTCATTAAGGTGCCATGAGACTTATTGGACGGTAGTTGTGGCAACATGATTGGAAGATATCAGTTCGTCATTAACTCTACGCCTCTTCTGACGGTCTGAAAGGTTGGCGGAACTTTTCTTTATTGCGGACTTCGTTATGAGCATAAAGAGCAAGCGGCTGGCCCTTCAGTGCTCACTCACCCCAATGCAAACCCTCGCGCCTGGGTTGATTGCACTCTCTTCTAAACGGGCGAAGCAAAAACAAAAACCAACGTTCATTTTTCCCGCCAAAAAGCAGAACAAAGAAAACAACAACAAAAAAATCATTAATTGTAGGCGGCTAGAACCGGCGATTTTAAACGTCTTCCAAAATCCGCCTTATAGAAAGATTTTCCATCCCGATTGAATCCTTCTCGATGTTGACTTCTTCAATCTAGATTTTTGATGGCCAAAGCGAAATATCCGTGACTAAGAATGATTATATCTCTTTTGTGCTAGCTGGGTATCGCCCTTGGAATCTATACGGAAACTCACGGTGACGACGACGGCGACGACAGAAATCCGGTTGAGTGTCCATATAATTGCTATCGCAATATCTTGCATCCATTCTCTGCATGGCAAGGAAACCTGACGGGCGTGAGCACAACCGCCCGCACACGTCTATCTTAGAACGTCAAACGGTGCACGTCAAGCCGCCGTGCCGCTAACGTGAACGTGCCTTTATCCCACAGGCGTGAAAGAGGGCGCGTCAGCCGCTGCTGCGGCGTCTTGCGCAATGTTGCCTAAACTCGAGCAGCAAAGGACGTAGGCGACAGACACTAGTATGAAATATAAGGTCAATATAGGCAAGAAAAAAAAAAACAGAGGAGGTCTTCGTTCTTTCACACTGCCGGGGTTTCATTCCCTGCGGCCGTCGGCTGCTGCGCGACAGCGCCACGTGTTGAATACCCGCTATGCACGGTCCCTCTCATCGCGACCGCCAGCAGCAGAGCAACCGTACGTCGCACTACACATTTTATTAAGCGTGACAAGACACAGCGCGAGAGTGAGGGAGAAGCTTAACGTTACCCACGGCACTCTCGACCCAAGCGCGCGGAGCTAGTCCCTATATAAAAAAAGTACCGCCATCCTTTGATAAACGCCGCTTCTCTCTCTCCTGTATCTCCGATTGGACGATGATTGCGCGCGCTTTTCACTTCTTTCTATTTTCTTTTTTCCGCCTCAGAGCCATGTTGAAAGTCCTCTGCGCAACCGCAGTCGCCGGCGGCGGCGGTGGCGCGCGCCCGGCCTGAAAGCTTCAACGTGGACTTTCTAGGTGCGCCACCGTCGACTTGGCTTTCGCAAGCAAAAAGTAAAGAAAAAAGCAAGCGCTTTAGGAGAGGAGGCGGCGGAGGAAAGAGTAGATGGCGGTACTTTTCTTATATAGGGATTTTACGCGGAGCGAGACAGCAGCGCCCTGTTGTGGTCAGGCAGCCGCTCCCGCCGCCGGAGCCGTGGAGCCGTGGTCCGCTTACTTTCTTGGCCGATAGTACAGCCGCGGCCACGTCTGTGTATAGCGCTCGAGCGGCCGGTGATGATGATGATGATGATTTATTGGCATCCCCTTTGAAACGGGGTGGCGACAAATAGTCACCTAGCCTGCTTGATTTAATCGGGTATACTACACATGTTCTTTATCTCGCATTTTTGTATACCTTTTTCAAAAATTTAGCTTGTACCGCTGCCTATGATTTTAAGAGATCAGGTCGTATCCATCTTTTCCCTGCTTTTTTTCCACCAGTACTCTAATCGTCTCTTGCTGATCTCTACGGCTGATCTGTTTATGTTTCCTTCCACTTTAAACCCAAGCGCTTCTGGGAGTTGCACGTTACCTACGGTTCTCGCTGGGTGGATCCCGTCGCATTCCATTAGGATGTGCTGAGTGGTCTCTGGATCTTTACTGCAGCATACACATGTCTCATCTAGTTCCGAATATTTGTTCCGATATGTTTTCGTCCTTAGGCAACCGCAGAGCAAAGCCGTCCGCCGGCTTTGCTCTGCGGGGCGACACCTTGTGGCCGTTGCGGGCTGTGACGTGCAGTGGCGTAGCCAGAAATTTTGTTCGGGGGGGGGGGGGGGGGCTCAGGTTGCAGCGCGGCCTCCTCCTTATAGAATTTGTCGAGGGATCAAATGCATGAATAATAACTGCATTGCCAATTCCATTGCATATTAGATGCTGCAAACGAATTATTGAACGCTATGCACTGTCCATTAAAATATGTATGTTTTCATAACAGAATATATTCGTATGCCCCAAAAATTGTGGTAGAAATAACTGATATCAATGCTTCCGCGTTTTTTGTCTAATTAATAAGTAAAGAAAACATCACATGAACTTTAGAACTATTGACCCTTTTCGCGGAGCAGTTTGTTTTAGAGAAATGAGATGACGCTCACGGCGGCGCGCCGTACCTCTCCTCAGCGACCGCGCACGAACACGAAACCATTACCGCTTCTACCTTGCTTCTGTGGTATCAGCTGTCGGAAATGCAACGGAATTTTCGCTAACACACTGTGCTCCAATAATGCTAGTTTGAATAATGTGGATTGAAGACGTCTGCAGCAGTTGGCTGCAAAAATAGTGACTGGCATGTTAAGGAATAGAATGAATCTGTGTGGCGAAGTTCGCGGACCGCTGCTGAAACTGTCCTAACGTGTTACCGGCACTTCGTGATGTACGGATTTCCTCGAGGATACAGAAATTTGCTCATCCGCCAGCCTTGTATCGCTAACCTTCAAAGAAAGGGCTTCATCCCCAGAACGTCGGCAAGAGTGAGTACCACTCGTTAAACAGTGACGAAGGGAGTAGTGTCGCTTCCTGTCATAGTAAGTTTCGCACACGTTATCTATACACATCTGTCCCGAATGGCAGGAAAACTTACGCCCACTCTATCGCCGACGTATCAAGAATAAGCGAATGGACGCACAGTTGAATATATCCGCACTGCATACACACAGTAAATGACTGACTACACCTATGGCGCACCAATGGTCGAAGCTGAATGTTTCGGGACGGTCCACAAGAGTAAGGAAGTTACTAGCTGTAATATATATTTGCTACAAGGTATTACAATGTGCAAAACAGCTACGTTTCAAGCCTTGTGCGCAGCAAGAACAAGTCTATCGGATTTGGAACTGAGCACACCCGCGAGTGATTAAGCAGAAAATAATCAGATAGTGGCCGCACCGAGGAACTTCACTGAGTCAGAAACTGACAAGCCACTGCTTCAAAATATTTGCCGAATAAAGAACAAAGAGCAAAACACACTAATGCTGACTGAAATCATAATTGGAAAGCTTGGAATGCATATTTAGCCCCGCTTTTAGAAGAAGCACCATATACACTGCTTGCGCCGTTTGGACATAGCTTAATGAGCTCCGAAAGCGCTTTTGCACGTTCTCTGAAGCTGTGATCAAAGCTTCGTGTCGTCCACCTAGTCACCGTCTACGATATCTCCGAAAACAGAGGTTTTCTAAGCCGCGCCGGCGTCATACACTTCCATTTTAAACAAGGAGGCAACGGAGGCAGTTGAGGCAAGCAATGGACGCGTCACCACGTGATCAAATATGGCAGCGCCCAAGAGATCGCCGCGAAAAGGGTCAATATCAGTTCGAAACCAGCAAAGCAGTGCATGCAGCTTATATGGAAAACGTAAAGGCCATGAAATGAATAAGTTGAGGACAAATATTTTGATGCATCTTTGTCATTCAATAACCTTGTTTACATTTTTCTACATATGCAACGGCCAGGAAGAAACCTCAATGACGCTATCCCTCGTTGCAATCGATTGCGCAGGAGCAGCTGTAACACGTGTATTGTAATTACACCGAGATAATACTCGCAGCAGTGAGTACAAATAAAAAGTGGGATTTCTGCAAAATATATATTAGAAATGCGAAGATAGAATGGAATATACAAATGCGAAGATACAACTCGCTAAAGGGCAAAAAAAGAGTCACTGGAAACAAAGTTCACTGCTTGTATACACACAACCTCGCAATAAGATATTTAAAAATACGTATGAGTCTCCAATAAATCTACGTATTTAAGCAAACGTCAGTGTATATAATGCGTCAAATAAGACAAATAAACATGTTGCTCAGTCACAGATAGTAACATTGCGCACAGAAATACAGACGATCTAGGCAAGAACATAACTATGATCCCAGAAATCATGTTATGTACTTGGGCCATGCAGCGGTCGCGACAGCGCCATGTGGGTAGAATAATAGAGGAATAATGCATAAATCAGTACGAAAATGTGTAATTTAACTGCCTGCACAACGCCAACAATTATTCTGCACCCAAAATTAAAGGAGGGTATTCCTTCGTTTGAAAAAAGAAATAAAAGCAGGTAGCTGAAAATGAAAGAAAAGGACAAACGAAGGCCACTGATGATGCGGTAAGTTGAACTACCCAATATCCGTGTGTGTTTTTGGCGAACGCCGCGTGGGCAGGGATTTCAGTGAGCAAGGTCGGTCAAAATTGGTTATTGGTATTCTTGTAATTTTTGTATTCGCGTGATAATTGTGATCATGATGCCAACTGCTAGAATAAACGGCGAAAATAAACGGCGAAAAAAGCTAATGAACGGTCATACGTTTTCATAATTAAGAACTTATGAACCTGAAGGAACAGTGATTTTTACTTGCATTGATTGTTGCTGCTTCGCTATCTAAATGACAAACTTCTCTCGGCGGGAAAGTTGAGCGAAGCGGTCAATGACTTCGGACACGTCGATGCCGACGTCTCTGTGGGTGTATAAAAGCGCCAGCCTAACCATGCGTTGCACAGACATTGTAGAGCGCAAGTAGTTTTTAGTAAACTCTTGCTAAAAAATATTCTCTCTGCGCTGGCAGTGGTCACTGGAAGGGTGACTAGAAGCTGCAGCAGTATTTACACATTTACATAGAACCTGCTGTCGCAATGAAAGATGGGCATCTATTCCGGTGCTAAAACCGAAAACACTCCCTTGATGTCGTTGGCATACTTGTTTAGGTACCTTGCAGAAGCAGTAGGCTGTTCGATTCCAGCGATGTCCGTCGTTTCGTCAGGAAGTATGGAGAAGCAGCCTGCTTTTGAATCTAGGCTTTCTTTGATAATGTCACCACAAATTTCTATTATTTGGTTTTGTGCGTCTGGGCTTAAATACGAGGCATTACTGGGGCAACTTTCCAAATGGTTCTTCAGATATGTATCTCCACAATCAGCTCGCATGCAAAGAAGCACTCTGAAAATGCCTGTATTTTCAGCAGGGGCATTGCTTAAATCCATAGGGCCCCTCCCCTGTCCCTGTGGCCACGGAGAGCCAGACCTTGTCGCCCGCAAAAAAAAAAAAAAAAATCTCAATAATAGGCCGTTTACTTTCTTCTGTTTTCTCATATTTTACTTTGCCTGCCCTGGTCCAGCTGATCAATCCCATTGGGCACGCTTCCTGATAATGTTTGGAGAAAAGTATCAGCTGCTAGCTGACAGTCCCGGTTATATTTAGTATTTTCGTCAGTGTGGAAGATTGCGAGCGCGTGCTTCCATTTCTGGAACGGCTTGCACAGGAGGGCTCCAGTGCGCGCATGTTGGCCCAAGTTTATAAGAACATTAACCCCATAAAGTTCTAGAAATGAAAATCTTTTAAAGCATGCCTTTGGAAATGTCAGCGCACCTTTCGCGTCAAATGTTTATGAGAAATTTACACTCATAAAGTTTCGTAATTGAAATCCATGCGCTGCGTATATTCCGCGGCCGCTGCGAGATGCCGCAACGCGCCCGCTCGCTATCGAAAAGCCGTTGAAAGTTTGTGCTTGGATGGGGCTCCTTGCGTTACGTGACTCCAGGTGCAAGGGCGTTGTCACGAAATCCAGCCCAAGTTCGCAATGTTCGTGCCAAAATGTCTTTTCGAGCGTGAAAAAGTCATTGTAGACAAAATCCAGAATGATTGCCGGCGTCGGTGGTAGTTTTGGTCGGCGGCGCATGCTAGCACGAAAAAATTTCGGGGGGGGGGGGGGCTGAAGCCCCATCAGCCCCCCCCCCCCCCCCCCCTGGCTACGCGCCTGGTGACGTGGCATGCACAGGAGCATGCGCGGCCTAATAGACACGCAAACCTGCTCTGCACGAGCGACAACGTTGAAAGGTGTGCTTGTTTAACCAAAAACGCACGCTCCCTCAAGGCGCTTCCGGCATGTCGATTCCAAAAGATGCGTTTCGACAGATAACACGCGCCTGACTGTTTCGCAAGAAACGATGCATGCTTTCTGGCTATTCTAAGGTATGCGATTATACGAAGATATGATAACGCCACCAGCTGCGTAAAATGAGATCCCAGACGTTGATTTTTTCTACCACTTTTTGCCGACTCTCTGTAGTGATGAATAATAATAGTATCCAGGGTTTCACATCCCTTAATCATGATACGATCATCATAAGGGGCGCCCTAGTCGAAGGCTTATACTAATTCAGACTAAACATGGAAGCACAGAAAGGACATCTTTTATTTTTGCCGAAACCAAAAGTGGAAAATGGCGCCGTTCTATCTCCTAATAGAAAATGGGTCCCCCCCCTGTTCCGCTTGACACTTACGATCCTCGTGGGAAGCGAGTCGTACAGCCTATTCACGAGGTCTGGCAGCTGTCGGAGGCGGTCCCACTCCTCTTGAATAGCTATCAAAGCGCGTCAGAGTTAGCTGCGGCTAGACCCGCTTTTTTGGCTAGGTGTGACTTCATTAGGCCCCATATATTTTCAATTATATTTAAATCGGGGCTTCTCGCGGGCCAGTTCAGCCTTGCCACACCTAAATCATCCAACATCTGCTGCACTGCCTTTGACGTGTGAATTGGTGCGTAGTCCTGTTGAAGCCAGTATAGTCCGTCCGGGAAGGGTCCATCGAGAACGTGCGGAGTGAGCACTGTCTGCAAAACGTCCATGTACGCTTCTGATGTCATTCTTTCTCTAAATCGATGAAGTGGTCCCAGACCTGTGTGGCTTATCGCGCCCCTTACGTGGACCGTGGTGCGACCGCTTGAACGAGTGCCCAAGATATAGCGCTCATCATACCTGCGGGAAATATGTCATTGACACATGCATTAAACTGACAGCTACTGCGTAGACATATGTAAAAGAGGTTTCATTCCGGTAAAAAATGCAAGGAAGAAGTTAAAAAAGAGAAATGACTGAAGATAAAAGAAGCAGGGTAAGGCAAATCCCGTGACCATGCAGCAAAAAAGGCAGTATTACTGGCTATGGCGAAGTAAAGCTGCATTATAAAGCAAGTCATCACTTGTAATAAGTTTAAGGGTTTGCATATAATACTTTCATTTTCAGCAGTGCTGTTCCAGGAAGTATATGCAGTGAGCTACACAGCGTTCCGAGTCACACAATTATAGGAATGCATGACATACCGGCAGTTCTGAGGACGCCACACCCTTCTCTGCTGGTCCCAGCGGGTGCAGAAAGAGGCCTCATCAGTAAAGACAACCGCGCACCAGTTGTCTGGGCTCCAGGATTCCACCGCAGATGCAAATTCAAGCCGCTCATTTCTGTTTCGTTCGTCCAACATAACCTTTTGGGCCGATATTTTGCTCACCATACCGGCTTCGTGAAGCCTTCTCTTGATTGTTGTAAGACTGACGTTTTCTAGTCCCACTATTTCCTTGGCGCTGAGGTCCACGACCGCTGCTGCCAAACGGTCCTCCGATGTTACCCGCTGTTGATTTCCACGAGGAGCGTCACCAATTCTTCCTTCATTTTTGTTCGCCTGAAGGATCCTATCGACAGTGCGTATAGGGCGCCGGGTAGCTGCACATATTGCCCTTTGCGACATTGTGCACCCCATTATAACAATTGCGCGACGCTCATCCGCTGTTAGCCGGGGAGCCATGGCGAAACCAAATTCGGCAAAAAGGCTTGATATGTCTATCTCAAATACAGACAGGAGGCATGTGATCTCGTCTTAACATTGGCGGATTGTATTATCTGCGATGGGTGTAGAAATACTTTTTTTTTTCATGCGATGTGCCGCGACGCAATCGCACGCGTTATCATTCACGTGCACCTCTCCCTTGCCACCGGGCGAGGTAAGGCACCGCGGCGCCCTCGGGTAATGCGCACAGCCGGGAAAACAGGGGCGCTTAAAAGCATAATCTCTGGCGTACGCAGGTCTGCGTGTCTATTAGGCCGCGCATGCTCCTGTGCACGCGACGTCACAGCCCGAAACGGCCGCAAGGTGTCGCCCCGCCGAGCAAAGCCGGCGGGGCGACACCTATAAAAGCACTCGGTGGGGCGACACATATAAAAGCACTCGGAGCTCCAACTACAAACTCGCAAACGGCTATAAAGGATGAAGACGGTAACATCTATGAAGGCGATGATGCGCTGCGGTACATCACAGACGTTATCAGGCATAACTTCGGCACGAGAAAAAGCGTAGTTCAGACAACAGATCCAGCAACAACAGAGAGGCCTGAGAGATCAAAATTTAGCATAGAAAGCTTTTATTGGAAAAAGGCAGCAGACAATGTCCCTAACAACATGGCAGCAGGACCCGATGAAATCCCAATACAGCTAATCAAAAACCTCGGTCCAAAAAGCAAGGCACTGCTGACTAATTCCATAGAGCAAGTGATTAGAACAAAGAATATTCCCGTTGGATCGCGTGAAAGCAAGATGAATCTCATCGATAACGATAAGACGAGCTCGTACAGGCCAGTTACAGTAACGTCGGTGATATATAGAATGGCAATGCAAGCCATAAAATTAGAACTGTCCAAGTGGGTGGAGGGAAACGGTGTATTGGGGGAACTACAGAATGGGTTCAGGCCAGGCAGACGCTTACAAGACAATATGTTTGTATTAACTCAGTGCATAGAGATTTCAGTAGCTCAGAAAAGACCTTTATGGATAGCATTTCTAGATGTTAAAGGAGCTTATGACAACGTAGACAGGGAATTGTTGTGGGATATTCTTCAATACGAAGGCATAATGACGATTTCGTGGAGCTGCTGAGGGAGATATATCGAGACAACCAAGTAGAAATGGCATGGGAAGGCCGAAAAGGAAATGAAATGGTGGGAATTCACCAAGGATTGAAGCAAGGATGCCCTCTGTCACCATTCTTGTTCACTCTTTACGTCAAGGGCATAGAAAGACGACTGGAAAACAGCGAATTAGATTTTGATTTATCCTACATGCGTAATGGACAAATGGTGCAACAGAAGGTCCCTGGACTGATGTACGCAGACGACATTGTGCTACTAGCGGACCGTAAAAAAGATTTACATATACTTGCGAATATCTGTGGGAATGCAGCGACAAATCTAGGCCTTAAGTTTAGCACAGAGAAATCAGGGATTATGATCTTTAATGAACACACGAGTAACTTCGTGGTGTCAATTTAACAGCAAGTAATACCCATAGTGAAGCAATATAAGTACCTCGGCGTACACATCAACGACGGAAAGAATTACTCAAGCAACCACCAAGATAATCTGAAAATAAAGGGGAAGTGGAATGCAGCAATAATGAAACACAGAGCACTGTGGGGCCACAATAAGTATGAGGTGGTGCGGGGAATCTGGAAAGGAGTAATGGTGCTAGCGCTAACATTCGCGAATGTCATTATATGCTTAAAATCGGATATATTGGCGGGTTTGGAAGTTAACCAAAGATCAGTAGGCCGGTTGGCTTTGGGAGCACACGGTAATACGACAAATGAGGCAGTGCATGGTGACATGGGTTGGGCCTCTTTTGAAGTCAGAGAAGCACAAAGCAAAATTAGTTTTTAAGAAAGGCTCAGGAACATGGATGAAAATAAATGGGCGGCTAAAGTGCACAAGTATCACTACATGAAAAGCGTGGACACAGAATGGAGGAAGAGGTCAAGGAAGTTGGCAACCAAGTACAGCATAATCGAAACTGTAAATAGGCAACCAGGGGTCATCAGAAAGAAAGTGAGAGAAATAGAGACCGTGAATTGGATGCAAAGAATGGAAACGAAAAGGACAATGGAGATTTGCAAGAATGAGAAGAAAGAAATTATAGAAGAGAGAATCTGTACGATAACACAAAGGGCAGTGCCTTGCTATTTGAGGCTCGAGCCGGTTGCCTAAGGACGAAAACATATCGGAACTAGAGCACTGCACGGGCTTACCCGAAAGCCCGGGCCCGGCCCGGCCCGTGGGCCGGGCCGGGCCGGGTAGAACAGTTTTTTCACGGGCTCGGGCCGGGCTCGGGCACGGCGTGTGCTTTTTTACCCGGGATGGGCTCGGGTTTTTTGACGCGGGCCCGGGCCGGGCTCGGGCTTTCTGGTGGTGTAGATGTGACGTGCAGCGAGTTATTCTCGGGCGTCTCAACTCTGAAAAACATTATTTTTCGGTCTCGGGCCGGGTTCGGGCCGGTTTTGAATCGGGCTCGGGCCGGGCTCGGGCCTAAGGTAAAGGGGTGGCGGGCCGGGCCGGGCGGGTAACGCAGATTATTTCCGGGCCCGGGCCGGGCCCGGGTCTCGCCATAAAAGTTTTGATCAGGCTCGGGCGGGCCGCCCAACGTAAAAACGGGCCCGGGCCGGGCCCGGGCTCAAAAATCGGCCCGTGCAGTGCTCTAATCAGAACAAATATTCGGAACTAGATCAGACATGTGTATGCTGCAGTAAAGATCCAGAGACCACTCAGCACATCCTAATGGAATGCGACGGGATCCACCCAGCGTGAACCGTAGGTAACGTGCAACTCCCAGAAGCGCTTGGGTTTAAAGTGGAAGGAAACCAAAACAGATCAGCCGTAGAGATCAGCAAGAGACGATTAGAGTAATGGTGGAAAAAAAGCAGGGAAAATATGGATACGACCTGATCTCTTAATATCATAGGCAGCGGCACAAGGTAAATTTTTGAAAAATAAAAATAATGAGAGGTATACAAAAATGCTAGATAAAAAGAACATGTATAGTACACCTGATTAAATCAAGCAGGCTAGGTGACTATTTGTCGCCGCCCCGTTTCAAAGGTGATGCCAATAAATCATCATCATCATCATTATCACCGGCCACTCGAGCGCTATACACAGACGTGGCCGCGGCTGTACATCACTTCGAGCTACATAAGCCGTGCAACATCAGTCGCTCTCTGGGGCGTGGAACCGGCTCTGCGATGGCGGGGCCGTTCACGACTTTGCTGTATTTCATGTAGGTTAGTTTTCGCAAAACCTGTTACTTTTATGGCATTGTTGCATTGCCGGTTCCACCCCCAGTGCTTTTTGCATCTGTACGCTCTCACTCGAATAATAGAACGCGCGATTATCGTAGGCGTTGTCATTTTGTGCTTTTGCGCCGTTTTGCTTTTTATTTTTTGTTGTTGCTTGTGTGCGGTGATGTTGAGATGAATCACGGCCCAGATACTGCCCTTCTAAAGGAACTTTTATGTGACCAAAAGGAAATCAAAGAAAAGTTATTATCCATAGAAAACTTTCAAGCTGAACAACAGGTTGCTACGGCGGACTTGAGAAGCCGCATGGGTAACCTTGAAGCGAAGATAAATAAATTTGACGAACTACAGGCAGCAGTTTCAGAAAGCCGAATTACAGTGGAGCAGAACCGGGCCGGGATTGACGCTCTGATGGCTAAAGTTGATGACATTGAAAACAGGAGCCGACGTAATAATCTGATCTTTGGTGTTGAAGATAATGATGAACATGAGAGGGCAGTTAAGTCTGAAAGCAGAGTGTCAGAACTGTGCCATTCCCATTTATGTATCGAGCAAGTTAGCATTGAAAGGGCGCACCGACTAGGCAGGTTTAGTTCCCATAAAAAACGGCCACTAATAGTCAAATTTGCCAGTTATAAAGACAAGCACAGTATTCTAGTTATGGCAAAAAGTTTAAGGGCACAAGTATTAGCGTCTCGGAAGACTTTTCGGATACTGTTCGAAAGAAAAGAAAGATGTTATGGGATTACGCCAAAGTGCACCGTAAAGATGGAGACAAAGTAAGCCTTCGTTATGATTCCTTATTTCTCAACAACCTGAAGTACACTTACGATGAGACAGTTGGTTCGGTTATACGATCGGGGTGACAGCGAAGCAACATTACCAAGCTGAAAGTAGCGCTTTTCAATTGCAGAAGCATTTCAAATAAAGTCGATGATTTCGCTAACCTTCTTCCTATGACTGATCCCACTGTTGTCCTTGGATCCGAATCGTGGCTAAACAGTGAAATTAGTGATAATGAAATCTTTCCCGCACATTATGTGGCTTATCGGAGAGACAGAGATCGACACGGGAGAGGTGTGTTTGTACTAGTTAAACAGGAGGTTTATTCTAAAATATTAGATATTCAGTCACAAACAGCTGAATCAATCTGGGTGAAGCTACGATTGCAAAATGGAAAGACTGTGTCTATTTGTTCTTTTTATAGGCCACCGGGAAGCCAAATTAAAGTAATGAATGACTTGAAAGAAGAAATTGAGGCGGTAAATGATGAACATATAATAATCGGAGGGGATTTCAACCTGCCTGAAATTGATTGGTCTCAAGAAAATATGAACCCTCGCATTAATAGTGGCTCGGGAAATGAAATACTGAGGATTTGTAGCTGTTTTTTGCTGCATCAACTTGTTTTGCAACCTACAAGAGGAAATAATGTGCTGGATTTATTACTTACTGATTTGCCTTCTGAGGACCAGAAAACACTAGTCGTGCCTGGTATAAGTGACCATAGCGCAGTCCTTTGCGAGCTGAGCTTGCGCCATGTTGAAGTTGTAGATAGCGGGGCAAGGCGAATATATAGCTATAAGAAAGCGAATACCGTGATGATAACTCAGGCACTTCACCGGTACTATGACGTTTTTGAGATGCTGTCAGATACGTCTGATATAGAAGATATGTGGGTAAGGTTCAAAAGTAAATTGTTTGAATTACGTGAGCGACATGTTCCCTCATGGCTGATGTCAGCTAGACGCAGCAAAAGTAAGCCTTGGTTTACGGGCGATGTGCAAAGATTAGTCCGTAGGAGACAGAAAGCCTACAATAAATAAAAAAAAGACAGGTGGGAGGGGCAAAAGAAACCTTGCAAATACTTACAACTACATTGAATGACGCCATAAAAAGAGCAAAGGCCAATTACTTTGAAACCCTAGACTTGAGAATAAAATATCGCCCGAAAGAACTGTAGCAGATCTTAAAAAAAAAAAAACGGGAAGGATGATGTAACAATACCGACTATTGATAACGACGGCACGTTTCTGTATAACAATCGCCAGAAAGCTGAATGCTTTATATCGTTTTTTTACATCGGTATTCTATACTCATGCACACACGCTCACTAATTTTCCTAGAAGATTTTGTGATGTTACTATGGAAAAGGTTGTGTTTAGTCTGCGCGGAATTGAAGCTATTTTAAAGAAATTAAATCCTAGTAAAGCCAGTGGTCCAGACGAAATACCGAATGCTTTGTTATCAATATGCATGCTCAGTTTCAAAATATTTATACCTTTTGTTTACAAAATCGATCGAACAGGGCAGCCTGCCGTCTGATTGGAAAAGGGCAAATGTAGTACCGGTGCACAAATATGGACCACGAAATTTTGTGTTGAACTACCGTCCCGTGTCGTTAACTAGTACAGTGTGCAAGGTTCTGGAACATGTTCTTTTGTCTAACATAATTAAGCATTTAAATGAGAACACCCTGCTAAACAATTGCCAGCATGGTTTCCGCAGTGGATTCTCCTGTGTCACGCAGCTCACAGAATTAACTCATGACCTAGCAAGTGTATTGGATAAAGGCGGAACGGTTGATTGTATATTTCTTGATTTCAAGAAAGCTTTTGACGTTGTGCAGCATGATTTGTTATTAGAAAAGTTGTCATGGTATGGCATTGACATCACTGTATTTATTTGGATAAAAAATTATCTGCAGCTTAGACGTATGAGGGTTGTTATTAACGGGGAGAAATCAGGTGAGGCTGACGTGACGTCAGGAGTACCACAAGGGTCGGTGCTTGGCCCACTGCTCTTTTTGATGTACAGTCAACCACAAAAGTTTGCGGACCACGCGAGCGCGTGCCAGACTGCCTATCCGCGCCACCTAGCGGTACGCCACCTAGCGGCGACAGGGGCGCTCTCCCGGATATGAGCCCTCTTGGTACTCGCCTGCCTGTTAATTTTTTATTCCCGTGCATGACATTGTTAGTTCGTTGTGTTGACGCAGAGCGCTGTCTGCGATAAGACCGCCACATATCTGGCTTGATAGCAGTATCGGAGCAATCACTGCAACCTTTGTCGACTGGTGTGCCAGTGGGTAGATAAGTTTCACGAAGCGCTGCGACGATTTTTTTACGCGACGTTTACTGGCGCACTTTGGTTGGCAGCATCTTGGTCCAATGAGTGTTGCTGCTTCTGCGTCTTGAGAGAAAGGGTAGGGAGGTGTTTCACTGTCATCAAAAATAAAGAAAAAGCGGATGCATAGAAAATTTTCTTTCACACATAGGCGCATCTTCGCATCAGTCGCTGAAAACGTAGTAGACTTGCTTCAGGCCACGTGGTGATTGCCTATTTGGAAAGATGCCGCTGCGTGTTCCACTTGACAAAAGAAGGCACATTGTGCGTTTATTTATAGAGGGAATACCTCAGCGCGAAATCTGCCGCCGAACCAACAGGAGCCGGACTGCCGTGAATAGGATTATTCAAGCTTTCCGCGACGATGACACATTCACAGATATGGAGCGCAGTGGGCGTCCAAGGGCCACGACTGAGGAAGAGGACCGCCGGATTACGGCCGCCATC
Organism: Dermacentor silvarum; assembly: GCF_013339745.2. Classification (NCBI taxonomy): domain Eukaryota; kingdom Metazoa; phylum Arthropoda; class Arachnida; order Ixodida; family Ixodidae; genus Dermacentor; species Dermacentor silvarum. The sequence goes on from NC_051163.1 coordinate 132,888,268, forward strand.
GTGGCTGATCCTTTTCAAAGTGCAGAGGATATCCGAGAAGCGCTCTCGCTCACGGTATTGTCTGAGACTGTAAGAAGGAAGCTGAGTGAGCTTGGCCTGCAGTCTTTCGTAGCAGCACAGAAGCCCTGCCTCTCAGACAGCCAGCTACAAGAACGACTCATGTTCGCTACAGCAATGAAAGATTGGACAACAGAGAAATGGGGCGATGTCATCTTTAGCGACGAGTCAACTTTTTCCACGCGCTGGGACCAACGGAAGCGGGTTTGGCGTCCACTAAACTGCAGGTGTGTTTACAGTGTATTGGCAGTTAATTCACGAAGCTAATTCTGCATCACAACATGTTTCACGTAAAATGAGCTTTTGGACATTACGAGATTTTTCTGTAGTGGTATTATGTTGAAAACATTAACGATTGTTTCATAGTACTACTTACTCTGAAGCTAATTAAAAGCTGCCAGTGGGTCTTTCAGTACTATCTAATGATGTTTGCACGTTTTCTATTGCAACTCTATAACAGCATTATAAAGTTCATACGCAAGAGGAATCACAACATTTTTAGACGCGCCGCTGGAACCCAATTGTATGCTATTTCTTGCAGATATCTGCCTAATTACACACAGAGTGTTCTATCCAGTGGACGGTGTTCCGTGAGCTTGTGGGGAGCAATCAGCAAAGATGGCCTTGGTCCCCTTGTGCGTCTGGAGGGGCCTTTCACTGCGTCACGGTACTGCGACGTCATCACTAGACACCTCGTTCCGTATGCGCTGGACGGTCCCTTCAGCGACGGCTGCTATTTTTTTCAACACGACCGCAGCCCGATCCATAAAGCACGTATCGTCCAGTCATTGCTAGAAGAACATGCTGTTTGCCAGCTTAAGTGGCCTCCATGTGGCGCCGACTTGAATCCCATAGAAAATGTCTGGGGCATGTTGAAGAAACGGCTGTCCACACGAGCCAACCGCGGCCGCACGGCCGATACGCTGTGGCAAGCGATCGCACAAGAATGGGAAAGCCTGCGCGGTCGACCGGAGATTACTGAATCTTTGTACGAGTCGATGCCCACACGCATCAATAAGGTGCTAGAAAACGGCGGACATTTCACTTCCTACTAGATCATTGAGAGACCTATGTTTCATGACACTTCTGTAAATGTCTTGTGAATAAATTCATCCCCTTCAGACACGAATTATGATGCACTGTCTGCAAATGCGTCAAATGCGCATGGCATCATTTCAAGACGCTCACTATTACATTCCAAGAAAGAAGACGAAGCAATGTGCTGTTCTGTGCGAGTTTCAGTAAAAAAAATTAATTAGCGTATAACTCATTATCTAATTATTCTGAAATCCGTCAGCTTCAATGCTTGCATAAAAACAATCAACTATTAGGCCCGAAACGCATGCACACTTGCTTTTTCGTTTGTATTCGTGTCGACCGGAGAAAAAAAAATACTCTTGACGTTGGTCTTGGAACGCGGCACGTCGAACGATTGTCTAACATGGTAGTGTCTCCAGCAAAGTGATCATCTGCAGCAATACGCAGGACAATGAAGTTAACTGACCGCTAGTTGTCCCATCAGGAAGCGGACACGAATGTGCACACTGAGTTTTAGGTCATTTGAAGAAACACGTGGCGTGGGACGCGCCTCCGAAGTTCGAGTCCCCAAACGAGGACGCCGTGTCGCAAAGGGTTATAAAAAGAGTCATCGCACCCGATTATTTCTTATTTTTCTAAATGTAACCACTATAGCAGCGCGGTGGTTCGGGCTTTGCGCAGCAAAACCTGGGCGCAGGCGATCAAATCCCGGCCGCTACTGTCACTTAGCGATGGGGGAGGAACGGAAAAATTCTGCCTACTGACTAAGCATCTGTGTCCCATGGCTGCCTCACCGCTCACTCACGCCCTCACGAAAAAAAAAACAACAGCGTGGCTACGCGAAAATAGAACTGATAACAGCCGAAGAATACGCTGTCTGATTACTTGTACTGATATTCTGCTCTCAAAATATAAGCAAGTAGCCCTGGCTAACAAAGAGCGCGTCACGTTGAAAGAGATAGGTAGAAAATATTTGCGCACAGTGCGAAAATAGACAGGCCATAGATTTAAGGAGGGATGCGTCTTCAACGTAGCGCTGCTGTCGATCGCTGGTGACGTAGCGGAAGTGTCGCGAAGAGGCTCTTGGCCACGCGCTCGCGTGGTCCGCAAACTTTTGTGGTTGACTGTACGTTAATGACATTGTTGAGAATGTTAACTCTACTGTGCGCATGTTCGCAGATGACTGCGTATCGTACAGGGTTATTAATAGTTTAAATGACTGCGCAATATTACAAGGTGACATCGACAGGATTCAGCGGTGGTGTTCAACATGGCATATGAAGCTTAACCTAAAAAAGAAACAGTGCACATGTGTTTCTCTAAAAAGAAAAAGGAAACAAGTTCAGTCTAATTATAATATTAATGGGACGCAACTGTTGACTGCGTCAGAATTTAAATACTTGGGAGTGTATTTCACCACTGATTTATCCTGGACACGTCACATTGATCATATTACTGCCAAAGCATCTCGTGTGCTAGGATTTATGAAAAGAAACGCAAAACAATTTCGAATCAAAGCAAAGGCTCTACTCTATCTCTCTAGTGTCCGATCAATACTTGAATATGCCAGCACGGTTTGGGATCCTTGGACACGAAGAAACATAGTCAAACTGGAAAGAGTTCAGAGTAGGGCTGTGCTCTTTATATTTAAAAATTACACACGGAATTTTAGTGTAACCGAGGCCAAAAAGAAAATTGGGTGGGTCATGCTGCAAAAACGACGGTTAATTCATAGATTAAAACTGTTCCACATTTTTTCATTCAAGAACTGGTATTAATCGCTTGAATTATTTACATTTGCCCGACTACGTGTCTATGAGAGTTGATCATGAATTTGAAGTGAAAGAAACTTCATGTAAAACAAATGTATTTAAAAAAATCCTTTTTCCCCAATACAATCCGTGACTGGAATCGGTTACCACGTGATATTGTGAACATAACTTCAACTGACATGTTTGTACAGACACTTCACGATGCAATAGTATAGTAATGAGCATGATGTGGTGTTTTATCCCATGTTACCTGTATTATGTTTCTTTTCTTTTTTTTTCTGTTATGTAATCCCCCTCACTGTAATGCCTATTGAAGGCGCTGTGGGTACTCTGGTAAATAAATTAAAATAAAAACTTTCTGGAAAAACACTCGCGGAGCACAATCAGCGATTTGGCGTCGTACTAGACCACATGCAAAACACAGGACTGCTTTTAAACTCAAAGAAGCGTCGCTTCGGTGAGCGTCAGACTCTCGTTCTCGGTTTTCTCGTCGACAAAGATGGTATACGACCTTACCCTGAAAAGACTGCTGCAGTGGGCGATTTCCGCCAACCGAAGACAGTCAAAGACCTCCGAAGTTTTCCGGGCCTTTGTTCGTATTGACACGTATACATGTTTATCTTTCACCGGTGGCCGCTTTCCACCGGCTAACAATTGTTAAACGTTATCGCTCGGCGCAGGACGCGCCTGTGTCGGAGGTTTCTAGAACGTTATCGATGCTTCTTTCCGTTGCCTGTTTCCACAGACGCTTATGTTATCTGATTGTGTGACCGACGCGAATTGTCTAGAACTTTCTGGAAGACACGCGGGCATCAGGGATTAATCTAGAACCTTCGATGACTCAGGTATAAAAGCCGACGCGTTTCGCCGCTGATCAGATTTTCGACGATCGCCGACTGTGTTCGCCGCTATCGTTGTGCTTTCAGTGTAGCTTGCTTTTGTGGGCACAGGTTCGCCCAATAAACAACCAGTTTCGTCATACAGTTTTGCGACTGTTTTCTTTACCGTCACTACTACGTGACATCTGGTGGAGGTGCTAGTGCGTTCATGCAGCGAACGCCCCCGCAAAGCCGCGACCCAAGCCCGAAACCGGAGGACGAGACCAACGTCGCCAAGGACCAGCGAGCTAGCCGTAGGCAGCAAGGACTTGTGCCGGAGTTCGGACTTCTTCCCGAAAAGACCACTGCAATCAAAGCCAAGTCAACGACCAGAATGGCAGCACCAGCGTCCCCCATCCTGCTGCAGCAACCTCGGGAGCCACCGACTTTTCGTGGATCATCGGCTGAAGACCCTGAAACCTGGCTGGAGACATATGAGAGGACCGCGACGTTCAACAAATGGAGCGACGACGACAAGCTGCGCCATGTTTATTTCTCGCTTGAAGACGGCTCCAGAACTTGGTTCGAGAATAGGGAGCGCGCACTAACAACTTGGGACCTCTTCCGAGCCGCATTCCTGGACACCTTCACGAGCGTCGTCCGTAAAGAAAGAGCTGCAGCCTTGTTGGAAAACCGTGTACAGCTCCCGAATGAGACCATCGGTACGTACACTGAAGAAATGAGTCGATTATTCCGGCACGCCGACCCCGCTATGCCAGAAGACAAGAAAGTTCGCTTGCTCATGCGGGGAGTTAAGCAGGAGATATTCGCGGAATCCACCAACGACAGTCCAAGACTTTCTCTCGGAGGCTACGACAATCGAGAAAGCACTGGACATGCGCAACCGGCAATACAATCGCCGTTCGACGCCACATTACGCCGAAGTCCAAGGACTCTCGCACGACCTACGAGACACCATCAGGGCGATAGTACGCGAAGAGCTGCAGAAGTTGCTACCGTCGTCGCAGCCTCAAGTTGCTTCCATCGCCGATATCGTGCGGGAGGAAATCCAGCAATCGCTAGGACTTCCCGAATCGCCGCAACCCGAGCCGGAAGCGCTGACCTACGCCGCCGTCGCCCGTCGTCAAGGCCCCCCTCCGCGCTCGCGCCAGGGCCCCGTAACGCCGCAGTTCCGACGTCCACCACCGCCGCCGCCAGCACGCCCGCCCGTCGCCCAGCGCAGCTACCAGAGGAAGACGGACATTTGGCGCGCCCCCGACCACCGCCCGCTCTGCTATCACTGCGGGGAAGCCGGCCATGTGTACCGCCGATGCCCATACCGCGAGATGGGCCTACGAGGGTTCGCCGTCAACGCGCCGCGTCCAGTGCGGGGTGAACGACCGCGCGACATTGCCGACTACCTCGCCGGAGCCCAGTGGCAACCCCGACGACCCTCACGCTCGCCGTCACCAGGCCGCTACATCTCGCCGCATCGTCGTCAGTACACCGGTCCCACCCGGGGCCGATCTCCTAGCCCTTACCGGGGAAACTAAAGGCAGCAACCGATGGAGGTGCGGTTGCTGTACGACGCAATGCCGAAGATCCTCCGCCGCCGACGACGACGATTCGCGAATCATTACGACGAGATATCAGCACGCAGCCTAGCAACAGCCTTGACAGCACTTCGCCGCCGCAAGAAGACCGGCCGACGCGACGTAGCAGCAGCGGAGCAAGCCGACGCAGCCGTGATCCGACGCCACGACTTAACCGTAATGCTAGACGACGGTCTACCGACTTAGACGTGCTCATCGATGGTCATAACGTCACCGCTCTCGTCGACACTGGCGCCGACTATTCCGTCTTCAGTGGCGCGTTCGCCGCCAAGTTAAAGAAGGTGAAGACGGCCTGGCAAGGATCTGATATCCGGACAGCTGGAGGCCACCTAATAACGCCGGCTGGAATCTGCACAGCCCGAGTCACGGTAAACAACCGCACTTACCCGGCGAGCTTCGTAATCCTGCAGCACTGCTCCAGGGACGTCATCCTAGGCATGGACTTTCTAAACCAATACGGTGCCGTCATCGACTTGAGATCCAAGTCGATAACGCTTTCAACGCACAACGCGCTACCACCGGATACAAACATAAGTTACCATGCCTTGAATGTGCTTGAAGAACAAGTCACCATTCCGCCTCGCTCCAGCGTAATGATTTCCGTCGGTACCGAAGTGCCTGCAGACATGGAGGGCATCATCGAGGGCGACCATCACCTACTGCTCGACCGTGAAATTTGCGTCGCTAGAGGCATAGCTGAGCTACGTGCAGGGAAAGCAAGGGTGATGCTCACGAACTTCAGCCCTGAATACAAGCACATTAACAAAGGCACCACGGTCGCCTACATCGACGAAATAGTACAAGCCAGCAGTGCTTTCGCCTTCACGGATTCCAGTGCACCTGCAACGACGACTGTAATACCTGAGCCAACTTTCGACGTCAATCAGAACCTTCCCAGGCATAAGAAAGAACAACTAAAAGCTCTGCTCCTGCAATACAAGGACTGCTTCTCGTCGTCGTCAAAAGTTCGACAAACCCCTGTCGCCAAGCACCGCATCATCACCGACGAAAATGTCCGCCCACTCCGTCAGAGCCCGTACCGAGTTTCGGCGCGCGAACGTGAAGCCATAAGGCACCAAGTCGACGAAATGCTACGCGACGACATCATCCAGCCGTCCAAGAGTCCGTGGGCGTCCCCCGTGGTGTTAGTGAAGAAGAAGGATGGAAGTCTACGTTTCTGCGTCGATTATCGTCGCCTCAACAAGATCACGAAGAAGGACGTATACCCCCTCCCACGGATTGACGACGCCTTGGATCGACTCTACAACGCAAAGTATTTTTCGTCGATGGACCTCAAAACCGGCTACTGGCAAATCGAAGTCGACGAGAGGGACCGGGAGAAGACTGCCTTTATAACACCAGACGGACTGTTCCAGTTCAAGGTCATGCCGTTTGGTCTTTGCTCGGCACCTGCGACTTTCCAACGCGTCATGGATACAGTACTGGCAGGCTTGAAATGGCAGACTTGCCTTGTCTATTTGGACGACGTCGTTGTGTTTGCCTCAAGCTTCGAAGAACACCTGCAGCGCCTTGAAACAGTTCTTCAAGCAATCAAAACCTCCGGACTCACGTTAAAGCCAGAAAAGTGCCGCTTCGCATATGAGGAGCTCTTGTTTTTGGGCCACGTAATCAACAAGTCTGGAGTGCGCCCCGACCCTCAGAAAACTGTGGCCATCTCCAACTTCCCTCCACCCGCTGACAAGAAGGCAGTGCGTAGATTTCTTGGACTGTGCGCCTATTACAGGCGCTTCGTCAAGAATTTTTCACGGATCGCTGAGCCACTGACGTATCTCACGAAGGCCGACGTCGAGTTCAAGTGGGAGACGCCGCAAGTCATAGCATTTGAAGAACTGAAGCGACGCCTGCAATCGCCGCCAATACTTGCGCATTTCGACGAAAACGCCGATACCGAAGTCCACACCGACGCAAGCAGCGTAGGACTCGGCGCCGTTCTTGTGCAGAGGACTGACGGACTAGAAAGGGTTGTAAGTTACGCTAGCCGGTCGCTATCGAAGGCGGAATCAAATTATTCCACAACAGAAAAGGAATGCCTCGCCATCATCTGGGCTACATCAAAGTTTCGCCCCTACCTCTATGGCAGGCCCTTTAAAGTTGTGAGCGACCACCACGCCTTGTGTTGGCTAGCTAACTTGAAGGATCCTTCAGGTCGCCTCGCACGATGGAGTCTGAGACTTCAAGCATTCGACATCACCGTCGTTTACAAGTCCGGGCGAAAGCACTCTGACGCCGACTGCTTGTCTCGCGCCCCCGTCGAACCGCCGCCACAGGACGACCCGGATGACGACGCTTTCTTGGGACCCATCAGTGCCGACGAATTCGCCGAATAACAGCGAGCCGACCCGGAACTAAGGAGCCTTGTAGACTACCTGGAAGGCAAGACCGTCATTGTGCCGAAGGTGTTCAGGCGAGGATTGGCGTCGTTTTTCTTGCAAAACGACATTCTTTTAAAGAAGAACTTCTCGCCTGTCCGAGCCAACTACCTCCTCGTGGTACCCTCAGCATTGCGTCCAGAGGTTCTGCAAGCTCTCCATGACGACCCAACGGCTGGACACCTCGGTTTTTCCCGCACGCTCGCGAGGATACAAGAAAAATACTACTGGCCTCGCCTCTCTGCCGACGTCGCCCATTACGTAAGGACATGCCGAGACTGTCAGCGACGAAAAACACCGCCGACAAGGCCAGCCGGACTTCTACAGCCGATCGAGCCACCTCGCCGACCGTTCCAGCAGATCGGGATGGACTTACTGGGGCCTTTTCCGACGTCGACGTCCGGGAATAAATGGATCGTCGTAGCTACGGACTACCTCACCCGCTACGCCGAAACAAAAGCCTTGCCCAAAGGCAGTGCCGCCGAGGTAGCCCGATTCTTCGTTGAGAACATCCTCCTGCGTCACGGTGCCCCAGAAGTCCTCATCACCGACAGAGGTACGGCCTTTACGGCTGAACTAACTCAAGCCATCCTGCGCTACAGCCAGACAAGCCATCGCCGGACCACCGCCTACCACCCGCAGACGAATGGCCTCACCGAGCGCCTAAATAAGACCATCGCCGACATGCTGGCAATGTACGTCGACGTCGAACACAAGACGTGGGATGCCATCCTTCCATACGTGACCTTCGCATACAACACGGCCGTGCAAGAAACGACGCACATGGCGCCGTTCAACCTGGTCTACGGAAGGAACCCGGCAACGACGCTTGACGCCATGCTACCAGACGTCGCTGACGAAGAAAATCTCGACGTTGCCACTTATTTGCAGCGTGCCGAAGAAGGTCGACAGCTCGCCCGCCTGCGCATCAAAAACCAGCAGAGGACCGACAGCCGACACTACAATCTGCGACGACGCTACGTCGAGTACCAGCCCGGCGACCGTGTTTGGGTCTGGACTCCGATACGCCGACGAGGACTTAGCGAGAAACTGTTGCGTCGCTATTTCGGACCATATAAGATAATCCGACGTATTGGCGCACTGGACTATGAGGTCGTGCCAGACGGCATTTCGCAATCACAGCGGCGCCGCGCACGACCTGAAGTCATCCATGTGGTGCGTCTTAAACCTTTCTACGCCCGCTGACGACGTTAGGTACTTTGTTACTTTGTTATTGTTTTTTTGTTGTTGTTTATAACGCATTGTTTGGTTTTCGCTTTCGTGCTTGTAGCATCGGGACGATGCTTTTTAAGGGGAGGGTATTGACACGTATACATGTTTATCTTTCACCGGTGGCCGCTTTCCACCGGCTAACAATTGTTAAACGTTATCGCTCGGCGCAGGACGCGCCTGTGTCGGAGGTTTCTAGAACGTTATCGATGCTTCTTTCCGTTGCCTGTTTCCACAGACGCTTATGTTATCTGATTGTGTGACCGACGCGAATTGTCTAGAACTTTCTGGAAGACACGCGGGCATCAGGGATTAATCTAGAACCTTCGATGACTCAGGTATAAAAGCCGACGCGTTTCGCCGCTGATCAGATTTTCGACGATCGCCGACTGTGTTCGCCGCTATCGTTGTGCTTTCAGTGTAGCTTGCTTTTGTGGGCACAGGTTCGCCCAATAAACAACCAGTTTCGTCATACAGTTTTGCGACTGTTTTCTTTACCGTCACTACTACGTGACAGTATTTCCGCCGGTTTATTCAGAACTTCGCCCAACTTGCTCACCCACTCACGTGCCTCCTTCACAAAGACATTCCGTACGTATGGACTACAGAGTGCGAGGACGCGTTTCGTCAGCTGAAGTACTTACTAACCTCTGGGCCAGTCGTGCGCCATTTCGATCCCGAGACCATGACTTAGCTACACACTGATGCTAGCGGTGTGTGCGTTGGCGCCGTCCTCGTTCAACTTCACCATGGGCGCCAGCACGTCGTTGCATACGCAAGTCGGACACTGACGAGAGCGGAACGAAAAACACTGTCACCAAATTGGAATGCCTTGCAGTTGTCTTCGCCATCCAAAAGTTTCGCCCATATCTGCATGGTCGCCATTTCCAGATAGTGATAGACCATCAATCCCTTTGCTGGTTTGTTGGACTGCGGGATACTTCTGGACGGCTGGCACGCTGGGCGTTACGCCTTCAGAAATACTTTTCTGTCGCCTACAAGAGCGGTCGGTGTCATACCGATGCCGACTGCTTGTCTCGCCTTCCGTCACCACACTCCAACGCTAACGACGACGACATCGACGACTATCTTTCCAGCATTACCGAGTTTCCTGACGTCAGTACCTTTAAATGTGAACAACGTCGCGATCCTACAATAATACCCCTATTGGAGGCTGCCCACACACCAGGTCAGACCACGCCGTTCACGCTGTGTTTATAAAAAGAATTACTCTGCTGACGGCGCTTCGTTGCTCCTAGTCGTTCCAGAACGCCTGCGTACTGCGATTCTTCGCGCTATGCATGACGATATAACGTCGGGTCACCAGGGCTTTGCCCGCACGCTTCATCGATTAGGCAAGCGCTTTTATTGGCCGAAGCCATGGAAGAGCACAAGACAATACGTTGCCAGTTGTCCAGGTTGCCAATGTCATAAGAAGCCGGCGACGCCTCCTGCAGGCTTTTTGAAACCAGTGAAACCTCTTGCTTTACCATTTGAAAAAGTTGGGCCGCGATATTGTAGCGATGACTTATGACTTATTTTGGAATAGTCTTATCATCCACCGCTCACGGCCGGCTGATCCCGTTGATAACGCGAGCGGACCGTCGCTCTGTCCACTCACAAAGCGCGATAAGCGCGAAAAGGCATTATTACTTTAAAGGCATCGCTACAAAATACCGGCCTTGGTGTAAACTTGCTGAGCCCTTTTCCCAAGAGCTCTACTGGCCGTCGCTGGATTATTGTGTGCGTCGACTACTTGACGCGCTATACTGAGACTGCGGCGCTTACTTCTGCTACTGCCACCGATGTGTCGTGCTTTGTCCTTCATTCCGTCATGCTGCGCCATGCGTTCCACGTGTTGTGATAAGTGATCTTGGACGGCAATCACCACCGACGTTGTTCAAGATTTGCTGCGCCTTTGCGGTTCTACTTATCGCCATTCAACGCCATACCACCCACAAACTAATAGCCTCACCGAACGCACGAATCGTACTCTCACCAACTTTTTGTCATTGTACAGGCGCTCTCAGAATAATTCGGAACGCCGGACACGCAGAAGCGCGCCGGCGGAGTATGCGCGCAGAAAAGTAGTACCATGGTCTGCGCGTGCGCGGTCTCCCTAGCAAGCAAACGTTGCTCCGTATTGCACCTAGATTCGCGTTGTGTTGCTACAAAACGGTGCCCTATGTGTCCCTTAGCGTTTTGATAAGGGGCGCTGGGTGGGTGGTGTCTGTGACAAGCCGCGTGTGCGGATGCACGCGCGTTGGAGCAGAAGCCGTCGTGCGTGCGTGTTCGTGTGCTTGGATGACTTTTTTCTTTTGCTACTTTGCTTCCTATTTATCATATGAACAGATTATTTCCGGTAGGCGACTGTGACTAACGCTCGCAAAGGACGGTGGTTTCATCTGACGAAACCATGAGCATATCGGTGGCCAGATTGATAAAGAGATACGAATATATTTGAACCATGCCAGTGACACGAAGTTGACCTTTTTCCTATCGAGGCAGCATGCCGAAAAGAGTACCGATCGATGTGCGGAGAAGAATAACTGAGCTCTGGTTACAAGAGAAATCTCAGCGCGAGATATGCCACCTCACAGGGAAGTCTTTAAGCGCGGTCAACCGCATTATCCAGGCATACAGGGATGAAGACGGCCGACTATCAGATGCACCACGAGCCGGAAGACACAGATGCGCGTCGGAAGAATGCGACCTTCTCATTGTTGCTGCAGCAGCCACCGATCCTTTTCAGAGCGCCGGCCAGATTAAGGCAGCACTGAACCTGCAAGCCAGTGAAGAGACAATCAGAAGGCGTGTGCGAGAAGCTGGTCTTCGTGGATTTGTCGCGGCGCAAAAGCCACACTTGACAGATCGACAAAAAGCCCAACGCCTCCAATTTGCCAGGGCATATGAGCACTGGACTAGAGTAGAATGGACGCAAGTGATATTCTCGGATGAATCGACATTTACGTCGCGGTGGGATGAAGAGCGCCGCGTATGGAGACCATACAACTGCAGGTATTTTATTTTCTTTTTGATCTTTGCCACACCAAATCTTCCGGCGCGCAAAAGGGTTTCATCTAGAAAGACCAATATTTATTTTTTCTCATCGTGTAGGTACGAGCCCGGGTATGTTTCTGAGACCTACAGTAGCGGCCGCTGTGCTTTCAACGTGTGGGGAGCAATCAGCACAGAGGGCCTCGGTCCGCTAGTCCGGCTGTCCCCATCGTTCACAGCTGACGCCTACTGTGAAATCCTACCACCTGGTACCATATGCTCTGGACGCCCATTTAAAGATGGCTGCTACTTCTTCCAGCATGACCGGAGCCCGGTGCACACCGCCAGAGCTGTGCAAAATCTGCTTCAAGAGCGTGCCGTTTGTGTCCTTGACTGGCCTCCGAAAGGTGCAGACTTGAATCCGATAGAGAATGTGTGGGGCGCAATGAAGGAAAGTTTGTCCCACATGAATCTGGGAAGTGCCAGTGCTGACGAGCTCTGGCTCGCCATAACCCGAGAGTGGAAGCGCCTTAGTGAGAAGGACTTCGTAGAAGCGCTCTACGAGTGTATGCCACGCCGGCTACAAGCTGCAGTTCGCGTGGACGGCGCATTCACGCGATATTAAAGCTGAGAATAACAATCGATTCTTTTGTTTTTTATGGAAAAATAAACCCAATGTTCTTCCTGATATTTAATTCTGTTTATTTTACATTCCACTCGCACAGCCTCTCTTTCTTAGCGTTGTAGTCTACCGCCGAGCAAATTGTAGTCTACCGCCGAGCAAAAGAAAATAGCTGTCTGCGCCAACAAATAAAGACATGGGATCAAAATGTAAGAATACTCGCTACCAAACAGCCAGATTCCGTAATTGATTGGTGCACAAATATGCGCAGACGTCCTAATGTGATGCGCAAATCAAAGATTGTGGTGTCGTGTAAAGCTTAAGATAGCATCTTTTCGATGGAGGCGAAAATGCCCGAGGGCCGTGTGCTTAGATTTAGGTGCACGTCAATGAGCCCAGGTGGTCGAAATTTCCGTAGCCCTTCACTACGGCATCTCTCAATTTCGTGGTTTTGGGGCGTTAATCCCGAACAATTACGATTATAGTACTCATGCAGTCGCTTCGTCTGCATGAAATTGGACTTGACGAACATGGCGCGTTATTTAATTTCGTGAACTGTTTTATTACCGCGATCACTGAGGCACCTGTAAGGGAGCGGTCGTGTAATAGTCCAAATTGAACTCTTATTACCGAGCTAGTAGTACCATGGATTGAAAGATAACTAAGTAGGAACTAACACTTCGTAGAACAGACAGACATGGTTGAAAAGAAGGCAGGGATGACCTTGTGCCCTTGCCGCTTCAACCTCAAGTAGTATCCCAGAATGAATGCAGATAATGACGAGAACACGCCGCAAGGAATCGAATTGAGGTGCGCAGTACGATACAGGGTCTGGTCCGTCCAGCCCATCTTGTCATAATGCTAAAGGGCACCTAGCGCTACCCATTTGGTGCAAGACAACGCCAATCGAGATGCACTAGGGAGCGAAACTAGCTCGCTAGGGAGGCCGCGCATGCGCACACCTTGCGTGCATTTATCCGCCGGTGCGCTCCGCCGGTGAGCGGCTGCGTGCTCGTTGTTCCGAATTATTCTGGGAGCGCCTGTACGTCTCGGCTGATCACAAGAATTGGGATACCGTGCTGCCCTTGATCACGTACGCATACAATACAGCCTAGCACGCAGTAAACGGGTATGGGCCTTTCTATCTTTTGTATGCTCGCAGTCCCCAAAGTTTCTTGGACACAATTTTGCCACTCACAGTGAACGAAGACACATGCATTGCACAACCATTGTGTCCTGCCGAAGAAGCGCGTCGGCTTGCTCGCCTACGAACACTTTCTTCGCAAGTTTCAATCAAGGCACGCTATGACGCCCAGCATATACCTGTCACTTTCGCTCCAGGCGATCAGGTTTTACGGTGGATACCTCTACGGAAGAAAGGCTTGTATCGCAAGTTTATCTCAACGTATAGCGGTCCATTCGTGGTATTAACCAATTAAGTGACGCCAACTACGTCATAGCAAAACTGACCTCCAGTAATCGCCGGTCGTGGAAGACACAAGTGGTTCATGTGGCCCGCCTGAAGCCCTATCATCATAGGGTTCCCGAGTCAAGCGGTACCAACCATGTGGTTCCCTAACTCGCTCGGCGAGCTTCGTCTGCGCAGAGGAGGATGCTACGCTGTGCGGTGGAGCCGAAGAAGAACTTGAAGAGCTGCGCGTGTGTTAGATAATGCCTGACTGCCTGCGATCCCGGCTCTATGCCCCCTCGATCATCTTGTAAATAAACCCATCTCATCCGTAACAATACTATAATTGACTTTATTGTAGTCTCTAATTTGTTTAGTGGTAAAAGCAGAGGACACTGACGGAATATTAACAGTCACTTCGAGGAGGTGGTGATCACTAAATTCATCTAAGTTATATGTGCGACAGTTCCTGGTGCTGTTGTTAAGATGAGATCTAAAATATTTGAATAGCGGGTCGGTTGATTATCCACTTGGAATAGGTTATAATCTAATGATAAATCAATAAATCTTGTGCACATGTGACAAGTTGAGGATAGCTTAGCCCCGTCATTACAGGGGTGATTGAAATCGCCAAATAGATACGTAATATCTGCCTGATAGAGTCCAATTACCTCATTTATACTGTCACGTAATGCCTTTAGAAAGGAAATATCAGAATGCGGCGCGCGGTAACCGTTACCTAACAATACTTTCATGGGTGATACCGAGCAAGCCACCCAAATGATTTCTATGTTAGAATTTGTTTTAACAGCAAAAGAAGTGATAGCTCTTTTAATCATCATCATAACACCGCTTCCTCTTGTTAGTGCGATCGCACCTGTATTTGTTGTAAGCGGTGTTACCAGGAAAAAATTTGTCATCGGAGATATCAGAATGCAACCAAGTTTCAGTGAAAATGAGGGCATCAGAATTACAATCATCAAGAAAAGAAGAAACAAGTTCGCGCTTTGACATTGTACTACGGCTGTTAGCAAACGATAATGACAATGACGGCGAGGTGATCGTGATGTTGCGCGTATTTGAAACCTGTCTGAGCTATCTATTGATCATGACAATTGCATCAGTTGCGACAGTGTACACATACGCTTCAGAGTGAATGCGTAATCGGTCGACAGTCCACCTAAATGGCCTTTTCTTGGTCTTTGCGACACTAATCAATTTCTGCCTGGCTTGTCGCGTCGCAGGCGAAAAGTCCTCGGGGATAGAAAACGTTGATTCCTTTAGCTTAGACGTTGAAGACAAGATACGTTCTTTATCCTTAAAAAAGCTAACCTCTGCCATTATGGGCCTGCTCTTTTCCTGCGCATATTTACCTAAACGGTGCACGCGCTCAAACTGTTGGGTTGTTGGAGTAAAGCCCAGTTTTTCTTATCAAAACTTGATAACCTTCTGCTCAGAAGCGGCTCAATCTTCTGAAGTATCATCATCGATTCCATAAAACAAGAGATTGGAACGACGTAGTTCAGCGTCGTTACAGCTTGAAGACCGTCAATTGTTGGGAAACATCGCGCATAGCTTGAGCATTTGTCCCGGTCGCAGCTGTGTGATTCGTAGCCATGGCCGATTTTAATTCCATAACCTTTGCATTCAACAACTTCATTTTCTTCTGCTAACTCCTTTCGTATCTCTGAATTCCTCGAGTAAAGCAGCCTGACCATCTTCCAGCTTAGGAAAGACCTATAGAGCCT
The DNA here is from genome assembly GCF_013339745.2 of Dermacentor silvarum. NCBI lineage: Eukaryota > Metazoa > Arthropoda > Arachnida > Ixodida > Ixodidae > Dermacentor > Dermacentor silvarum. The sequence goes on from NC_051163.1 coordinate 132,903,961, forward strand.
GGGCAAATGCATCAGCTTCTGCCCTGGACATAGTTCCAGGGTTTGGCTCAACGTCTCCAGTAAGCATCAGCAAAATGGCAGATAAAGCGCTTTCAGTGTTGGAATGGAATCACAAGAACCGCATAAACAATCCACAAAGCTCTACTGGGTATGACACCGCGCATTAACAGTAGTTATTGCTTTTAACACAGGCCGCATTATTCATGTAACTAACGTGCAACATGATCCAACGTGAGCGCGCCATGCCTGAGGCGACGTCATGCCCAACGAGCACCGTCGATGGCTGGCTTTGATGGCTTCCGCAGGCTGTGTCGAGCATGGAGGTAAAAAATACTAGGAGGGAGCGTCACGTGATTTCGCTAGCCTCGGCAAGCCAACCTCCTCTGAAGCCGCCCCTCCCTCTCTCAGGGGCCCCGTGCGCGGTGCCTTTTGGGTAGGAATAGGCCCACAAGGTTGCCGGAGCATTCGTGATTGTTTGGTACGTGGTAACGTTTAGTGGCGCCTGCCGTCACAGGCTTGGAGGCCCGTATGCGGGTGGTGGTTTTCAGCTACTGCGCGCGTCGTTCTTCGCTTCAAATGCAATGCCTTGAAACGTGGAGCAAGACTGGGGCGCCTGACTCATGAAGGCAGAAAATTTTCAAGGCGTCACTTGCGCTTACCACCGCGGTAAGTGGAGTGGCCAGCGCTCGCGGCTCGAAACCCGTCGAGACGCCCGAGTGTGGTCTATTTTAACACGAAAGTGTTTTATTCCGGGGTCCACCAAGACTTCACTGACGTATTTCCGTCACGGAAATACGTCATAGAACATAATACAAAGAAAGAAACCAGAAGAAAAAGTTCCACAAACATGCAAAATTTGGGAATCGAACCCACGACCTCTCGGTCCGCGACGATAGATCGCCGAGCGTTTAACCCATTGCGCCACAAACGCATTCGCAGAGAGCTACACAGACGCGCCTTATATATCTAACACTCCTCCGTGTACCCGCGCTCTTGCTCGGGGCGGTGCCGCCGCCTATGAGCAGAAAAGAGAAGTACTGCATTATGACACTAAAGCCCGGGATACATGGAGCGAACTTTCTCGACGAACTTCACGCGTCAAGTAACGACGCGGCGACACGACGCAGGATGTTTGCTGTGTTGCAATACATGCGGCGAACGCCGCCGCGCGTTGGCCGCCGTGTTGGCGGCGGTCCCGGCCGCCCGCTTCGAACTGAATTTGGCGTTGTCCTTGTAGAATTCACTTAGTTGGAAGCAAATGACTGCGTAAACGGCTTTCGCTTAGTCTCAGGCCGCTTCGACGACAGAGTATTATGGATAACCTTGAGTAGTTTTCGAGATCGCTTCTCGTTTCGAACGCGTCTAAGCCTAGCGAAAGAAATATCCGATGCCAACGCCATCTATCGGGGAAGTCGGGAGATAGGCATGACGACAGCATGTGGCCTCTGAGATCAGAAGATTTCTGTTGAAGGTTGTTGTAGAGAGCTTGCACTGCTTGTCTGTTTCCTCGCAGATCAGCGGATATGGGATGTACAAATACAACGCGATTCCTGAGAGATCATACTAGGAACTACTCAATCGGTGCAGAGACATGCAGACACGGCAACACCAACGCGATTGCAGACGACGCGAAAAGGCGCGCGCGCGCGAAACACCAGCATGCATTGCGACCGGAACTAGTGCCTCCTGATTGGCTGTCGTCCACCGCTGCGCGCTAGACGCTTCCGGCGGCGGCGTTCGCCCGACGAAAATGTTTGGACAGGCAGATCGGCTGCGGACGGCAAATTTCTTGACGCCGGCCGTCGGACGTTCGCCGCCCGACGAAGTTCTTCGCTCGGACGCCGGTTATTCGCTCCATGTATTCCGGCCTTAACGCGCACCGACAGTGAACGCTTCGGTGGTCTCAGTACTACGACGCCTCGATGCCAGCATTCGAAGGGACGCTGGCATCAAGAAGCACTACCAACGCCACCTAGGTGGCGTTCACCGTACTCAGCACAGCGGAGCGTGGCCTCCGCAATTAGCTCTGAAAATGTTTCTGAAGTTGATCGCGGAGGCTGCAATTACGACGCGCTGTACGCGCTGATTTGACTCGGTGACGATTCAGTTACGTGCTTTGTCTTGCGCGTTGTATTAGTGTGTCAGTTACGTGCTTCGTCTTTCGCGTTGTGCTAGCGTGTGCAGCGTAGTGCAGCTTCCATATGCACGACGGTTGCTCATGGTCATCGACGTTGGTAGTCGTGATGGAGGAGACGTGCCACCAGGCGTCAGCGTGGGTGCATCAACGCCTAAGGGCGCTTTAGCCACAAAACACCAATAGACATTATATATCAATGTGCAATAAACATTACACTACTTCTGTGAAGACACGTTTCACTTTCGTGTTCTATACCGATTCCTATATAAGAGGGATCAACCACATTTTTTTTCCACGTACTCAAGTTTCGTCAAATCAGCCGTTGTGCACCTTAAGCTGTGGTGCGTATTATCCTGCTAATTTTTCTTCCCGCTGTTTTGCACCTAGAAAGAAACGAGATGTGTTGAGGGACACTTTTTTTGTCGCATTTTCGCTTAATAAAAGGCTGGTGTGCGCGTTTTATTTTGAGAGAAGTAATTTTTGTCACGCTGTCTTTCACCTAGGAAGAAACGAGATGTCTTGAGGGACACTTTTTTGTCGCATTTTCGCCTAATAAAAGGCTCTGGTGTGCGTGTTTTATTTTGAGAGAAATAAATTGCATTAGCCTGCATTCTAAACGCCGAAGCGGTCGCCATTTATTCAGATTTACGTGCACTATTTTCTAAGATTGTGTGGTGCGACGACGCTGTTGAGACGCGCCTCGGGCATCCATTTTCGTTATATAATAAAGCAAATGGACGGAATTTGTGCATTATCTAGAGTTTATTCAGCTGTTTTCGAATGCGACTATAGCTCCACAGCATAATTATGTCCTAGAGTCAAACACTGCCAGGGGAACCATTCTTCCTCTGCTAGTGTGAAACGGCATGAAAACTGAATACATAGCGGCAAGAGAAAAATGGCAGCATTCATTTGCACTTGTGGATTCATTGTGTTGCTGGTGTACTTGTATTATGGGAAGCACATTTTTATGACAACAGTAATTGTTTCATTGTTTATTCAATGTTTATTGCACCTATAGGAGCCAGAAGATTTCACACAAATTCAGAAGGAAGCCACATTTATAATTTAAAAGTAGATTGCAAAGATAATATACAAAAGCAAATTATAAACAGCAAGTAGGAAAACTTATTGTGCCACTGCTCTTCAGTGTCAGCATTAGCATACTTGTATGCCACAGGACAATTGTACAATTATGTTATACAAAGTAAACTATATCATACATAATATTGATAGCTTTAATAAAACTGGTCAATGGGATCAGCTGGCCTTGAATGTAGCTGCAGTTTTGCTTACAATGCCTTGTATGCAACGCCTTCAATACAGGGCTATAATGGTATAATATTTATATCTGTGTTGCACTCACAAATAGCGAGAGGCTTCGGTGATTGCGCTTGTCAGAAAAATAAGCAATACATATGCAGAAATCGAAAAAAAAAGAGTGGTAGTTCACAAAGTCAAAGTTGAAAGAATTGATGTGAGGTCAGACCCACAAACGAAGTATTTCAACTTTAAAATACAATGCATTTTGCTGCAACTAAAATATATTAAAAACATATGTTGTATCAAATACCTTGAAAAATATTAGCACTGTCCAAGCTGAGCCAACACACAGCAAAATTAAGAGGGGACGGCTCTATTACAATGTGAACCTCAAATAAATGCGCATTTCATGGTATTTAAAACACTCATTGAGTGGTATACACCAAATGTTCGTGGTTACAGTGAATCTGGCATCATAAAACGCTATTGTAAAGCAAGTACGAAGTGAGCACATTAAATTATTTTGAAAATAGTAAAACCAACAGTATTCCATGTGACATAGGGAAATTTCCACAAAGGTCAGGTAAAAGACATACAGCGTCAAACTTTCAAAAAAAAACACTCTCATCCTCAAGAGCATACTTAGCTCACACATAATCCATTGAGAGCATTCACAGCATGTCCATGTCATCACAGAGTTTGCTCTAGTGAAAGGTAGGCTAGCTAACCTACTGCTATTGTCCCCACTGATTAGCTTGGGCTGAACAGAACAATTGTTTAAGCTGTAAAGCGGTGTACTGAACAGTTCAGATGGTAGCGTCTGTTCGTAATCGAAAAAGGAAGGTGACGCAGAGCAGGAACAGCTGGTTGCACGAACGGCTCCCACTCGTGCTAAGCACTGGCGATCCGGCTGGCCTACTGGTTGCACTGCAGGCATTGAACAGTCGATCTGGCTGGCCTTGTCCGTGTGCTCTTCTTCTTCATTACAATTACCCCCGGTCCAAAAGCGGAGCCATCCTGGCGACTTACGACGTGGAGACGAGCGGTTCATAGTGTAGGAGGAACGTGACGGCGGCTGTACGAGCCGTGCCGTCGTCCCTGATAAGAAGGGCGAAGGCGGTGAGCCGAGCGACGGGGCTGCGACGACTAGCGTGGCTGGCTTTTAGAACGACATGCGCGTGCCGAGATTGCGCTTCGAGCACGCGCTGCGCTTTATTTTTTTTTTTCTTCGACAGCCGGCGCTGAGGCACCGGCTGAGAGCGCCGACCAAAGCGCCCCGCGTTGCGGCGTCGGTGGGCGCTACAGGGCCCCCCGCCCAGACGGAACGACGAATAAACAAGTTTTTCCGAGTGCAAGAAAGTTCAGTGAGCAGTCCAAGTAGTGCGAGTCCGTGGGAGGCTGAAGGGACTAGCAAATCCCTCTGGTGGACGAGGTTGCGAGTGGCGCTGCGGACGCACGGTACACAGCACGCCGGCACGGACAGGGTGAACGCAGACGCCTCTGCAGCAGTTGACGCAAGCCGTGTGAAACGAACGGTGACCGGGCGCAGTCATTGGTGGGCACGACAAGCCGCTAGCACGGTCGTCACGCGCTCGCAGATGCGTCAGCTCTGCTGGATGTGGCTTAAGCACGCGCTTGTCAGGGTTTGCCCTACCCATCGTAGAGGTCGCAAGCTGCAAACATCTGCGCGCGACACCACCCGAGTCAAGAGAAGAGGGTCCGGGACCCGCGGGCCGGAGTCTTGGTCTTGCCACGGTCAACGGCCTTGGACGGGATTGGCGCTCGTGACAGCCAGGAAGGCGTCGTCGGACGACGCTCGATGATGGCACCGGTGTGGGTAGTCGAAAATCTGGGACAGCCGGAGCAGAAGCAGCCGAGTCATGTGGCCTGGAGATATCCAACGTGGGCACGACGCGAAGGACAGGATGAGACGGTGGACGCGACACTGCATCGCGGCTCGCGTCGCGGGATGATGGTGTCAGTCTAGCTGCCCTATCCTCGTCGCGCGACGATTGTGCACAGCCCCCAACGTCTGACTTGGCAAAGTGGTCGCCAGAAGGGCCCAATGGCAAGTCGGTCGAATGAGAGGACGGGCAGCGAAGGGCAGGGCCGAAGATTACAGCTGCTGTGTCGCTCTCGATGGCTTGTAGGTGCCGCGGTGTATCGACAGTTGGCAAGGTCGCAGGCAGCGGAGACGGCACGGGGCAGGGCTCTTGCGTTGACCCGGAGGCTCGCTCAGCCGGCAGCGTAGACAAATCGGGTGAAGCGTTGGTCGGGGACCGAATAGCAGGAGCGACGTCGTTGGCGCCAGACCCGATGGTGTGCGGCACAGGAGCCGGGGTCGGGTCAGTGATGGCACCACTGTCGCGTATCATCGTTGGAGGCGAGCAAGGCGATGACGTGGCCGGTATCGCGGTCGTGTCGATACCCTTGGTGACGCCATTATGCGCGTACTCGCACGAAAGAGACCCCTGGAGAGAGACGGAGGCCGGGGACTGTGCGGTAGCACATCGGGTGGTCGCCGAGACGGTATCGGGGCAAGTCGAGGGAGGAAGGCTTGCCTGATGGTGGCTAACGGGCGCAGGAGCAGACGCGTATGGTGCTGGCGGTGAGGGCGCCGGCAGAGATGACTCGCGCACCGCGCGGTCTACCTCTGGAAGAGGGTGGTAGACAGCACCGAAGAAGTCGAGCACGCGCTGCCGCAGTTCGTCGTACGGGCGCGGGCTAGGCGATGGAACGCCGAGGTGGAGCTGGAGACCAAGCGGCAGGACGTCGAGGAGTACCGCGTGCTTGAACTCCTGGATCCAGATGTGGTTAAGGTCCAGAGCCGCCTCGAACTGAGCGAACCATGCGCCGACGTAGCTGGACGAGAACGGCGGCAGTGGTGGGTCGAACTGCGGCTCCGGCCAGTGAGCCATGGCAGTGTGTCGCTCGGTGGAACGCGCGTTCTCCCGGGTCATCAATGTAGGAGGAACGTGACGGCGGCTGTACGAGCCGTGCCGTCGTCCCTGATCAGAAGGGCGAAGGCGGTGAGCCGAGCGACGGGGCTGCGACGACCAGCGTGGCTGGCTTTTAGAACGACACTGCGCGTGCCGAGCTTGCGCTTCGAGCACGCGCTGCGCTTTATTTTTTCTCTTCGACAGCCGGCGCTGAGGCACCGGCTGAGAGCGCCGACCAAAGCGCCCCGCGTTGCGGCGTCGGTGGGCGCTACAATAGAATGGTTTCAGGCGGTGAACGTGGACAATATCCCGTCCACGGCGGCGCTTGTCGGATGTCGGTGTAAGCGGCTCTATGACATAGTTGACCGGAGAGGTGCGTTCGACGATGCGGAATGGTCCATCATACTTCGAGAGAAGTTTTGTCGAAAGTCCAGGCTTGGTATAAGGCACGGACAACAAGACAAGTGTGCCGGGAGCAAAGTTCGGATTCGTAGCGTCGCCATCGCGGTTGTCTTTTTGTCGTTGTTGGTCGTCGGAGGTGAAATGACGGGCTAATTGACGGCATTCCTCGGCGTATCGGGCGACGGCTGATATACGGGAGCACACTCTGACGTGTCTGGTGTATAAGGCAAAACCGTAACGATGGTATGGGATGGATCGCGACCGTAGAGGAGGAAGTACGGGGAAAATCCCGTAGTACTTTGGGTAGCCGTATTGTATGCGTAAGTGACAAATGGGAGGATGATGTCCCAGTTTGTATGCTCCGATGAAACGTACGTGGCGAGCATATCACCAAGGGTTCGATTGAAGCGCTCCGTAAGCCCGTTAGTTTGAGGATGGTACGCCGTAGTGGTCCGGTGAACTATGCGGCATTGAGCAAGCAGAGCTTCAGCCACCTGCGACAAAAACACGCCGCCTCTATCGCTCAGCAGTTCCCGAGGCGGGCCATGACGAAGAATGAAACGATGGAGCAGAAAGGATGCAACGTCACTGGCGGTTGCTGCAGGTAGAGCGGCGGTTTCGGCATAGCGTGTAAGGTGATCAACCGCTACAATAATCCATCGTTTGCCAGCCGGTGTTAGTGGTAGCGGCCCGTACAGGTCAATTCCCACACGGTCGAAGGCACGAGCAGGGCACGGAAGCGGCTGTAATAAACCGTGGGCCGGATGAGGCGGAAATTTGCGGCGTTGGCATTGCGGGCACGAGCGGACAAACTTTTGGACAAAAGTAAACATTCCTCGCCAGTGGTAACGTTGCCGCAAGCGCTCATACGTCTTCAAAACGCCAGCGTGTGCACATTGTGGGTCATTATGGAAAGATGCGCACATGTCGGAACGCAAGGACCTGGGGATAACCAGGAGCCACTTGCGACCATCGGGCTGGTAGTTGCGTCGATACAAGAGGTTATCCCGGACAGCAAAATGGGCAGCCAGGCGACGCAGGGAGTGGGAGATGGGAGATGCTGGCGAGCCAGAAAGGAGATCCAAAAGAGAGGCCACCCAAGGATCCTTGCGCTGTTCTGATGCGAAGGTGTCGATGTGGACCGACGACACCGTCTCAGAGTTGGAGTGGGAGGCAGTGTCGGCTGGCAGCGGAGAGCGGGACGGAGCGTCAGCGTCAGTGTGCTTGCGGCCTGAGCGCTAGATGACGTGTATGTCGTAGTCTTGAATGCGAAGAGCCCAGCGGGCAAGGCGTCCAGACGGGTCTTTTAAAGAGGATAACCAACAAAGGGCGTGATGGTCAGTAACCACATTGAAAGGTCTGCCGTATAAATAAGGGCGCAACTTCCCGAGTGCCCAAACGATGGCCAGGCATTCTTTTTCTGTGACGCTGTAATTGCGTTCCGCTTTGGTCAGCGCACGACTGGCGTAAGCAACGACGTACTCGGAGTAGCCAGGCTTGCGCTGCGCAAGGACAGCACTAAGGCCAATACCACTGGCATCGGAATGCACTTCAGTTGGGGCGGTGGGGTCGTAGTGTCGCAGTATAGGCGGAGACGTCAGGAGACAGCGTAAGGTCACGAACGCGGTGTCGCATGCAGGAGACCAGGAGGATAGGTCGTTGGTGCCACTTAAGAGTTGTGTCAGAGGTGATATCATCGAGGCAAAGTTGCGCACAAAGCGTCGGAAGTAAGAACAGAGGCCGATGAAGGCGCGGAGTTCTTTGAGTGTGTTAGGTTTAGGAAACTCTGCCACAGCGCGAAGTTTTGAAGGGTCGGGGCAAATGCCGTCTTGGGATACGACGTGACCTAGAATCATGAGCTTCCGCGCGGCGAACTGGCGCTTTTTCAAGTTCAGTTGCAAGCCTGCGTTGGTCAAGGACGTCAACACTTGCCTAAGGCGGAGAAGATGCGTGCTGAAATCAAGGGCGAACACAACGATGTCGTCGAGGTAGCATAAACACGTGCTCCATCTTAGGCCACGCAATATATTGTCCATAATTCGCTCAAACGTAGCAGGAGCATTGCATAGGCCAAATGGCATCACATTAAATTCGTATAAACCATCTGGAGTAATGAATGCGGTTTTAGGGCGATCAACTGCTGACATCGGGACCTGCCAGTAGCCCGAGCGTAAATCCAACGAAGAGAAGAATTCAGCGCCTTGCAAGCTGTCCAGAGCGTCGTCAATGCGCGGTAGAGGGTACACGTCTTTTCGCGTTATCTTCTTAAGACAGCGATAATCGACGCAGAACCGAATGGAACCATCTTTTTTTGTGACGAGAACCACCGGTGATGCCCACGCGCTATGGGAAGGTCGAATGACGCCGAGCTGAAGCATGTCGTCGACGTGCTCACTGATCACCTGACGCTCCTTGGCTGAGATGCGGTACGGGCGCTGCCGCAATTGCGCGTTGGAGCCAGTGTCGATGTGGTGGCTGATGGTTGACGTGCGGCCCAGAGTAGGCTGAGCGACACCAAAAGAAGAACGAAACTGGGCAAGCAGGTGAAGAAGCTGGGAGCGCTGCTCGGAAGTAAGGTCGTCGGCAATGAAAGGTGTGAATAAGTCAGGTGATGGCGGAGCAGAAGTGGAAAGTGCACAGAAGTCAGTGAGCTCTGCATGCGAAGCATCCGGCACGTCGGTAATAAACATGTCACCAAGAGGCTGAACACGGCCAAGTGCTTCGCCGCAAACAGCCTTCAGGGCTGTAGGAAGGGGATTGCAGACAACGATGGAGCTGAAACCGGCAGAAATGTCAAGCGTGGCGCAGGGGAGGGGAACATCTTAGCGGGTTATGAATAGTTCCGAAGGAGTGAAGAAGACAACGCCTTCAGAGACAGCGCCACAAAAGACGGGAACGACAGCAGAAGAGTACGGCGGTATGGCGATGTCTTCCCGAAGGACTAGCTTAGCGGGAAGACAAGTGGCGTCGACGAGGGGCACGTCACACAGAGGCGATAATTCGACTTCAGCACGGGCACAGTTGATGCCAGCGTTATTTCGCGAAAGAAAGTCCCACCCGAGTATCACGTCGTGAGAGCATGACTGCAGAACCACAAACTCCACAATATAGAGAACGCCCTGAATAATAACTCTAGCTGTGCATGCTGCTGAAGGCCGAACTTGCTGGGCGCTTGCTGTGCGTAGAGAAAGCCCAGAAAGTGGCGTCGTAACTTTTCGTCAAGCGCGAGAGAGGCGTTCGTTTAGGACAGACACGGCTGCTCCAGTATCAATTAGCGCAACGGTAGAGACGCCGTCAACAGTAAGGTCGACAACGTTCGCAGGCGACAATGGAGGACTTGTACAGATCGATATGGCGACGCAGTTCCTGCCTCCTGAACTGCGGCGCTTAGTTTTCCTCTTGCGTGGGTGAAGGGCGCCGACGCATCGGGAACAACGAGCGGCGACGCGGGGAAGGTGAACGACGTGTAAGGACCGGGCGCTCGGCTGGTGGCCTGGTCGACTGCCGACTAAAAGAAGTGTCATGGAAAGGTTGCACGTCGGCGTAGGGAGGCGACTGCGCAAAGCCATCAGAGTGCAGCATGCGGCGGCGGCAGAGTCGTGCAACATGGCCGGGAATACCGCAGGCATAACATATGGGCCTGCTGTCTTGCGTACGCCAAGGATTAGCAAAGGCAGGAGGAGGTCGATGAACGGGATGATGAACGGGTGGTAGCGGCCGTGGATGTAGCGCAACGAGTGGTTGACGAGGAGGCTGCGCGGCCACGGATGTGTAAGTGGCGCTGCGACAGGGGACTGCTGATGCTGCATTGGGAGAGCCTCAGCAACTTGGTCTTCAATAACCCGCCGGAGCGTCGGAGCGAGCTGTGTAGGAGGCTGTTGCGGCAGCGGCTGCTGTTGGGGTAGCTCAGCGAAGGGTACTAGAGAAAGCTGTCGTGCAACTTCGAGCCACAGGCACCCAAGCTGACACCCTGCCTGGGTCAGCAGAGTAACCATGTTCCTGTAAAATTGCTTCTGTGAGTGGTTCACTGGCTGCAGGGCTTCTCTATGAGGGGCCGTGAGGTTAATTACATTGATGGAGTATGGTTTTTTCAGAGGAGCGTACAAAGAGAATTTCGATGTGCTGCAACAGAAAGCAATTTCCGCCATCAATGTCCTTGACCTCATTGAGTACTATCAGATGCTTCAATGCTGCGGCTAACTGGTTTGCTGTTGAGTTGTCATTGCAGCCCCCAAATGATTTTATTGCAGCAAAAAGTAACTGAAGGTGGTCCTGACTGAGCTTGGAAGTCACAAGGTATGCCAATAGGCCATTTTCTGTAACCAAGTGGTTGTATGGACGGTTGTTGAAGCACACCACAAAGCGAATGAAGCCTGTCTTTTGGTTGGTCCCTGTCATTAGTTTACTAGCTGCAGACTCCCTAAGCAAGTAAAAGTAGGCCATCAGTTCTTTGACATACGCAGTGACAGGAGCCACATTTTCAGGACACAGTGGTCTTTTCAATTCTTCTTGCCTTGGATGAACTTGAAATTGCTGACCGTGCAAACGAAACACCAGATGCACAGTTGAAGCTAAAACCCTGGACTAATAGCGACACCATTGGCTTCATTTAAAATTTAAGCCCAATAATGACCAGCAAGCAGGACATCGTTAGGGAGATCAGTGGCTGTGGCTATATACTGTATTTTTTATCTACTGTCACAAAAATGCTGATAAAGCTTACCAGCAGAGTTGTCATGATATAAATTTTATTACTGTTGTAAATGTTGGAGCCTAGCAAAGGTGTTAATTATGTGTGTAATGAGAGGACATGGCTGAAGTATAATTCAGAGAAGGAGTGTTTTTAACACGAAAGTGTTTTATTCCGGGGTCCACCAAGACTTCACTGACGTATTTCCGTCACGGAAATACGTCATAGAACATAATACAAAGAAAGAAACCAGAAGAAAAAGTTCCACAAACATGCAAAATTTGGGAATCGAACCCACGACCTCTCGGTCCGCGACGATAGATCGCCGAGCGTTTAACCCATTGCGCCACAAACGCATTCGCAGAGAGCTACACAGACGCGCCTTATATATCTAACACTCCTCCGTGTACCCGCGCTCTTGCTCGGGGCGGTGCCGCCGCCTATGAGCAGAAAAGAGAAGTACTGCATTATGACACTAAAGCCCGGGATACATGGAGCGAACTTTCTCGACGAACTTCACGCGTCAAGTAACGACGCGGCGACACGACGCAGGATGTTTGCTGTGTTGCAATACATGCGGCGAACGCCGCCGCGCGTTGGCCGCCGTGTTGGCGGCGGTCCCGGCCGCCCGCTTCGAACTGAATTTGGCGTTGTCCTTGTAGAATTCACTTAGTTGGAAGCAAATGACTGCGTAAACGGCTTTCGCTTAGTCTCAGGCCGCTTCGACGACAGAGTATTATGGATAACCTTGAGTAGTTTTCGAGATCGCTTCTCGTTTCGAACGCGTCTAAGCCTAGCGAAAGAAATATCCGATGCCAACGCCATCTATCGGGGAAGTCGGGAGATAGGCATGACGACAGCATGTGGCCTCTGAGATCAGAAGATTTCTGTTGAAGGTTGTTGTAGAGAGCTTGCACTGCTTGTCTGTTTCCTCGCAGATCAGCGGATATGGGATGTACAAATACAACGCGATTCCTGAGAGATCATACTAGGAACTACTCAATCGGTGCAGAGACATGCAGACACGGCAACACCAACGCGATTGCAGACGACGCGAAAAGGCGCGCGCGCGCGAAACACCAGCATGCATTGCGACCGGAACTAGTGCCTCCTGATTGGCTGTCGTCCACCGCTGCGCGCTAGACGCTTCCGGCGGCGGCGTTCGCCCGACGAAAATGTTTGGACAGGCAGATCGGCTGCGGACGGCAAATTTCTTGACGCCGGCCGTCGGACGTTCGCCGCCCGACGAAGTTCTTCGCTCGGACGCCGGTTATTCGCTCCATGTATTCCGGCCTTAACGCGCACCGACAGTGAACGCTTCGGTGGTCTCAGTACTACGACGCCTCGATGCCAGCATTCGAAGGGACGCTGGCATCAAGAAGCACTACCAACGCCACCTAGGTGGCGTTCACCGTACTCAGCACAGCGGAGCGTGGCCTCCGCAATTAGCTCTGAAAATGTTTCTGAAGTTGATCGCGGAGGCTGCAATTACGACGCGCTGTACGCGCTGATTTGACTCGGTGACGATTCAGTTACGTGCTTTGTCTTGCGCGTTGTATTAGTGTGTCAGTTACGTGCTTCGTCTTTCGCGTTGTGCTAGCGTGTGCAGCGTAGTGCAGCTTCCATATGCACGACGGTTGCTCATGGTCATCGACGTTGGTAGTCGTGATGGAGGAGACGTGCCACCAGGCGTCAGCGTGGGTGCATCAACGCCTAAGGGCGCTTTAGCCACAAAACACCAATAGACATTATATATCAATGTGCAATAAACATTACACTACTTCTGTGAAGACACGTTTCACTTTCGTGTTCTATACCGTTTTTTTCTTATTCCAACTTTACTGAAAAAAAGTAGTTTTTCATTTTACATAACACTGCTTTGCTGCAGTTTGTTTGATTTTCCTTATCTTGTTCTTATCCTAAATTGACTAAAATGAGGTTATGATGTAGCATATATGGCTTTCATTCATTAGCACTTGCTTTTGCCAGTGTTAACAATAAAATTTGAACGCAGTGTGCTTGTCACCTGTGTCAAAAAAGGGCTGTTATGTAGCCAATGATAGGTTGAACAGTTTTATCTTTCTCTTCATTCTGAGCATTACTAATAGATCTTTTAAATCTGTTGAAAACATCTTACAAAAGGCTGTATGACAGTCTCACATGCATTTTTGAAACTGAAATAATCACTTTAAAGGTGAAATACAAAATATGTATTACAGGGAAACACCAGATTTTTGCAACGCAGATCAGAACATGAATGAACCAAGGCAGACATGTGAGAAAATGTCTTAAGCAAGCTCTGTGATCATTGCGACAATCAAATATACTAGGACATGTTGGATTTCGGAAGGCTCATCAGCGATGACTGAATCAGTCAAGGACGCGTAGCAGATGTAGCAGTACCCTCTGCTAGCACGTCAATCAGGCAAGCCCTCAGAGATGTCCAAATCCATTGTGGCTTGAGAGAGACCTGCCTCAATATAAGAAAAGCATATTTCACTTCAGGAATGGTGGGGACATCTACCACAGTCATGAAAAAGGTATGATCAAACTGGAAACATGCATTATGGCTGCATACAGCTGTGCATCAACTTACTGGCTCAACTTACTGGCTCAACTTGATGCTGTTATGTTTCCGTGGATGTAGCTACTTCACTTTAAGGCTAACTCATTGCTATGGCATCGTCCTTATCATGCGTCTGCAGTTAAAGTACACCCACCAGATATTTTTAAGGTCCAACAATAACATTTGCTGTGGAATGCATTTATACAACCTTTGCAGAGTCATGCAAAAGACCTCGCATGATCTGTGCATGCTTTCCCTACACACTGCATCTTCTTGTGTAGAAAACTGTTTGATCTAAGTGTGCTTGTAAAATACTCATACAGCTAATTGAATCTCGGGGAAAATGGAGCTGAAGTAACTTTGCAGTGCATGTTTCACACAAAAATATCAGATATAGCTGTAACACATACATAATGTAATGTAATGCCCCCTCTGTAATGCCTCAAGGCCTTCAGGGTACTACTAATAAATGAATGAAAATGATATTCACTCCTGTAATTTAAAGTAAAACTGCGTTATTTCATCTGAACTGTCATTTACCTGTTGTTTAAAATGTCAATTGCCAACATCATATCTTCTGAAAAAAAGAAACTGATATTTAGCCTCAACATGGGGAGTCATTGAAATTTTGCAACATGATGTTTGAACTTTGCACTCACAAGCCGAGTTACTATGAGCAGAATTATTTTCTACAAAATTATTGTTCTTGGCGACTATTGCAAAACTTGGTATGTTATGTGAAGACTAATCTTTCATGGTTTTTTCAATTAATTAGTTTTATTGCAATTTTGATTGTTTTCAGCCAAAAGAAATACATACAAAATTCAGTCAATAATAATTTTTATAGCAGGAAATGTAATTCTTCGACAATAAATAGCTTCACATCGTGGGCTTTTTAGGAGTGTACGCTAGCTGATAAAAGTACTTTAAGGAGAAATAAATGTTTAACACTTAGTGGAAATTACGACAAAGTTAGAAAAACAATGGCTTTAAAAGTATTGCATCACTATTTCGTCAGTTATAATTCACACGAGCACGTAGTCACTAACGATCGCGAATATTGGAGTTCCATTTTCATAAATAAAAGAAACGTTCATTGTGCTTACCTATGGAAGGACAGACCATCGCGCCAATTTTCTGTTCGATTAGGGCATCCTGGCACAAAACACTTCATCACGCAGGTGCGCCTACTGCTGACGGGAGTTCTCGCAGGTCTGCTAAGAGCACAGAACTCCCATACGTAAGAGGCCGAAGACTTTGAGCAGATCTCGAGCAACAGTGTCGACTGCGCTACCTTAACTACGGGCCGGCATGGCCCTAAATATGTTCGGAGTCTCCGGCTCGCCAGTCCATCCTTGGGCACAAGACGGGACGAATTTTTTTCCCGAAACAGTCGCTTCGGACCCTGTACACTCGCTTAATCGCCTGCACATTTTGCGGGCGCGAAAGGCATCATTGTTTCCCAGATGACGTCGTCAAACACAACGAATCGTCATCGGAAGGGCGGTTTGGCTGCCTTCATACGTTTGCAGGGCGAAAGGTTCCCTCGTTTCCCTGAAACAACACCGAAACGCAACCAGTCGTCCTTGAGGTGGTCCTCCCGGGTTGTTGGGCGCAATGCCGGTTAACCGACGCCTTCGTTCGCAACAGCCTTGGCGCCTGTCTGCTAATTAAGCGGCGAGACTCAACTGCTTCACACACTCGAATTCCTTGCACTAACCTCGGTGCGCGTTTGCCACGCCGAGCATCTGCGCATATTCCGAAACCCCCGCCGCAGACGAAACCGAAGTCGCCGAAGCAAGCCGAGTAATATCTACCGCTTGCCTACACATGAGGGCCCATTTCCCATCATCCCATTCCTCTAATTTTTTTTATGACTGAGCTTCAAGATTGTCACGTGACGCTCCCTCCTAGTTTTTTTCCTTCCTCCATGGTGTCGAGCGTAGTTGTCACTTGTCCGGGTTGCCAGATGGTGAAGCGCGCTTCGTCCAGAACCGGATCCCAGTGCTGCGATGTAGAAGGTGGATCCAATAGCTTGACACCAGTGATGGCGTGGATGACGAAGCCAAGAACAGACCGCCCAGGTGACTGCGTCTTGCAACATGGTCCAGCATGAGCGCCATGCCAGATGCGATGTCATCTGATTTCGATGATGCGAAATCATCTAATGAAAACACAAGGAAAAGGTAAAGAAACAATAGCTATTAAGAAACTGATACATCGTAGAGGTTAGATTCACAGAACCTTTTCCGCAAACACAAGCAAACTGGATAAGTAACAGAGAAGTGTCCATAGTGTCACTATAGACAATAGTGACTCGCCTACGATGCAGGCCATATAAAAAAGAGTACAGTCAAGATCGCTGCCGATAAATATCACAAATAAGGTTGCATAGCAGATGTGAAGGCATCGGCTGATGATAGCCCAACTACGTCACATGGAAGCGCGTTCCATTCAGCTACGGTTCGAGGTAAACAAGAAAAACAATACATTTTTGTTTTCACTCGTGGCATTAGAATCGTTTTGCTGTGTTTCCATCTCGTTATCCTTGCCCTGTTATACTGCATGTGACTGAGCTATGCACAACAGAATGCACAACAGCGTACAAAACGAAGGTTGCCTTCGTTTTGTACGCTGTATGTGCGAGTGAAAGCGTGTGACGGAGAGTCGGCAATCGCGGCTCGCGCACGCAAGGGTGGGGAGCGGGAAGGAAGTGCGCAGTATTCCAGTCGCGGACAAGGCTACGGAGGGAGGGTTGAGAGGTGGAGCGGCTGGGTGCTCCCGCCGGACCAGAAAGCGCCGGGGGGAGGGGGTTAAATCCCCTTGATCAAGGGGCTTTAGAAGGGGTCTCCTGCCAGCTCCTTCTGCCATTCGCGCCGAGCGGCTGCCATCTTTCGAAATGGCACGCCGCATAGAAACACCTGCCCACCTGCCTTTATACCATCAACTCTCCTCCTCGCGCTCTGCGCAGCCTATCATTGGTCGCCTCCTCCCCCAGCACGTCTCTCCTCTGCTCGTCAAGTGACCTGCCCTCCCTCCAGCGCGGCTCCCATCCTCTACTGTCACGTGACCTGCGTAACGCCTACGACAGACGGCAAAGGGTCAACTAGGAACAGCTCCGCTGGTAAAAACTCAGAGGGCAAGCGGGAAAGAAAGGCTCCTGTGACGAGGGGCTCCGGAGAATAATAGACCAGGACAAAAGGAATGTCGCCACCTTCTGTTTATGGAGGGCGCTCACCTAAAACAATTTGGTGATGCCAATCACTGAAGTTGATATATATTATTGCCACAGAGTGCTGAGAAAGTATCGAGGTTGTTTTCACATTGTAGTGCAGTTGCCATCTCCTGCGAAACAAGACTTTGTCGCTGCAGGCGCGCGAACAGGTGTCCATCTCGGACTGATTTCGATGGCGACGTTCCAGTCTTCGTTAATGGGTGGTTATACCCGGAAGTCAAAACTATTGTAGCGAAGTGACGCAGTAGTTAGTTTTCGGACGCATCAGCTCACCAGGAAGACGACGATGAAGGGGGATGAGCTCTGGCAGCGGCAGGTGCAGATCGGCAGGTACGACGACAACGCAAAGTAACATTTGAAGAAACTAGATTTATTTAACTTGGCATTAACTTGGCACCTTAAAACTGTACACAGACGTATTATACATAAAACACATACCGATCGTCGACGGCCTGCCTGACCGGCCTGGTCTCCCGTGGTGAAGTGGCGCCGTGGGCTGCTGTGTCCTTGCTCACTCCCAAATGACTGAAAACCCCTTCCTTAAATGTGTTTCTACAGCATTCAAGGGACCCGCCGTCTGGTGGGAGACACAGGCTTCTGCACCAATTGCATATTCAAGCCAATCAGGCAAGCCGTCGTGCTCCAATAGGGGCCAGAGTTTTGGCGACCACGCAGACATAGTCGTGACAATAGACCGTGAACAACAAATTTGGCCATGCCTAATGAACCTTCCCCCCCCCCCCCCGATGCAGCCGAGCGTGGAGCGACCGCGCTACACGTGCTCACACTCGTTCAAACCCGTTTCGGTATTCCTCAAGGTCGCCGCGGCATACGTTCTTCGCGACACCTTCCCCCTACGAAAAAGAGTGTTCCACTCGTTCTAACAGAGCACTGCGAACGTGAAAAGAAAATGATGGCTCTAGAAATTAAACACATACATGAGGGTTTCGTGTAAGAGAAATGGAAAGAATGAAAACAAAAATGAACAAGCGCGTTTTAGCAAAATGGGAAAAACCCGAACAATCGCGAAACAAAAAAATATCACTAAAGTTCATTCACTTGCTCTGTAGTATAAAGCAGTATCCGTGTCGTAAGTAGTGTATGTCCTCCAGTCGGAGTAAAGTTTAGTCACAGCGCATAAGCTTTCTACTACGCGCACTCTGTCGTTCTCTGTCTCACACACGCTCTCACACACGATCACACAAGGCAAGCCTCTGGTCAACATGCGACCAGCACTTGCGTACAGCACAACGAAGATCACATATTTTCTTTTTCTTACGACGTTCGCCAACATACTCGTCGTCTGCGTCGTCATCATCGGAGCATTTTCGGACGTGGGGAGGTTTTAACCGCGCACAATTCACAACGAGACGATTTTTCCTGGTTTCGTCCACTAGTTTTTGATGAGGCTGGAGTCGGTGGGATTCTTTTGTGGCGTCTTCGATTCGACGTAGCGCGCCTTGTTCTATATCTACCTGCAGCATCGGTTCATTCTTGGATACCACAAAGGCGGCGACACCGGCCGGCTTTCTGGATGCGAGTTTTTGGTTCTGGCAGTCAGAGGAGGATTGAACGTACTGGCTGACATGCGAGAACATCTTTGGCCAGAAATATATAGCGGCGGCGAACTTTTCCTCATGTGCGCCCGAAGTCAAGGTGGCCCGCCGTAGTGTCGACATGACAGTGCCGTAAAACCTCCAGCCTCAAACACCATGGGACAACGAGTGCCGTGCGACTTCCATGAAAGCCATTCGCCCTTCTGTGCAAGACACCATCGACTAATCGAAAACTCCGTGCCGTTCTTTTCGTTTTCCTGACACTTTTCGTTTTCCACTCGGCTGCTCTAGGTGCTGCATCACTTCCTTCATCCATGAATCTTCCCTCTGCTTTTTTCCAACCTCCACATGATCCAGCACGAGCAACGGTAACGGGTTTTCTTCGCTACCTGGTGCGGAATCATGCGGAAGGTGGGCAAGCTGGCGGGATTTCCATGCTCGTAGCTAGAGCGCTGCCGTAACTTTGGGTCGCTCCCCTTTGCTCGGACAGGCAATGCGAGGGGCGGACTTTTCGACAGACTACGAAATGGTAGGCCGGACGGGCCCCCTACGCCCGGCGTCCCCGTTTCCCGAGGGGTAGAACTGCTGCTCACTGTGAGTAACGCTTTGCTCCCTCCGTTGGGGTCCATCTTCTCGGAACCATTGCCAGCACTGGGGCGCGAGGTGGCCGATCCGGCCGCAAAGCTGGCATCGTGGTCGGCTGTCGTCGTCAGCACAACTTCTCGGGGGCGAGTGCGCTGGAGGACGTCGTACGCCTTCTTCCAAGTCTTTAAGCGGTCCGATAGCGAGGCTATGGAGTCCGCGATCGTCTTTAGGTCCCTGTCGCGGTCTGTGGCCTCTCGGGAGCAATGGCGCTCCGCCGCAGCGCAAGTAGCGAAACAGGTCGGAGGCGGCTGCATTGCTGCTACAGCGGGTGCCACTCCAACGGGATGTGTCGAGGCGCATGAGAACCACGGCCGCGGACCGGTAGATAAATGGGTTCCAATCGGTTGTGACTTGTACGCATGCGCCATCAAAGCTGTCTGATTAATGCGCTGCAAAATTTGGAGAAAGGCAGAGCAACTGTCCGGGTTTGCGATGATTATTTTTTCCTGCACGTCCGGACGTACACCGCGCATGAGATGCCGCAACCGATCCTCTTGGCACAGCTGCACAGCGTCATAGTAATATTGCTCGTGGGACTCTGATGGCAGCTGGGTCCTGTTTTCCTGCCGCAAATGAGCGATCTCAACTGAGTGACGACTCGTAAACGATGTTTTTAGGAGTGTCGCCCACTCTTCCCACGAATTAGGGGCACCCGTTAAAATTTGAGTTGTGTGCACTTTTTTGCGTCCCCGTCTAATGCCAGATAAAAAAATTTTACTTTTGTCGCTTGATCCCAGTTGTTCAGTGAGGCTACATGTTCGTAGCAAAGCAGCCACTCGGCGATTGGTTCTTCTGGCGTGCCTCTAAAGACTTGTGGTCCGACGAAAGGTTTATCTTGGGGGGTGGACATGGTAGCGATAAAGTAGGGGCTTCGGTCATAGTAGAGCTGTCAGAGGTAGGTTCCTGAGGTTTGTTACCACGGCTCATGATATCAGAGCGTGGACTTCGCTACCCAGCAACCTCCACCACTTTGTAGCAAAGTGACGCAGCAGTTAGTTGCATATCGGCAGTTACGACGACAACGCAAAGTAACATTTGAAGAAACTAGATTTATTTAACTTGGCATTAACTTGGCACCTTAAAACTGCACACAGACGTATTATACATGAAACACATACCGATTGTCGACGGCCGCGTCCCGTGGGAGAGGCAGGCTTCTGTACCAATCGCATATGCAAGCCAATCAGGCAAGCCGTCGTGCTCCAATAGGGGCCAGAGTTTTGGCGACCACGCGGACATGGTCGCGACAATAGACCGTGAACAACAAATTTGGCCACGCCTAAAGAACCTTCCCCCCCCCCCCGATGCTGCCGAGCGTGGAGCGACCGCGCTACACGTGCACACACTCGTTCAAACCTGTTTCGGTATTCCTCAAGGTCGTCCGCGGCATACGTTCTTCGCGACACTATGCTCGATCAGTTAACTGGAAGAAAGAAGGCAATATAGTGGGAATATGCTTAGATGGGGGTGGAAAACGCTTGGCCAAGAGAAGTTCCGGCAGAACCCATCTCACAATATCTGTCAACGTTAATGCGATTACACTTCGAGCAAACTAACCACACATCGTATTGTTAAAGGCACGTGTATTCATATCTCTTCTGGTTACTCAGAGATTACTATTTATTCATCTTAGCTACTAATTCCATATATGATGGGTTCGTTCATATATCTTGGCGAATCAAAAACACAACGTGTGGCTTGTCCTAACCATAAGAGAGGCTTTGTAACTTTCTTCCCCTCTTACGTTGAGTAGCAGGCCAGATGCTCCATTTTCCGGCCGACCTCTCTACATTTTCAAATCATTAAATTACTTCTTCTTGTAACCAGTCTTAAATATAGTCTTAATTGACGTCATAACGGGACCCGCGTGCAACGGTTGCTATTGTATCGCGTGTCCTTCGACACATTATGATGTAATAAAGAAAACATCAGAATGATGGCGTGGAGCAGAGGTAGAACACCCGGCTTCTTATCTGAGGGTCGTCAGCTCGAATCCCTCTCCTATCCACTACATTTTCAGGCATGGAGTGCCGCCTGACATCGGCAAAAAGTATATATATATATATATATATATATATATATAGCTAGTGCGGCTATACTGGTCCAGGCGCAACCAAATTAGCAAGGCCCACTAAGCTTCAACAAAGTGAGTCCCTCAGCAGAATAGGAATTGGCCTTCCTGGTGCAGTATATGGCGACTACCTCCCTCATGACACCTACAATCTATGGCCCTCAGTCCCCAGCATCTGCGGAGCACTTGACCAAGGCGGTGGTAAGACCTGCGTAGAGACAGAGGGTGCTAAGAATCTCTGGGTCTGTCTTCTTATTTCTTGGGTTTTACGTGCCAAAACCAGTTCTGATTATGAGGCACGCCGTCGTGGAGGGCTCCGGATTAATTTTGACCACCTGGGGTTCTTTAACGTGCACTACAACGCAAGCACACGGGCGTTTATGCATTTCGCCTCCATCGAAATGCGGCCGCCGCGGCCTGGATTCGATCCCGCAACCTCGTGCTCAGCAGCGCAACGCCTTAGCTGACTGAGCCACCCCGGCGGGTAATCTCTGGGTCCGGGCAGGCCGCAACTGGAAGCTGAACCTGGCAACGTTCAACACGCGCACCCTATCGAGTGAGGCGCTTAGCAGGGCTATTTGAAGAATTATCAGGTATTGCTTGGGATATTATTGGCCTTAGTGAGGTTAGAAGAACTGGTGAGGCTTATACAGTGCTGACTAACGGCCACGTCCTCCGCTACAGAGGTCTTCCAGACAAGAGAGAATCCGGGGTAGGATATCTAGTCCATAACAACATAGCGGGCAACATTGATGAATTCTACAGCATTAATGACAGGGTAGCAGTCGTCGTAATAAAGCTGAATAGGAGGTACAAAATGAAGGTAGTAAAAGCCTACGCCCCAACTACCAGTCACGATGGTGAAGAAATAGAAAAGTTTTATGAAGTTGTTGAATTAGCAATGTGAAAGATGCAAACTCAGTGTACTGTCGTCATGGGCGACTTCAGTGCAAAAGTGGGAAAAAGGCAGGCTGGTGAGCAAGCAGTTGGCAACTACGGCATCGATTTTAGGAACACTGGAGGAGAGATGTTGGTAGAATTCGCAGAAAGGAATAGGCTCCTGTAAAGGGGTGTACTGAACAGTTCAGATGGTAGCGTCTGTTCGTAATCGAAAAGGCAGGTTACGCAAAGCAGGAACAGCTGGTTGCACTAACGGCTCCCACTCGTGCTAAGCACTGGCGATCCGGCTGGCCTTGTCCGTGTGCTCTTCTTCTTCATTACAATTACCCCCGGTGCAAAAGCGGAACCATCCTGGCGACTTACGACGTGGAGACGAGCGGTTCATAAAATGGTTGGTGAACGTGGACAATATCCCGTCCACGGCGGCGCTTGTCAGATGTCGGTGTAAGCGGCTCTATGACATAGTTGACCGGAGAGGTGCGTTCGACGATGCGGTATGGTCCATCATACTTCGAGAGAAGTTTTGTCGAAAGTCCAGGCTTGGTATAAGGCACGGACAACAAGACAAGTGTGCCGGTAGCGAAGTTCGTATTCGTAGCGTCGCCATCCCGGTTGTTTTTTTGTCGTTGTTGGTCGTCGGAGGTGAAATGACGGGCTAATTGACGGCATTCCTCGGCGTATCGGGCGATGGCTGATACGGGAGCACACTCTGACGCGTCTGGTGTATAAGGCAATACCGTATCGATGGTATGGGAAGGATCGCGGCCGTATAGGAGGAACTACGGGGAAAATCCCGTAGTACTTTGGGTAGCCGTATTGTATGCGTACGTGACAAATGGGAGGATGATGTCCCAGTTTGTATGCTCCGATGAAACGTACATGGCGAGCATATCACCAAGGGTTCGATTGAAGCGCTCCGTAAGCCCATTAGTTTGAGGATGGTACGCCGTGGTGGTCCGGTGAACTATGCGGCATTGAGCAAGCAGAGCTTCAACCACCTGCGACAAAAACACGCGGCCTCTATCGCTCAGCAGTTCCCGAGGCGGGCCATGACGAAGAATGAAACGATGGAGCAGAAAGGATGCAACGTCACGGGCGGTTGCTGCAGGTAGAGCGGCGGTTACGGCATAGCGTGTAAGGTGATCAACCGCTACAATAATCCATCGTTTGCCAGCAGGTGTTAGCGGTAGCGGCCCGTACAGGTTAATTCCCACACGGTCGAAGGCACGAGCAGGGCACGGAAGCGGCTGTAATAAACCGTGGGCCGTATGAGGCGGAGATTTGCGGCGTTGTCATTGCGGGCACGAGCGGACAAACTTTTGGACAAAAGTAAACATTCCTCGCCAGTAGTAACGTTGCCGCAAGTGCTCATACGTCTTCAAAACGCCGGCGTGTGCACATTGTGGGTCATTATGGAAAGATGCGCACATGTCGGAACGCAAAGACCTGGGGATAACTAGGAGCCACTTGCGACCATCGGGCTGGTAGTTGCTTCGATACAAGAGGTTATCCCAGACAGCAAAATGGGCAGCCTGGCGACGCAGGGAGCGGGAGATGGGAGATGCTGGTGAGCCAGAAAGGAGATCCAAAAGAGAGGCCACCCAAGGATCCTTGCGCTGTTCTGATGCGAAGGTGCCGATGTCGACCGACGACACCGTCTCAAAGGTGGAGTGGGAGGCAGTGTCCGCTGGCAGCGGAGAGCGGGACAGAGCGTCAGCGTCAGTGTGCTTGCGGCCTGAGCGGTAGGTGACGTGTATGTCGTATTCGTGAATGCGAAGAGCCCAGCGGGCAAGGCGTCCAGACGGGTCTTTTAAAGAGGATAACCAACAAAGGGCGTGATGGTCAGTAACCACATTGAAAGGTCTGCCGTATAAATAAGGGCGAAAGTTTGCGAGTGCCCAAACGATGGCCAGGCATTCTTTTTCTGTGATGCTGTAATTGCGTTCCGCTTTGGTCAGCGCACGACTGGCGTAAGCAACGACGTACTCGGAGTAGCCAGGCTTGCGCTGCGCAAGGACAGCACTAAGGCCAATACCACTGGCATCGGTATGCACTTCAGTTGGGGCGGTGGGGTCGTAGTGTCGCAGTATAGGCGGAGACGTCAGGAGACGGCGTAAGGTCACGAACGCGGTGTCACATGCAGGAGACCAAGAGGATAGGTCGTTGGCGCCACTTAAGAGTTGTGTCAGAGGTGATATAATCGAGGAAAAATTGCGAATAAAGCGTCGGAAGTAAGAACAGAGGCCGAAGGCGCGGAGTTCTTTGAGTGTCTTAGGTTTAGGAAACTCTGCCACAGCCCGAAGTTTTGATGGGTCGGGGCAAATGCCGTCTTGGATTACGACGTGACCTAGAATTATGAGCTTCCGCGCAGCGAACTGGCGCTTTTTCAACTTCAGTTGCAGGCCTGCGTTGGTTAAGGACGTCAACACTTGCCTAAGGCGGAGAAGATGCCTGCTGAAATCAAGGGCGAACACAACGATGTCGTCGAGGTAGCATAAACGCGTGCTCTATTTTAGGCCGCGCATTATATTGTCCATCATTCGCTCAAACGTAGCAGGAGCATTGCATAGGCCAAATGGCATCACATTAAATCCGTATAAACCATCTGGAGTAAGGAATGCGGTTTTAGGGCGATCAACTGCTGACATCGGGACCTGCCAGTAGCCCGAGCGTAAATCCAACGAAGAGAAGAATTCAGCGCCTTGCAAGCTGTCCAGAGCGTCGTTAATGCGCGGTAGAGGGTACACGTCTTTTCGCGTTATCGTATTAAGACGGCGATAATCAACGCAGAACCGAATGGAACTCCTTTTTTTGTGACGAGGACCACCGGTGATGCCCACGCGCTATGGGAAGGTCGAATGACGCCGCGCTGAAGCATGTCGTCGACGTGCTCACTGATCACTTGACGCTCCTTGGCTGAGACGCGGTACGGGCGCTGCCGCAAATGCGCGTTGGAGCCAGTGTCGATGTGGTGGCTGACGGTTGACGTGCGGCCCAGAGTAGGCTGAGCGACATCAAAAGAAGAACGGAACTGGGCAAGCAGGTGAAGAAGCTGGGAGCGCTGCTCGGAAGTAAGGTCGTCGGCAATGAAAGGTGTGAATAAGTCAGGTGATGGCGCAGCAGAAGTGCAAAGTGCACAGAAGTCAGTGAGCTCTGCATGCGAAGCATCCGGGACGTCGGTAATTAACATGTCATCAAGAGGCTGAACACGGCCAAGTGCTTCGCCGCAAGGAGCCTTCAGGGCTGTAGGAAGGGGGTTGCAGACAGCGATGGAGCTGAAACGGGCTGAAATGTCAAGCGTGGCGAAAGGGAGGGGAACATCTTCGCGGGTTATGAATTGTTCCGAAGGAGTGAAGAGGACAGCGCCTTCAGAGACAGCGCCACAAAAGAAGGGAACAACGGCAGACGAGTACGGCGGTATAGCGATGTCTTCCCGAAGGACTAGCTTAGCGGGAAGAGAAGTGGCGTCGACGAGGGGCACGTCACACAGAGGCGATAATTCGACTTCAGCACGCGCACAGTTGATGACAGCGTTATTTCGCGAAAGAAAGTCCCACCCGAGTATCACGTCGTGAGAGCATGACTGCAGAACCACAAACTCCACAATAAAGAGAACGCCCTGAATAATAACTCTAGCTGTGCATGCTGCTGAAGGGCGAACTGGCTGGGCGCTTGCTGTGCGAAGAGAAAACCCAGAGAGTGGCCTCGTAACTTTTCGTAAAGCGCGAGAGAAGCCTTCGTTTAGGACAGACATGGCTGCTCCAGTATCATTTAGCGCAACGGTAGAGACGCCGTCAACAGTAAGGTCGACAACGTTCGCAGGCGACAATGGAGGACTTGTACAGATCGATGGCGACGCAGTTCCTGCCTCCTGAACTACGGCGCTTAGTTTTCCTCTTGCGTGGGTGAAGGGCGCCGACGCATCGGCGACAACGAGCGGCGACGCGGGGAAGGTGAACGGCGGGTAAGGACCGGGCGCTCGGCTGGTGGCCTGTTCGACTGCCGACTGAAAGAAGTGTCATGGAAAGGTTGCACGTCGGCGTAGGGAGGCGACTGCGCAAAGCCATCAGAGTGCAGCATGCGGCGGCGGCAGAGTCGTGCAACTTGGCCGGGAATACCGCAGGCATAACATATGGGCCTGTTGTCTTGCGTGCGCCAAGGATTAGCAGAGGCAGGAGGAGGTCGATGAACGGGATGATGAACGGGTGGTAGCGGCCGTGGATGTAGCGCAACGAGTGGTTAACGAGGAGGCTGCGCGGCGACGGAAGCTTAAGTAAATGGCGCTGCGACAGGGGACTGCTGATGCTGCATTGGGAGAGCCTCAGCAACTTGGTCTTCAATAACCCGCCGGAGCGTCGGAGCGAGCTGTGTAGGAGGCTGTTGCGGCAGCGGCTGCTGTTTGGGTAGCTCAGCGAAGGGTAGTAGAGAAAGCTGTCGTGCAACTTCCTCCCGCACGAAAGCTTGGATTTGTGTGAGCAAGGGGGAGCGATCAGAGCATACTGTCATGGAAGAGAGGGTCTCGTCAGCCACTGAGGGGCGCCTGGTCAAATCGCGCTGCCTCCTCAACTCGTCGTAGCTTTGGCACAAGTTTATGAGCTCTGCTACGGTACGCGGACTCTTGGCGATCAACATTTGGAAGATGTCATCGGCGATGCCCTTCAAAATGTGTTTCCATTTGTCATTTTCGGGCATAGAAGCATCCACACGTTTGCATAGGTCGAGAACCTCTTCGATATAACAGGTGAATGTTTCACCGGGTGGTTGAGCTCGCTCTCGTAACCGCTGCTCGGCGCGCAACTTGTGGACGGCGGGGCGACCGAACACTTCAGCGAAACTGGTCTTGAACGCGGACCAGGACTGAAAGTCGGCTTCGTGATTTTTAAACCACAGGTGAGCCACTCCCGCAAGGTAGAAGATGACGGCATTTAACTTGGAGGTATCGTCC